>NC_063257.1:24059349-24384448 GCF_019578655.1 Ricinus communis | reverse complement strand
TTTAACAAACATACCCCTCTTGTTTTCTCAAATTGACAAATATACTAATTTTTTGGGGTTGTTTTCTCTTGTTAAAAGATATACCCTTCTTACACAGTTGTTTTCTAATATTGACAAATATTCCCCTCTTACGGGGTTGTTTTCTAATTTTGACAAATATACCACTTTTTTGGGATTGTTTTCTCATGTTGAAAGATATACCCCTCTTACGCGTTGTTCTCTAATACTAACAAATATACTCCTCTTACGGGGTTGTTTACTCGTATTGAAAAATATATCATTTTTTTGGGGTTGTTTTCTCATGTTGAAAGATAGATCCCCCTTACGGGGTTGTTTTCTAATATTGATAAATATAACCCTCTTACGGGGTTATTTTTTCATATTGACAATTATATCCCTCTTACAGGGTTATTTTCTAATATTGACAGATATACCAGTTTTTTGGGTTGTTTTCTCATGTTGATAGTTATACCCCTCTTACGGGGTTGTCTCCTAATATTGGCAAATATACCAATCTTAAGGGGTTATTTTCTAATATTGAGAAATATACCCCTCTTACGGGGTTGTTTTCTAATATTGACAAATATACCAGTCTTTTGTGGTTGTTTTCTCAAGTTGAAAGATATACTCGTCTTACGGGGTTATTTTCTTATATTGACAAATATACCCCTCTTAAGGGGTTGTTTTCTAATATTGACAAATATACTCCTCTTATAGGGTTGTTTTCTAATATAAATAATATACCAGTTTTTTGGGGTTGTTTTCTCACGTTGAAAGATATACCCCTCTTATGGGGTTGTTCTCTAATATTAACAAATATACCCCTCTTACGGTGTTGTTTTCTCACATTGACATATATACCACTTTTTTGTTGTTGTTTTCTCTTGTTCAAAGATATACCCTTATTATGGGGTTCTTTTCTAATATTGATAAATTTAACCCTCTTACGGGGTTGTTTTCTCATATTTACAAAAATACCACTTTTTTGTTGTTGCTTTCTCATGTTGAAAGATATACCCCTCTTACAGCGTTGTTTTATAATATTGATAAATATATCCCTCTTTCGGGGTTATCTTCTCATGTTGAAAGATAATAATATACCGCTTTACGGGGTTGCTTTCTACATACCCCTCTTACGGGATTGTTTTCTCATATTTTCAAATATACTACTTTTTTGGGGTTGTTTTCTCATGTTGAAAGATATATCCCTCTTACAGGGTTGTTTTCTAATATTGACAAATATACCCCTCTTACGGGGTTGTTTTCTCATATTGAAAAATATATAACTTTTTAGGGTTGTTTTCTCATATTGAAACATATACCCCAGTTACGGGGGTATTTTCTAATATTAACAAATAAATCCCTCTTATGGGGTTGTTCTCTAATATTTACAAATATACCCCTGTTACGGGTTGTTTTCTCGTATTGAATATTATACCATTTTTCTGGGGTTGTTTTCTCATGTTGAAAGATATAGCCCTCTTACGGGGTTGCTTTCTAATATTGACACATATACCCCTCTTACGGGATTCTTTTCACATATTGACAAATATAATACTTTTTTGGTGTTGTTTTCTCATGTTGAAAGATATATCCCTCTTACGGGGTTATTTTCTGATGTTGACAAATATACCATTCTTACGGGTTTGTTTTCTCATATTGAAAAGCATCACTTTTTTGGGGTTCTTTTCTCATATTGAAAGATATACCCCTCTTACGGGGTGTTTTCTAATATTGACAAATATATCCCTGTTACGGTGTTGTTCTCTAATATTGATAAATATACCCCTCTTACGGGGTTCTTTTATGGAATTGACAAATATACCTCTTTTCTGGGGTTGTTTTCTCATGTTGAAAGATATACCCCTCTTACGGGGTTGTTTTCTAATATTCATAAAAATAACCGTCTTACAGGTTGTTTTCTCATATAGACAATTATACCCCTCTTACGTTGTTGTTCTCTAATATTGACAAATGTACTAGTTTTTTAGGTTTGTTTTCTCATGTTAAAAGATATACCCCTCTTATGGGTTGTTTTCTAATATTGATAAATATACCCCTCTTACGGAGTTGTGTTCTAATATTAACAAATATACCCCTCTTACGGGGTTGTCTTCTCGTATTAGAAAATATACCACTTTTCTGGGGTTGTTTTCTCATGTTGAAAGATATACCCCTCTTACGTGGTTGTTTTCTAATATTAACAAATATACCCCTCTTGTTCTCTCAAATTGATAAATATACCACATTTTTGGGGTTGTTTTCTCATGTTAAAAGATATACCCCTCTTACGCAATTGTTTTCTAATATTGATAAATATTCCCCTCTTACGGGGTTATTTTCTCATATTGATAAATATACCACTTTTTGGGTCTTTTTCACAAGATTACAATTTCACGGGTTGTTTTCTATATTGACAACATACCCCTCTTACGTGGTTGTTTTCTAATTTCGACAAATATTTCCCTTTTACGGGATTGTCTTCTCGTATTAGAAAATATACCACTTTCTTGGGGTTGTTTTCTCATGTTGAAAGACATACCCCTGTTAATGGGTTGCTTCTAACACACCTCCTTGTTCTCAATTGACAATATACCACTTTTTGGGGTTGTTTTCTCTTGTTAAAAGATACCCTTCTTACGCAGTTGTTTTCTAATATTGACAAATATTCCCCTCTTACAGGGCTGTTTTCTCATATTGACAAATATACCAGTTTTTTGGGGTTGTCTTCTCATGTTGAAAGATATACCCCTCTTACGGCGTTGTTTTCTAATATTGATAAATATAACCCTCTTACGAGGTTGTTTTCTCAAATTTACAATTATATCCCTCTTACAGGGTTATTTTCTAATATTGACAGATATACCAGTTTTTTGGGTTGTTTTCTCATGTTGAAAGATATACCCCTCTTACGGGTTTGTCTCCTAATACTGGCAAATATACCAATCTTAAGGGGTTATTTTCTAATATTGACAAATATACCCCTTTTATTTGTTTTCTAATATTGAGAAATATACCAGTTTTTTGGGGTTATTTTCTCATGTAGAAATATATACCCCTCTTACGAGGTTGTTTTCTAATATTGATAAATATAACCCTCTTATGGGGTTGTTTTCTCATATTGACAAATATACCTCTCTAACGGGGTTGTTTTCTCGTATTAAAAAATATACCACTTTTCTAGCGTTGTCTTCTCATGTTGAAAGATATACCCCTCTTACGGGGTTGTTTTCTAATATTGATAAATGTACCCCTCTTACGGTGTTGTTTTCTAATATTAACAAATATACCACTTTTTTGGGGTTGTTTTCTCATATTGAAAGATATACCCCTCTTACGGGGTTGTTTTCCAATATTAATAAATATTACCCTATTACGGGGTTGTTTTCTAGTATTGACAAATATACCACTTTTTTGGGGTTGTTTTCTCATGTTGAAAGATATACCCCTCTTAAGGGGTTATTTTCTAATATTGACAAATATACCCCTCTTACGGGGTGTTTTTCTAATATTGACAAATCCACCCGTCTTACAGGGTTGTCTTTAGTATTAACAAATAGACCACTTTTTTAGGGTTGTGGTCTCATGTTGAATGATATACCCCTCTTACGGGGTTGTTTTCCAATATTGATAAATTTTACCCTCTTACGGGGTTGTTTTCTAATATTGACAAATGTACCACTTTTTTGGGGTTATTTTCTCATGTTGAAAGATATACCCCTCTTAAGGGGTTGTTTTCTAATATTGACAAATATACCCCTCTTACGGGGTTGTTTTTTTAAATATTGACAAATATACCACATTTTTGGGTTATTTTCTCATGTTGAAAGATATACCCCTCTTAACGGGTTATTCTAATATTTACAGATATACCCCTCTTATGGTGTTGTTTTCTAATATTTGCAAATATAGCACATTTTTGTTGTTGTTTTTTTATGTTGAAGATATACCCCTATTATGGGGTTGTTTTTTAATATTGATAAATTTAACCCTCTTACAGGGTTCTTTTCTCATATTGATAAATATACCACTTTTTTGTGGTTGTTTTCTCATGTTGAAAGATATAGCCCACTTACGGGGTTGTTTTATAATATTGACAAATATACCCCTCTTTCGGGGTTATTTTCTCATACTAAATAATATACCACTTCATTAGGGTTGTTTTCTCATTTTGAAAGATATACCCCTCTTATGGGGTTATTTCTAATATTGACAAAGATACCCCTCTTACAGGGTTGTCTTCTCATTTTGACAAATATACCTCTTTTTTGGGGTTGTTTTCTCATGTTGAAAGATATACTCCTCTTACAGGATTGTTTTCTAATATTTTCAAATATACACTTCTTACGGGGATTGTTTCTCAAATTGACAAATATACCACTTTTTTGGGGTTGTTTTCTGATATTGACAAATATTCCACTTTTTTGGGGTTGTTTTCTCACGTTGAAAGATATACCCCTCCTACGGGGTTGTTTTCTAATATTGACAAATATACGCCTCTTACGGGGTTGTTTTCTAATATTGACAAATATTTCCCTCTTCCAGGGGTGTTTTCTCGTGTTAGAAAATACACCACTTTTTTGGGATTGTTTTCTTATGTTGAAAGATATACCCCTCTTACGTGGTTCTTTTCTAATATTAATAAATATACCCCCTTGTTTCTCAAATTGACAAATATACTACTTTTTTGGGTTGTTTTCTCATGTTAAAAGATATACCCCTCTTACGCAGTTGTTTTCTAATATTGACAAATATTCCCCTCTTACGGGGTTATTTTCTCATATTGACAAATATACCACTTTTTTGGGATTGTTATCTTATGTTGAAAGATATACCCCTCTTACGGGGTTCTTTTCTAATATTGACAAATATACCCCTCTCACGGGGTTGTTTTCACATATTGACAAATATACCACTTTTCTTGGGGTTGTTTTCTCTTGTTGAAAGATATACCTCTCTTACGGCGTTGTTTTCTAATATTGACAAATATACCCCTCTTACGGGGTTGTTTTCTAATGCTGACAAATCTACGCCTCTTACGGGGTTATTTTCTCATATCGACTAATATACTACTTTTTAGGGTTGTTTTGTCATACTGAAAGCTATATACCTCTTACGGGGTTGTTATATAATATTGATAAATATACCCCTCTTACGGGGTTGTTTTCTAATATTGATAAATATACCCCTCTTACAGGGTTATTTTCTCATATTGACAACTATACCACTTTTTTGGGGTTGTTTTGTCGTACTGAAAGCTACATCCCTCTTACGGGGTTGTTATCTAATATTAACAAATATACCCCTCTTACGGGGTTGTTTTCTAATATTGACAAATATACCTCTCTTACGAGGTTGTTTTGTCATATTGACAAATATAGCTCTCTTACGGGGTTGTTTTCTCATAATGACAAATATACCACTTTTTGGGTTGTTTTCTCATGTTGAAAGATATACCTCTCTTACGGCGTTGTTTTATAATACTGACAAATATACCCCTCTTACGGGGTTGTTTTCTCATGTTGACAAATCTACACCTCTTACGGGGTTATTTTCTGATATTGACAAATATACTACTTTTTTGGGGTTGTTTTCTCATACTGAAAGCTATATCCCTCTTATGGGGTTGTTATCTAATATTGGCAAATATACCCCTCTTACGAGGTTGTTTTTAATATTGACAAATATACCAGTCTTACAGGGTTGTTTCTCATATTCATAAATATAACCCTGTTACGGGGTTGTTTTCTAATATTGACAAATATAACCCTCTTACGGGGTGGTTTTTTCTTTTTGACAAATGTACCACTTTTATCGGGTTGTCTTCTCTTGTTGAAAGATATACCCGACTTACGGGGTTGTTTTCAGATATTGATAAATATACCCCTCGTACGGAGTTGTTTTCTAATATTGACAAATACACCCCACTTACGGGGTTGTTTTCTCATATTGACAAATATAAACTCTTACGGGGTTGTTTTCTCATATTGACAAATATACCACTTTTTTAGGGTTCCTTTCTCATGTTGAAAGATATGCCCTTCTTACGGAATTGTTTTCTAATATTGACAAATATACCCCTCTTACGGGGTTGTTTTCTCTTAGTGACAAATATAACCCTCTTACGGGGTTATTTTCTCATATTGACAAATATACCACTTTTTTGGAATTGTTTTCTCATACTGAAAGATATACCCTTATTACGGGGTTATTTTCTAATATTGACAAATATACCCCTCTTACTGGGTTGTTTTCTCGTATTAAAAAATATACCACTTTTTTGGGGTTGTTTTCTCATGTTGAAAGATATACCCCTCTTATAGGGTTGTTTATTAATATTGATAAATATTAAACTCTTACGGAGTTGTTTCCTTATACTGACCCACTTTTTCGAGGTTGTTATCTCATGTTTAAAGATATACTACTCTTACGGGGTTGTTTTGCAATATTGATAAATATGACCCTCTTAGGTGGTTGTTTTCTCATTTTGACGAATATATCACTTTTTGGGGTTGTTTTCTCATGTTGAAAGATATAGCCATCTTACGGGGGTTGTTTTCTAATATTAAAAAATATACACATCTTACGGGGTTATTTTCTAATACTGACAAATATACCCCTCTTACGGGATTGTTTTCTCATATTAACAAATATACCACTTTTTTAGGGTTATTTTCTCGTGTTGAAAGATATATCCCTCTTACGGTGTTGTTTTTTAATATTGATAAATATACCCCTCTTACGGGGTTATTTTCTCATATTGACAAATATACCACTTTTTTGGGGTTGTTTTCTCACGTTGAAAGATATACCCCTCCTACGGGATTATTTTCTAATATTGACAAATGTACCCCTCTTACGGGGTTGTATTTTCTTATTCACAAATATAACCCTCTTACAGGGTTGTTTTCTCATATTGACAAATATACCGCTTTTTTGAAGTTGTTATCTCATGTTGAAAGATATACCTCTCTTACGGGGTTGTTTTCTAATATTGACAAATATACCCCACTTACGGGGTTGTTTTCTCATATTGATAGATATAACCCTCTTACAGGGTTGTTTACTCATATTGACAAATATAGCATTTTTTTGCGGTTGTTTCTCATTTTGAAAGATACAACCCTTTTATGGGGGTTGGTTTTCTGATATTGACAAATATACCCCTCTTACGGGGTTGTTTTCTCTTATTGACAAATATACCACTTTTTTGGGGTTATCTTCTCTTGTTGAAAGATATACCCCACTTACGGTGTTGTTTTCAAATATTGATAAATATACCCCTTATACGGGGTTGTTTTCTAATATTGACAAATATACCCCTCTTACGGGGGTTATTTTCCCATTTTGACAAATATAACCCTCTTACGGGGTTGTTTTCTCATATTGACAAATATATCCCACTTACGGGGTTGTTTTCTCATATTGACAAATATACCACTTTTTTGGGGTTGTTTTCTCATTTGAAAGATATATCACTCTTACGGGGTTGTTTTCTAATATTGACAATTACACCCCTCTTACGGGGTTGTTTTCTCATATTGACAATTATACCTCTTTTTTTGGGGTTGTTTTCTCATTTGAAAGATATACCCCTCTTACGGGGCTGTTTTCTAATATTAACAAATACACCCCTTTTTGGGGTTGTTTTCTCATATTAAAAAATATGCCACTTTTTTGTGTTGTTTTTCCATATTGACAAATATACCACTTTTTTTGGGTTGTTTTCTCTTGTTGAAAGATATACCCCTTTACGGTGTTTTTTTCTAATATTAACAAATGTACCCGTCTTATGGGGTTGTTTTCTAATATTGATAAATATATCACTCTTACAGGGTTGTTTTCTAATATTGATAAATATAACCCTCTTGCGGGGTTGTTTTCTCTTATTGACAAATATACCACTTTTTTGGGGTTCTTTTCTCATGTTGAAAACATACCCCTTTTACTAGGTTGTTTTCTAATATTGCTAAATATGACATTCTTACGTGGTTGTTTTCTCATATTGACAAACATACCACTTTTTTGGGGTTGTTTTTTCATGTTGAGAAATACACCCCTTGTACGGGGTTGTTTTCTAATAGTGATAAATATAACACTCTTACGGGGTTGTTTTCTCATATTGATAAATACACCACTTTTTTGAGCTTGTTTTCTCATTTGAAAGATATACCCCTCTTATGGGGTGGTTTTCTAATATTGATAAATATAACCCTCTTGCGGGGTTGTTTTCTCTTATTGACAAATATACCACTTTTTTGGAGTAGGTTTCTCATGTTGAAAGATATACCCCTTTTACGAGGTTGCTTTCTAATATTGCTAAATATAACACTCTTATTGACAAATATACCACTTTTTTGGTGTTATTTTTCTCATGTTGAAATATATATCCCTCTTATAGGGTTTTTTTCTAATATTGAAAAATATACCCCTTACGGGGTTGTTTTCTCATATTGACAAATGTACCACTTTTTTGGAGTTATTTTCTCATGTTGACAAATATACCCCTCTTACGTGGTTGTTTTCTGATATTGACAAATATACCCCTCTTACGGGGTTGTTTTCTCATATTAACAAATATACCCCTTTTTTGGAGTTGTTTTCTCATTTGAAAGATTTACCCCTCTTACAGGGTTGTTTTCTAATATAGACAAATATAACCCTCTTACGGGGTGGTTTTCTCTTTTTGACAAATGTACCACTTTTATCGGGTTGTCTTCTCTTGTTGAAAGATAAACCCGATTTACGGGGTTGTTTTCAGATATTGATAAATATACCACTCGTACGGAGTTGTTTTCTAATATTGACAAATACACCCCACTTAAGGGGTTGTTTTCTCATATTGACAAATATACCACTTTTTTAGGATTCCTTTCTAATGTTGAATGATATGCCCTTCTTACGGAATTGTTTTCTAATATTGACAAATATACCCCTCTTACAGGGTTGTTTTCTCATAGTGACAAATATAACCCTCTTACGGGGTTGTTTTCTCATATTGACAAATATACCACTTTTTTGGAATTGTTTTCTCATACTGAAAGATATACCCTTATTACGGGGTTGTTTTCTAATATTGACAAATATACCCCTCTTACTGGGTTGTTTTCTCGTATTAAAAATATACCACTTTTTTGGGGTTGTTTTCTCATGTTGAAAGATATACCCCTCTTACAGGGTTGTTTATTAATATTGATAAATATTAAACTCTTACGGAGTTGTTTCCTTATACTGACAAGAACCACTTTTTCGAGGTTGTTATCTCATGTTTAAAGATATACTACTCTTACGGGGTTGTTTTGCAATATTGATAAATATGACCCTATTAGGGGGTTGTTTTCTCATTTTGACAAATATATCACTTTTTTGGGGTTGTTTTCTCATGTTGAAAGATATAGCCATCTTACGGGGGTTGTTTTCTAATATTAAAAAATATACACATCTTACGGGGTTGTTTTCTAATACTGACAAATATACCCCTCTTACGGGGTTGTTTTCTCATATTGATAAATACACCACTTTTTTGAGCTTGTTTTCTCATTTGAAAGATATACCCCTCTTACGGGGTGGTTTTCTAATATTGATAAATATCTCTTGCGGGGTTGTTTTCTCTTATTGACAAATATACCACTTTCTTGGAGTAGTTTTCTCATGTTGAAAGATATACCCCTTTTACGAGGTTGTTTTCTAATATTGCTAAATATAACACTCTTACGGGGTTGTTTTCTCATATTGACAAATATACCACTTTTTTGGGGTTGTTTTCTCATGTTGAAATATATATCCCTCCTGGGTTGTTTTCTAATATTGAAAAATATACCCCTCTTACGGGGTTGTTTTCTCATATTGACAAATGTACCACTTTTTTGGAGTTGTTTTCTCATGTTGACAAATATACCCCTCTTACGTGGTTGTTTTCTGATATTGACAAATATACCCCTCTTACGGGGTTGTTTTCTCATATTAACAAATATACCCCTTTTTTGGAGTTGTTTTCTCATTTGAAAGATTTACCCCTCTTACGGGACTGTTTTCTAATATTAACAAATATACCCTTTTTTAGGGTTGTTTTCTAATATTAACAAATATACCACTTTTTTGGGTTGTTTCCCATATTAATAAATATACCACTTTTTTTGGGTTGTTTTCTCATGTTGAAAGATATACCCCTCTTTCGGGGTTGTTTTCTAATATTAAAAAATATAGCACTTTTTTGGGGTTGTTTTCTCTTGTTGAGAAATGTACCCCTCTTAAGGGGTTGTTTTCTAATATTGATAAGTATAACACTCTTACACGGTTGTTTTCTCATATTGATAAATATATCACTTTTTTGGAGTTGTTTTGTCATGTTGAAAGATATATCCCTTTTACGTGGTTGTTTTATCATATTGACAAATATAGCACCTTTTTTGGGGTTGCTTTCTAATATTGCCAAATATAACCCTCTGAACGGGTTGTTTTCCAATATTGGTAAATATACCCCTCTTACGGGGTTGTTTTCTCATATTGACAAATATACCCTTCTTAAGAGGTTGTTTTCTCATGTTGACAAATATACCACTTTTTTGGGGTTGTTTTCTCATGTTGAAAGATATACCCCTCTTCCGGGGTTGTTTTCTAATATTGATAAATATACCCTTCTTACGGGGTTGTTTTCTAATATTGACAAATAAACCCCACTTACGGGTTTGTTTTCTCATATTGATAAATATAACCCTCTTACAGGGCTTGTTTACTCATATTGACGAATATAGCATTTTTTTGGGGTTGTTTTCTCATTTTTAAAGATATACCGCTGTTACGGGGTTGGTTTTCTCTTATTGACAAATATACCCCTTTTTGGGGTTGTCTTCTCTGGTTGAAAGATATACCCCACTTACGGGGTTGTTTTCAAATATTGATAAATATACCCATCATACGGGGTTGTTTTCTAATATTGACAAATATACCCCTCTTACGGGGTTGTTTTCGCATTTTGACAAATATAACCCTTTTACGGGGTTGTTTTCTCATATTTACAAATATACCAGTTTTTTAGGGTTACTTTCTCATGTTGAAAGATATGCCCGTCTTACGGGGTTGTTTTCTAATATTGACAAATATAACCCTCTTACGGGGTTGTTTTCTCATATTGACAAATATACCACTTTTTAGGCGTTGTTTTCTCATATTGTAACATATACCTCTTTTACAGGGTTGTTTTCTAGTATTGATAAACATACTCCTCTTACGGGGTTGTTTTCTCATATTGACAAATGTACCACTTTTTTAGGGTTGTTTTCTCATGTTGAAAGATATACCCCTTTTACGTAGTTATTTTCTAATATTGACAAACATACCACTTTTACGGAGTCGTTTCTCATATTAACAAATATACCCCTCTTATGGGGTTGTTTTCAAATATTAACAAATATACCACTTTTTTAGGGTTGTTTTCTCATATTGACAAATATACCCCTCTTACGCGGTTGTTTTCTCATATTGACAAGTATACCACTTTTTTGGGGCTGTTTTCTCATTTTGAATTACATACCTCTCTTACGGGGTTGTTTTCTAATATTGACAAATATACCACTATTTGGGGTTATTTTCTCATGTTGAAAGATATACCCCTCTTACAGGGTTGTTTTCTAATATTGACAAATATACCCCTCTTACGGGGTTGTTTCTCATATTAACAAATATACCACTTTTTTGGGGTTGTTTTCTCATGTTGAAAGACATACCACTTTTACGTAGTTATTTTCTAATATTGACAAATATACCCCTCTTACGGAGTTGTTTCTCATATTGACAAATATACCCCTCTTACGGGGTTGTTTTATCATATTGACAAATATACCACTTTTTTGAGGTTTGTTTTCTCATGTTGAAAGATATACCCCTCTTACGGGGTTGTTTACTCATATTGTCTAATACCACTTTTTGGGGTTGTTTTCTCGTGTTGACAAATATACCCCACTAACGGGATTGTTTTCTCATGTTGTAAGATATACCCCACTTACTCGGTTGTTTTCTCAAGTTGACAAATATACCACTTTTTTGGGGTTGTTTTCTCAAGTTGAAACATATAACCCTCTTACAGGGGTTGTTTTCTAATATAAACAAATATACACCTCTTACGGGGTTGTTTTGTCATCTTGACAAACAAACCACTTTTTTGGGGTTATTTTCGCATGTTGAAAGATATACCCCTCTAATGGGGTTGTTTTCTAATATTGACAAATATACCCCTCTTACGGCGTTGTTTTCTTATATTGACAAATATACCACTTTTTTGGCGTTATTTTCTCATGTTGACAAATGTACCTCTTTTACGGGGTTGTTTTCTCATGTTGAAAGATATACCCCTCTTACGGGGTTGTTTTCTCATATTGACAAATGTACCAATTTTTGGGGTTGTTTTCTCATGTTGAAAGATTAAACCCTCTTACGGGGTTGTTTTCTAATATTGAAAAATATAACCCTCTTATGGTATTGTTTTCTAATATTGACAAATATACCACTTTTTTGGAGTTATTTTCTATTGTTGAAAGATATACCCCTCTCACGGGGTTGTTTTCTAATATTTACGAATATACCCCTCTTTCGGGGTTGTTTTCTCACATTAATAAAAATACCACTTTTTTGGGGTTGTGTTCTCATGTTGAAAGATAAACCTTTCTTACGGGGTTATTTTCTCATATTGACAAATATACCACATTTTGGGGTTGTTTTCTCTTGTTGACAAATATACCACTCTTACGGAGTTCCCTTTTTCGGGATTGTTTTCTCATTTTAAAAAATATACCTCTTTTTTGGGGTTGTTTTCTCATGTTGAAAGATATACCCCTCTTATAGGGTTGTTTTCTCATATTGGCATATATACTACTTTTTTGGGGTTATTTTCTCAAGTTCAAAGATCTTTTACGGGGTTGTTTTCTAATATTGACAAATATACCCTCTTACAGGGTTGTTCTCTCATATTGACAAATATACCCCTCTTAAGGGGTTGTTTTCTAATAATGACAAATACACCACTTCTTTGGGGTTGTTTTCTCATATTGACAAATATACCCCACTTACGCGGTGGTTTTCTAATATTGACAAGTGTACCACTTTTTTGGGATTGTTTTCTCATTTTGAATTATATACTTCTCTTACAGGGTTGTTTTCTAATATTGACAACTATACCACTTTTTTAGGGTTGTTTTCTCATGTTCAAAGATATACCCCTCTTACTGGGTTGTTTTCTAATATTGACAAATATACCCCTCTTACGGGGTTGTTTTCTCATATTGACAAATATACCACTTTTTGGGGTTGTTATCTCATGTTGAAAGATATACCTCTTTTACGGAGATGTTTTCTGATATTTAGAAATATGCCCCTCTTAGGGAGTTGTTTCTCATATTGACAAATAAACCCCTCTTACGGGGTTGTTTTCTCATATTGATAAATATATTACTTTTTTGAGGTTGTTTTCTCTTGTTGAAAGATATACCCCTCTTACGGGGTTGTTTTCTCATACTGACTAATATACCTCTTTTTAGGGTTGTTTTCTCATGTTGTAAGGTATACCCCACTTACTCGGCTGTTTTCTAATATTGACAAATATACCCGTTTTACGAGGTTGTTTTCTCAAGTTGATAAATATACCACTTTTTTATGGTTGTTTTCTAATGTTGACAAATATACCCCCCTTACAGAGTTGTTTTCTCATATTGCCAATTATACCACTTTTTTGGAGTTCTTTTCTTATGTTGAAGATTTATCTATTTTACGGGGTTATTTTCTAATATTGACAAATATACCCCTCTTACAGGGTTGTTTTCTCAAATTGACAAATGTACCACTTTTTTGAGGTTGTTTTTTCATGTTGAAAGATATAACCCTCTTTTGGGGTTGCTTTCTAATATTGAAAAATATAACCCTCTTACGGTGTTGTTTTCTCATATTGACAAATATATCACTTTTTGGGGTTGTTTTCTCTTGTTGAAAGATCTAACCCTCTTACGGGGTTATTTTCTAATATTGACAAATATACCCCTCTTTCAGAGGTTGTTTTCTCATGTTAAAAAATACACCATTTTTTTTGGGTTGTTTTCTCATATTGACAAATATAGCACTTTTTGGGGTTGTTTTCTCTTGTTGACAAATATACCACTCTTACGGGGTTGTTTTCTCATATTGACAAATATACCACTTTTTTGGGGTTGTTTTCTCTTTTGAAAGATATACCACTCTTACGGGGTTGTTTTCTAATATTAACAAATACACCCATCTTAAGGGGTTGTTTCCTCATATTGACAAATGTACCACTTTCTTGCTGTTGTTTTCTCATGTTGACAAATACACCCCTCTTACGGGGTTGTTTTCTCATATTGACAAATATACCACTTTTTTGGGGTTGTTTTCTCATTTGAAAGATATACCACTCTTACGGGGTTGTTTTCTAATATTAACAAGTACACCCCTTTTTCAGGGTTTTTTACTCATATTAAAAAATACACCACTCTCTTACGGGTTGTTTTCTCATATTGACAAATATATACCTCTTACAGGGTTGTTTTCTTATATTGACAAATATACCACTTTTTTGGGGTTGTTTTCTCATTTGAAAGATATATCACTCTTACGAGGTTGTTTTCTAATATTGACAATTACACCCCTCTTACGGGGTTGTTTTCTCATATTGACAAATATACCAATTTTTTGGGGTTGTTTTCTCATGTTGAAAGATATACCCCTCTTTAGGGGTTGTTTTCTAATAATGATGAATATACCCCTCTTACGGGGTTGTTTTCTCATATTGACAAATAAACCACTTTTTTGGGGTTGTTTTGTCATACTGAAAGATATACCCCTCTTACGGGATTGTTTTCTCATATTGACAAATATACCACTTTTTTAGGGTTGCTTTCCAATATTGACGAATATACCCCTCTTGAGGGGTTGTTTCCCAATATTGATAAATATACCCCTCATACGGGGTTGTTTTCTCATATTGAGAAATATACCACTTTTTTGGGGTTGTTTTCTCATGTTCAGAAATATACCCCTCTTACGGGGTTGTTTTCTAATATTAACAAATATAACCCTCTTTCGGGGTTGTTTTCTCATATTAAAAGATATACCACTTTTTTGGGGTTGTTTTGTCATGTTGAGAAATATACCCCTCTTACGGGGTTTTTCTCTAATATTGATAAATATAACACTCTTACGGGGTTGCTTTCTCATATTGACAAATATACCACTTTTTTGGGCTTGTTTTCTCATTTGAAAGATTTACCTCTCTTACGGGTCTGTTTTCTAATATTAACAAATACACCCCTTTTTTGGGGTTGTTTTCAAATATTAACAAATATACCACTTATTTTGGATTGTTTTCCCATATTAATAAATATACCACTCTTTTTGGGTTGTTTTCTCATGTTGAAAGATATACCCCTCTTTCGGGGTTGTTTTGTCATATTAAAAAATATACCACTTTTTTGGGGTTGTTTTCTCATGTTGAGATTTGTACCCCTCTTAAGGGGTTGTTTTCTAATATTGATAAGTATAACACTCTTACAGGGTTGTTTTCTCATATTGACAAATATACCACTTTTTTGGAGTTGTTTTGTCATGTTGAAAGATATATCCCTCTTACGGGGTTATTTTGTCATATTGACAAATATACCACTTTTTTGGGGTTGCTTTCTAATATTGATAAATATAACCCTCTGAAGGGGTTGTTTTCCAATATTGATAAATATACCCCTCTTACGGAGTTGTTTTCTGATATTGACAAATATACCCTTCTTAAGAGGTTGTTTTCTCATGTTGACAAATATACCACTCTTTTGGGGTTCTTTTCTCATTTGAAATATATATCACTCTTACGGGGTTGTTTTCTAATATTCACAATTACACCCCTCTTACGGGGTTGTTTTCTCATATTGACAAATATACCAATTTTTTGGGGTTGTTTTCTCATGTTCAAAGATATACCCTTCTTAAGGGGTTGTTTTCCAATATTGATGAATATACCCCTCTCACGGGGTTGTTTTCTCATATTGACAAATAAACCACTTTTCGGGGTTGTTTTGTCACACTGAAAGATATACCCCTCTTACGGGGTTGTTTTCTCATATTGACAAATATACCACTTTTTTGGGGTTGCTTTCCAATATTGACAAATATACCCCTATTATGGGGTTGTTTTCCAATATTGATAAATATTCCCCTCTTACGGGGTTGTTTTCTCATATTGACAAATATACCACTTTTTTGGGGTTGTTTTCTCATGTTTAGAAATATACCCCTCTTATGGTGTTGTTTTCTCATATTAACAAATATAACCCTCTTTCGGGGTTGTTTTCTCATATTAAAAAATATACCACTTTTTTGGGGTTGTTCTCTCATGTTGAGAAATATACCCCTCTTACGGGGTTATTTTCTAATATTGATAAATATAACACTCTTACGGGGTTGTTTTCTCATATTGACAAATATACCACTTTTTTGGGCTTGTTTTCTCATTTCAAAGATATGCCCCTCTTGCGGGGTTGTTTTCTAATATTGATAAATATAAGCCTCTTGCGGGGTTGTTTTCTCTTATCGACAAATATACCACTTTTTTGGGGTTGTTTTCTCATGTTGAAAGATATACCTCTCTTACGAGGTTGTTTTCTAATATTGCTAAATATAACACTCTTGCGGGGTTGTTCTCTCATATTGACAAATATACCACTTTCTTGCGGTTGTTTTTCTCATGTTGAAATATATATCCCTCTTACGGGGATGTTTTCTAATATTAACAAATATACCCCTCTTGCAGGGTTGTTTTCTCATATTGACAAATGTACCATTTTTTTGGGGTTGTTTTCTCATGTTGACAAATATACCCCTCTTACGGGGTTGTTTTCTGATATTGACAAATATACCCCTTTTTTGGGGTTATTTCTCATGTTGAAAGATATTCCCCTCTTACAAGGTTGTTTTCTAATATTGCTAAATATAACACTCTTACGGGGTTGTTTTCTCATATTGACAAATGTATGACTTTTTTGGGTTGTTTTCTCATGTTGAAATACATATCCCTCTTATGGGGTTGTTTTCTAATATTGACAGATATACCCCTCTTACGGGGTTGTTTTCTCATATCGACAAGTGTACCACTTTTTTGGGGTTGTTTTCTCATGTTGACAAATATACCCCTCTTATGGGGTTGTTTTCTCATATTAACAAATATACCCCTCTTATGGGGTTGTTTTCTCATATTGACAAATAAACCACTTTTTTGGGGTTGCTTTCTCATTTGAAAGATATACCCCTCTTACGGGGCTATTTTCTAATATTAACAAATAGGTAAATTTTTTAATATGAGAATACAACCCAGTAATACGGGTATATTTATCAATCGGAGAAAATAACCCCATAAATTTGGTATATTTGTGGGTATGAGAAAACAACCCCACAAAAGAGGTATATTTGTCGATATAAGAAAATAACTCCGTAAAACGTGTATATTTATGAATTTGAGAAAACAACCCCATAATAGTGCGAATAAGAAATGACCCTGTAAAAGTGGTATATTTATCAATATAAGAAAATAACTCTGTAAAACGTGTATATTTATGAATCTGAAAAAATAACCACGTAAAAGTAGAGTAATTGCGAGTCTGAGAAGACAGCCTCGAAGTAGGCATAAATATTTTAATATAAGAAATCAACCCCATAATACGGGGATATTTATCAATCGGAGAAAATAACCCCGTAATTTTGGTATATTTGTGAGTATGAGAAAGCAACCTCTTAAATTGGTTGATTTTATAATATGAGAAAATAACGCCGTAAAAGGGGTATATTTGTCAATATTAGAAAATAACCTGTAAAACGTGTATATTTATGAATTTGAAAAAACAACCTCATAATAGTGCTAATAATTTAATATGAGATAATGATCCTGTAAAAGTGTTATGTTTATCGATATAAGAAAATAACCCCATAAAATGTATATATTTATGAATCTAAAAAAATAACCTCATAAAAGTAGTATAATTGTGAGTCTAAGAAAACAGTCTCGTAGAACGGGTAAATCTTTTAATATGAGAAAATAGTCTCGTAGAAGGGGTAAATTTTTTAATTTGTGAAAACAACCTCGTAATACATGAATATTTATGAATCTGAGATAGTATGAGAAAACAACCCCTTAAATGGGTCAATTTTATAATATGAGAAAAAGACCCCGTAAAAGGGGTATATTTATCGATATAAGAAAATAACCCCGTAAAACGTATATATTTATGAACTTGAGAAAATGACCCCATAATAGTACTAATAATTTAATATGAGAAAACGATCTTGTAAAAGTGGTATATTTATCAATAAAAGAAAATAACCCCATAAAACGAGTATATTTAGGAATATAAGAAAACAACCCCGTAAAAGTAGGGTAATTACGAGTATGAGAAAACAGCTTGTAGAAGGGGTAAATTTTTTAATATAAGAAAACGACCCCGTAATATGCGGATATTTATCAATCGGAGAAAATAACCCCGTAATTTTAGTATATTTGTGGGTATGAGAAAACAACCTCTTAAATTGGTTAATTTCATAATATGATATAATAACCCCGTAAAAGGGGTATATTTGTCAATATAAGAAAATAGCCCCATAAAAGGTGTATATTTATGAATTTGAGAAAACAATCCCATAATAGTGCTAATAATTTAATATAAGAAAATGACCCTGTAAAAGTGGTATATTTATCAATATAAGAAAATAACCACGTAAAACGTGTATATTTATGAATATGAAAAAATAACATCGTAAAAGAAGTGTAATACGAGTATAAGAAAATAGGCTCGTAGAACGGGTAGTCTTTTAATATGAGAAAACAGTCTCGTAGAAGGGATGAATTTTTTAATATGTGAAAATAACCCCATAATACAGGAATATTTATTAATTAGAAAAAATAACCCCGTAAATTTGGTATATTTGTGAGTATCAGAAAACAGCCCCGTAAAAGGAGTATATTTGTCGATATTAAAAATAACTCCGTAAAACGCATATATTTTTTAATTTGTCGAAACAATCCCATAATAGTGGTAATAATTTAATATGAGAAGACGACTCCGTAAAACTAGTATATTTATCAATATAAGAAAATAACTCCGTAAAACGTGTATATTTATGAATCTAAGAAACTAAACCCCGTAAAAGTAGTGTAATTGCGA
This sequence comes from Ricinus communis, assembly GCF_019578655.1. Classification (NCBI taxonomy): domain Eukaryota; kingdom Viridiplantae; phylum Streptophyta; class Magnoliopsida; order Malpighiales; family Euphorbiaceae; genus Ricinus; species Ricinus communis. The sequence continues at coordinate 24,365,246 of NC_063257.1, read as the reverse complement.
GTTTGAGAAAACAGCCTCGTAGAAGGGGTAAATTTTTAATATGAGAAAACAACTCCGTAATACGGGGATATTAATCAGTTGAATAAAATAACTCTGTAAACGAGGTATATTGTGAGTATAAGGAAACAAAACCGTAAAAGGGACATATTTATGAATATGAGAAATCCACCCCGTAAGAGGGGCATATTTGTGATGATGAGAAAACAACCCCGTAAGAGGGGTATATTTGTGAATATGAGAAACAACCCCGTAAGAGAGGTATATTTATGAGTATCACAAATTAGCTCAATAATAGGGATATATTTTTTAATATATGAAAACAACCCCGTAAGAGGGGTATATTTGTGAGTATGAGGTAATATGGTCCAAGGCTTTGGTTAATGTCTTGTAGTGTTTTGAGGATGCCTTTAGCAATTGCCACACTAGGATATTGGCTTGGGTTTTCTTCAGCTGCCTCAATTTGGTGTCTTCACCTACTTTTGGTTCGCTCTTCCTTTCGTCTGTTCCTTTCTCTACTTCTACTTCCTTTTCTCTTCCTCAGACTGCTTGCACATATCATTGTATACCCCTCCACCCTAGGTAATACCCTCGACTGTCTTGCTCATTTGCTCTTGGACTATTGTGCCGAATTCCCTCCAGTTGTTTAGGATCCTACTCTCCCTGATGGATTTTCTTCTCTCTGCTCACTTCCCCAGACATCGAGACTTATAGTCATGGAAGATTGAGTCCCAAAGTTGTCCTAGAGGTGAATGACTGCGACTCACTCATCATCATTTACATAGTGGTATTTTATTCTATCCCACTCTTTGATTTTCTCTCTCTCATGTCATATTCTTTCCTCCACGTGTTCTAGGGTTTCTGGTAGTAACTCAACTATTATGAAGACATAGTCTTCTAGGAGACTAGAACTCACCATCATGGTTAGGTAAGTCGGAGGATGAGCATTGTTATAATTTGACAGTGGGTTGGCATACTTTCCCGTTTGTAGGTTTATCTCCCATCACTATTAGTCGTTGTATCTTATAATGGAGGCTCTTGCAGATGTCTGTTTTGTGGTTGTTCATATGATGATACTGGTAGTAAGATTCGACTCCTTCTCCCAGTTGTACTGTCCTTGGCTTGATGAATAATGACTTTAACAGTTTATGCTCTTGTAGTTTTACCATGACCTGGGATAGAAGCACTTGGAATTTGGGGAACATGCACGGCTAGGCTGAAGCATTGTATCCTACCACCAATATATTTACCTCTTTGGAGCTCAAAGCATTCCTACTACTTCTCCTATAGGCATTCTTCTTTAGCTCAGCCTCTTCAATATTAGTTGCACACTCTCACAAGTCTTCGAAGTTTTTAATCGGATAAGCAGCCAACCTCTCGTATATATTAGGCAAAAAACCCTTGATAGCAAATCTGAGTTAGTCTCTCTTAGTTGGCCTAGTTTTCATCTTTGCCCCCTTCGTCCTAAAATGAAGGATGAAGCCAAAGGTTGTCTCATTTGGTAGTTGTCAGGTTGACTCTAAATCATGAGTACTAACTTTTACTTTATTATTGTACTCATACTGTCCGACATACTTGGCTGCCATATCCTTCCAATCGTCTCTTACCTTCTCTTCTAACTACTAATATCATCTAGTAACGATGCCCATCAAATGCAACACAAAGTACTTGATAATTTGCTACTTGGTCAAGTTAGAGCAAGTGGACATCCCTACTCTGTACGAGTTTAGAAAAGTGTGAGGGTCGCTTGTCCTATAAAAATTATATAGATCTGGAAAATTCACTTCACCTTAGAGGTCACCACTATGATATCATTAATACCATCTATTGTCTCCCATCCTTTCACCTTTAGCATCTTTTCTATTCTTTCTAGTTACTCGGCCATTTCGGTGAACTTAGGGTCTGCTGATACCAGTGTAGAGTTGGAAAGTCTTATGGCTAGTATTTCATCATCATCATCTACAAATTCATGAGTCATTTGCAAACCGATTCTCTTTCTCCGCTATTAGGGTGGCAAAATCCAAAGTGACGGGAGGTGTTGGTGGTGTTGTCGTCGTTCCCTGGTATTGTACCGCTACTTGAATGTTCTTCATATTCAATATAGGTAATAGCAGCTTTAATAGTTCTGTCTGCTACTTGATCATTTCTATTAGGTCTTACACTTGACTTTTCATCATTATTATCTTCCTGCAGGACTTCTACCTTTAATTAATATTCTTCAGCCATTTTTTTGACTAATATGAACCCTTGCTTAACCCAAGCAATGATGGAATGGATGCATATACTAAAAGGGTTAGAAATCCATGTATGTGGGAACTCAAGTTCAGGTATACTATCTTTTTGACCTAATGATTGCCGAGATAATGGAGAAAATGATATTCTTCATTAAAGAATAATTTCTTGTATTGATATCGGTGTTTCCATAAACAAGAGACTATTTAAAACTTGTCTATTTACAAAATCAGTTGAAACTTGATGTTGACATAATATTTACAAAGGAAAAAGCCATCAAGGCTGCCTAGTCAAAGTACATGGGCGCCTCCTTCTTAAAGATTGAGTCCTCGGTGATCAGCTTCTTATCGAGAAGAGACTGGATATCCTTCTTGAGGCGGATGCAATCATTGGTTGCATGATCAAAGTTGCAGTGTTACATGCAACATTCTGTAGTCTTGCAGTTGCTGCTAGTGAGCACCCTCCTAGTTTGAACAAGCTTGGTGGGCAGTAGTCCCTACATTGGAAGTCACAAAGGATATTTGAGTTTGACACCAATAGTCGTGCATACTTCTTCTTCTTTTTACTCAAAGCATTAGGATTGGAACTAGGTCACAACCCCTCCCCCTGCTGGGTTTCTCGTTTCTTCCTCCTAGCCCTTGCTTCCAAGGCCTTGGCCACAACAGCGACACCTTCCTTATGCTCCTTCTCGAGAGTGCTAATGACTTGGTCAAGCTCATCTGACATGTGCCCAACAGTCCAAAATAAGGCCTTGACTTGTGAGTCGAGGATACCGACCTTATCCCTGAGGCTCATGAACTCCATCCACATCTCAAAATCCATAGACATCCATTAGAATGAAGAAGATAAATGATTGTAAGCAAAGAGGGTTACATGTATGTCATGCATACAAATGCGAATGCAAGTATGCATGTTAGTGTGATGCATGTCAAGTTAAAACAAGAAAGGTTACGGGTATTTACAATAATCACAAATCAACATGTGAAAATGTAGCAAAGAGTTTCCAAGTTTTCACACGGCACTTGCTTCCATTCGTTGTCCATGACTCAATCTCATTCTTCCCTAGGTTTTTAGATTTTGACATGGCTACCAACATGGGGTATCCAAGTACGCTCTCTTTCTTTCGGCGGATAATGATGACTTTCTTGGAAAATAAACAATCTGATTCCCTAATATTCAACAAGGTGTCGAGTAAACTCCTTTTGATAGCAGGTCAGTTATTTTGAAAGACCGTCATGCTCGTGCATCGAAAGACTCGAGATGTTAAAGGAAAATCAAGAAATTAGTCATATACTCTCTTGCTTTCAATAAGTCTCCTCAGTTTTACCCATCAAAGGTGTCCATTTAGAATCATACCGAAACTAGAGGTTCTCGATTAAGCGGGTGGGTATTTGGACTAATCTCAAGACCTTCTATCAATATCCTGACCATTACGCAAGTATATAAGGCGATATATCCTATGGAAAGGAACTAAATCTTACAATATGAGCTTTGGTTTAGATAATAAAGCTGAGTTTTAGAGAAACTTATCTCTTTTCAGGTAGCGGGAAATTGCGTTCGTCGATGCTATTCAACATGATAGGTTTTTGACTTGTTGCTAATGCCTTTTCGGTTACAGGTAATTAGTGATCGGAATTGCTCCCCATCATTAAAAATAATAGTGTCAATATAGTTGCCATCATTAAATATTATTTTTACTTATATAATAGCCGGTCACTATAAAATGATTGGTCTGTCAATAAATATTATTATTAACTACAAAAAAGCTCATCATTATAAAATAATGACTCCATCATTGATAATACATTTAACTACGAAGTGGCCTGTATGGGGGGCAGTTTCGGCGTGCACCCAAGTGTCTTTAGCGACTACGGCATTGTAAAGCTTTTCAACCTAATCAGGAACACGCTAACTAATCATTGAGAATAGCACAAAGATGGGAGTCACCGGTCGAGTAATCTTCGGGACACTTTTACTAATGATTGGCGGTCCTCAGATTCCATAAGGAAGCTTTCGCCGCAGAGTCTAGAGATGGATCTGGAAGCCAACTTCCTTATTTGTGTATGTTAGTCCTTAATTTTATTATTTAACAAATTACTCCTAATGCAAGCACTTGATACACAGGCATGCCAAAACGACACACATAATGCACTTAAGACTAGCCTATTTTATTCAAGTCCAGCCCATATGTAAGTTTATTAATTTAGCTTTCTAGTCAATTATGTACAAGGCCCATCTAGTCTATCCCAATTACCAATTATGCTCTTGAATTCCAGCTTTTAGACCTAATGGACTACTTGTTATGAGAAGGCCCATTCATTGTGTTCTTAACCCTAACTAAGTTCAAACCCTAACTAAATATGCCAAAGCCTACTAGTCTACTTAGATTTTAAGGTTTCAGACCTAGTTAAGGTTGATTAGCCTATTAGACTACCAAATTCATGTTGGATCAGTTTTTAGTCCTAAGTCTATGTGGCCCATTTTAATTAATAAATCACCTAATCATATATTTTATTATCATACAGTAAACAAAAATATAAATTAAAGTAAAGCATAAAGTAAAACTTAATTATTACAATTCGCCTACGACTATGATTGCAAAAAGGAAAAGACCTAAAACTATACAAAAACTAAGAGTACATAAAAAATCGCCAAGAAATACAAAAAAATGGGTGCCTGGCACGAAAGCCAACCGGCTCTAGGGTCCTTAGGCAGATTTTTATTAATTTTCCCTCAATCATCAACACAATTTTGTATCCCCAGAGCCGATTTTCAAATGCACATACATTAAAAATCGATTAGAATAAGAGAAAATAGAGTAAAAATATCAAAATAAAAGTGATAGAAGCCATTTAAACAATCAAAACCTTAGATTACTAAAAAAAACCCTAAATATTATAGACTAGCAGAAGGCAATCAAAATAAAAGAATCATGCTTTAACAGGTTCAATTACTTAATCACAATGACATATAGATTCTATAATGTGTTTTTAATTAAATCTAAAACCCTAATTGGGAAAACATCATATCTCAAAAAAAAACCTTAAGTTCTTACTATCATATTCAAAACCCTATTAACATGTATATTAATAAAAAACCTAATCTAATCATATTTATCATAGATCAAAACCCTAATCATACTCTAAGAACAAATAATATATAAACAAATAAAAGAAATGGATGAAAGAACTGATTTTTATGATGAATATGGATGTATGGCAGAAGGAGCCCTCAAGTTACCACCATGAATATTATATTTATGAGTCTTAGGCGATAAGGATGCAATTTAATAAAAAATCAGAATCTAGTGTTGGATCTGACTTAGAGAAAACTTTTGTGGATTAAAAATAGTTTCCAAAAATGCTCTTTCTTCAGACTTATTTCCTAAAATGGTTCTTTTTTCAGTGGCTTAGATTCTCTAATGATGATTGTGATCGGCAATACTTTTCTTTCTTGTTCCTTTTGATTTTCAGTGGCTTAGATTCTCTAATGATGACTACGATCGACAATACTTTTATTTCTTCTTCCTTTTGATTTTCTCTTTGTTCTTTCTTTCTTAGTACCTCTCATATATTGATTTCACTTACAGCTGATTTTTAGTTCTTGATTCTCCCTTGAAATCCTAAACACCTTTTTATATCTAAAGAGGTAGGGTTTCAAAGGAAACCTTAAAGAAAGCAATAAATTTTAGGAAATATCGAGAAATATCTCATTTTATAAATAAATATCGTCAAGAAAACCTTCTAGAATCTGTATCTGAATGTAAAATCATTTTAGAAAAACAATAGAGCATTAAAATCTCAATCGGTTCTATGAAGAGCCAATTGGCTCTATAGAGAAAGTTTGAAAAATTTGCAATTTAGTCCCTGATTTTATAAAAATTGTCGTTTTGACCCTTAAACTTAATTTCTTCTAATAAATAGGACAAAAAGATAATTCCAGCTGGATTAACCTTGACCTAGTCTCGGATTCACCTGTCTCTCACCTTTTGAGACTTGAGAAGGCAGTAACTTTCATCATAGGATTTTCCATTTTCACCTCAATATCTAAATCCGAAAAAGGGGTGTTGACAGCTGCCCCTTATTTGTCAACATTTATGAGTATGCAAATATATTAAATAAATATAGACAAATCATAGACATCAAGGATATAGCAAAAGGATATGTGAGTTGTAGAAGCCACGCCTCATTAGCTTGAGCTTCGAATGCTGATTCGATGTGGGGCCATGCCCGCTTAGGTTGAGGACTTTACTTGCTTAGGACTTTGCTCCACTAGGGAATTGCCGATTTCACTCCATTGGGCATTTGAGAACTTCGCTTGCTTGAATTTGAGGACTTTGCCTACTTAGATTTGAGGACTTCGCCTGCTTGGACTGAATACTTCACCTACATTCTAGGAAACTACGCCCGTTGAATTGGGAGCTACGCTCGTTGAATTAGTGATTATAGAGACTTTCCTCTAACTGCTTTCCATTCTAGGAAACAATTTGCCACTTCGAGTCGAATTGGTGTTTTTCTACTTTCGGGTACTTAAATTGAACTTTCCCACCTCAGGGCACAATTTGACTTATTTTGATGCTTTTTAGAACCTATACTGGCATTTGGCATGTCTAGCGACTAAAATGTAATTTTACCAGGTCAGAGACCAAACTTGTAAATTTTTTGGAAAATTTCCGTTGGGGTGTCAATCAAACTTCTATGTTTGTTCTATGGACTTGCACCAATTTCTTTAGACTAAAACTCAATTTTAATAGGTCAGGAATCTAATTGATATTTTTATCCCTTCCTTAGGACATATATATGGGCTTATCCACTCTTCTTTCTTCACCTTACCCCCTTTAGTTTTCTATCTAAAGCTTCTTTTGCTCTTTCTTTGATTTCTCACTCAATTCTAAACTTATCCAGCTTTTTTAGGTTTTCCAATCAGCAAGCTATTTTTCTGTTATTCTTTATTTTATTTTTTCTTTACATATGGTCTTTTTTGAGACGATCTATGTTGATCGACTTAGTGAACTCGTTCCCCTCCGAGTTTGAGATCTTAACAGCATCTCTAGGGCAAAATTTTCTTGACCAAATACGTGCCTTCCTAGTTCAGCCTGAACTTCCCTCTCGGGTTGAATGCAGTAAGCCTTGTATGCTTTAATATTAAATCACCAGCTTTAATCTTTCCTGGCTTTACCTTCTTGTTGAACGCCCTAGCTATCCTTTTCTGATACAACTACATATGGTATAAGGCTTTCATCCTTTTCTCGTCAACCAAGGCCAATTGTTGATATCTTTGCTCAACCCACTGATATTCTGGTATTTCAACCTCTAATACAACTTTTGAAGACTTCAACTCTAGCTCAACTGGCAGAACCGCCTCAATTCTATAAACCATAGAGTATGGCATGCCCCGTCGATGTTTGCTCGGTTGTTCAATATTCCTAAAGCACAAAGGATAATCGAAATGACCAGTCCTTGTGATTCCATACCATCTTTGAAAGTATCTTCTTTAGATTCTTGTTGGCTGCATCTACCGCTCCATTCACCTGATGTTTATACGGAGAAGATCTGTGATGCTCGATCTTATATTCCTCCAATAGGTATGTTGTCTGACCAATGAACTACACTCTGTTATCCGTCACCATGTAATGTGGGACCCTCTATTCGCAGATCAGGTTCCTTTCTATGAATCTGGCCATTTGTCTTCCCCTTTTAGTGGTGAATGACTCAGCTTCGACCCATTTCGAGAAGTAGGCAATGGCTATGACTAGGAACCTGTGACCATTTGAGGGAGGCTTTATTTCTCTGATAATGTCAATTCCCTAAGCTGCAAAAGGCTAAAGAGACATCAAGTTGTGCAGCTCGGTCATAGGCTCGTGACTCAGGTCACTATATAGCTGGCACTCTCAGAATTTCCTTACTAACGCTATACAATCCTTCTCCATTGTCAACCAGTAATAACCTTACCACATGATCTTCCTATTTAACACAATTCTGCTCATATGAGGCCCGCATACTCCTTCATGTATTTCCTCCCTTGAGCTTCTGCTTTAGTCACACATTAGAGCTGTACACCTGACACCATTCTCCTATACAGGACTCCCTCGCGGCCGATGTAATTCCTAGCTTGGATTCGCAACACATACCTTTCCTTGGTTGTCGCTTCTTCTGCATACTCCCTATTTTCTATGACCTTCTTCAGATTGTAAAACCATGGCTTCTCTTCTGGTCCAATATGATCCCCTTGATAATAGGGCGCACCTAATTTCACGATCACCAAAGACTTCATTGAAAGTCGCGAGAGATTAACCCATATAGATGATAGAGTAGCTAATGCATCTGCCATCTGATTCTCGTCCCGAGGCAAGTGTACAAAGGAACACTTGGAGAAGTTCCATACTAAAGTCTTGAGATAGTGACATATGGCTTCAACCTATCTTCTTTTAGTTCCCATTCCTCGAGGCTTGTTAGATTACCAGCATAGAATCTTCGTAGACCATTAAATACTTAGCTCATACTACCATGGTCCCTTCTAATCCAAATAAACATGCTTCATACTCTGCCATATTATTAGTCACTTTAAAGTACATTATATTGACCATTGGTAGCATTTTCCCTTCTAATGTGATTAGAACTACTCCTAGGCCTGCACCTCTTGCATTCACGGCTCCATCAAAGTACATCTTCCATTCTTGGATCTCGATTGCCCCCAAATTCTCATCAAGAAATTCCAGATCCCAAGGATCATCCCCTTCAATCGTGTTATAGGCTAGAAACGCAGCCATAACCGTACCCTTGACTACCTTCTTAGTGATGTACTCAATGTCGAGTTCTGTTAGGAACACCAACCATTTAGCCAACTTTCCTATAAGAGATGAAGTCTCAAATAAGTACTTCAAAAGGTCCATTTTTAAAATCGCTTGCACCTTACAAGACTAGAAGTAATGCCTTAACTTCCTTATAGCCTATATTATGGCTAAGCAAGTCTCCACGAGGTTGTACTTTGACTCGTAAGACAGTAATTTCTTGCTAAGATAATAGACCGCATACTCCACGTTCTTAGGCCCGTATTGTTCTACCATTGGCTCTAAAGCTTCCTCTTCTAAGGCTAAGTATAGGATTAATGGTCTGCCATCCTTTAGTGGCTTGAGTACTAATGGCTTCATCAGGTATTCCTTGATTATATCGAAGGCCTTTTGATAGTGTTCATCCTACACAACCAGCTGATTTTTTCTTAAAAATTTAAAAATGGGATCACAAACCATCATGAGCTTGGAAATGAACTTGCTAATTTATTGCATATGTCCTAAGAAACATTTGACTTCGTTCTCCGTCTTTGGCGCCAGCATTTCTTGAATGGCTTTAACCTTGTCTGGATCGATCTCTATACCCTGCTAACTCACTATGTGCCCTAATAGCTTCGTTGATGTAACTCTAAACACGCTCTTCTTTGAATTGATCCTCAGGTTATACATTTCCACTCGTCCTAAGAAATTTATCAAGAGCCTGAAGTAGCCTTCCCTTGTTTCAGACTTTACCATTATATCATCTACACCTCCACCTTCTTGTGCATCATGTTGTGAAGCAAGGTAGTAGCTACTCTCTAATAAGTTCCTTCATGTTCTTTAGTCCAAAAGGCATAAGCTTGTAGCAGCATTGTCCCCTTGGTGATAAACAACGTCTTCAGCTTGTCCACTATTGCCATCATATAATCCGATTATATTTATAGAACCTATCCGTAAAGGAGTACATTACATTTGAAGTGGTACTATCAACTATTACATCTATGTGAGGAAGAGGAAGTCATCCTTCGAGCATGCCTTATTCAAGTCCTGGTGATCCACACACATCTGAACCTTATCATCCTTCTTCGGGGCAATCAACTACATCGAAAAAATTGGCCTTAACCTGCTTAATAACCTCCTTTCGTATCTTTTCTACCCATTCTAGCCTCAGTCTTCTCACTCTGCTTGATTGGCTTCATGTGTGAATGAGTTAGGATATGGTGCTCTGCTACTTTTCTATCTAGACTTGGCATGTCATCGTAGGACTAAGCAAATACCTCTTTTTTCTATTATTTTTTCAAATTCTCTCCTTTCCTCAAGAGTTATATCATGAGCTACCAGAATATTCTGTGGATTTGCATCTATACCTAAATTAAATGAATAAATTTGTATGGAATTGATGTCAAACATGCACATGTCATGATTATCAAAATGCATACCACTATAAGGAAAAACATTACACAGGTAAGCAAAATTATTCATATCATTGATCTTAAAAAGAAAAGAAACATCATCCTCATAAATATCAAATGTTATTGCATCATTGTCATAGAATACATCAATGATATTATTTTCAATAAGAGCAGTTAGCTTCTATTGGCTTATCCTTTTCGACTGAGTGATAGGCTCTTCAAGCTTCAGCTCTCCCATGTTAGTGGTGACCTTCTCATGGACTTCCTTAATACTCAGTTCGTCCATCTTGTAGATGATCAAGTTCTTGAAAATCTCGATTCCTAATACCTCAGTCCTAGCTACACAAACAGTTTCGAGATCCCTAAAGTAGGGCTTGTACTCTTGGATGAACAAGTCTGTTAGAGTCTTGCCTTTTGGTTGGCCCTCGTCTTTTTCCTTAGAATACCCCAAACTTCGCCAACTCTTCTAACCTTTAAAGTCTGGCAGGTCGCAATACCTTGTTGATTCTTTCCCAGCCTTGTTACAAGCATGAAGTTTATTTTCTTGAACATGCTGGCTACTTTAGGATCCATGTAGTCCTTATAGAGAATAGCCACTTGGAATCCAGTAGGGGCATCCACCTCTTTGAAAGCTTCCAGGATTGCCGAGACAACTTTACCACCTTCGGCATGGTTAGTGATGATCTCGCCTTCATGATGGAATTTTACCCTTCTGATGTACTGTAGAAGGGACTCCTCCTAGGGCATGGAACCATGGCCTTCCCAATAATAGTGCAAAAAGTTATTGGGATGTCCAGGACAGTGAACTCCACCCAGGATTAAATAGGACTCGTCTTCATCAGTGCTGAAAACGTCCCTTCTACATCTCTTTTATTCTCGTCATAGGCCCTTATGACAATGTCTGGTGGTTTTAGGTCCTTCGTAGTCATCCCTATTTTAGGGAGTATATGAGAAGGACACACATTGATAGTTGACCCGTCATTAACCATCACAGATGGGGTTCTTTTCCTTTTTACTTTTGCTGCTATATAGAGGGCATTGTTATGGTCCCTTTCCTCAAGTGGTAAGTCTTCATCCAAGAAAGTGATCATTTCGGTGGTCTTGTCAGTTGCCGTATTGATCATCCTCTCAAAGGTAGCTGTTATGCTAACACTCATGCCAGATAAGGCCTAGATCAGAGCCTTTCTATGGTATGAAGAATGCATCAATAGCTTCAAAACATCAACTGTCTTTATTCTCCTTTCTCCACTATTCTAGTACCATGACATCCCTGTCTTCAAGTGCTTGCTTCTCTTATTTCAGCTCTTGTACCTCGGCTTCCTTACCCTTACCTGCTAGTTCAGTCTCGGTATCACTATCAATCATACCGAGGAAATTGCTCAACCTCCCATTCTTTAGAGTCAATTAAGTCCTGAATCTCGTGCTTAAGATGGTTGCACTGGTCCGTCACATGCCTGAAAGTTTAGTGATACTCACAATACTGACCATTGTGAGGCTTAGGACTGTCTTTTGGTGATTGGGGCTTAAGCTTCCCGCTCCATTTTAAGTGTTAAAACATTACGAAAAGTGGTGCCCCCAGCTCGATAAAGGTTCTTTATGGGCTATCTAGCTTGATTTGAGGCTCTATTTGAGGTAGGTTTTCGAAAGAGTTCATGATTTCCTCTTGAGTGGGCGGAAAGGGGGGTAAACTCTCCTGCTGAAGTCGGGGTTGATCATGGGCACTTAGTTTAGGGGTAGTGTATTGTTGTATCTTGATAGGTGGTTTCTTTTGGTGCTAGGTTGGTATAGGTTAGTGATCTTTCCGACATCGATAAGGTGTTGGATTTCATGCTTCAGTTGGATGCAATTGTTGGTGTTGTGGCCAGGTGCTTAGTGGAATTCGTAGTAAGTGTTAGGCTTGTATCCAGGTGCATTTAGGTTCGATGGATTCTTTAGGGTAGTAGGTTGATGCATGCCATTCTGAACCAATCTCTCAAAAATCTTAGAGAGAGATTGCTTGAAGTTAGAGAACTTCCTCAATTGATGCACAACATTCACATCCAAGGTCCTACTTCCTCCAACCTGGTATTTGCCCTTCAATCAATTCCCATGGTCTTCCTTTTGTCATTCTCTATTTCCTCGACCTGTAGTCCATCATCATAGAAATCCAAAAAAGTTTTAGGGTTTGATAGCTTTTTATGTAGCTAAAATCTAAGCAGTGAACCTATCGATGCAGACTAGCATAAATGGTAAGTATCAAGGTCGTATTCTCGGGAAAGGGTGATCCTAGACCTACTGTAGTGTCTTATGTTATCTAACCTAAACAAAATCAATGAAGTGTTATGCTATGATTAAATATGAACAAACAATTAATTAAATGTCAAATAATCTGAAAGGATTTAGGAAAACTCTCGAAGGAAAAAAAGCAAACCCTAGGGGACCTAAGCTAGTTGGATTTTAGTGAAGATAGAGATTAAATTGATTATCAATTGCAATTACCCGTGGATGAAGTCTTAACTGAATTTGGTCTCCCTCTCGAGATAACCGAATTCCTAAACCTAATAACCTAAAGCTGGGATCTCTTCCTAACAATCGATTATTCGATTAGCATTAAGGTTTAACTCGCCTCTATTAAGCTTTGTTAATTCTTAATCCGGCTAGTCAATTACCCTTATCTCTAAGTGATTATTAACTAGTTCTTGCTATTCAAATTTCCAATTACTAAATGAATTTCTCAATTACATAAAGCAATCTAAATACCACAATTCACAACGTCTCATGAATAAAGTGATTTCTCATTAATAATGAAAGCAAGAAGAAACAAGCATTGATAATCAAAATCTCATAAACATTGAAATTAATCCAACAATATAGGAACCCCAAATGGGTTTGACAATTTAGTTACTCATACTAATAAGCAAAAGAAAATAAAGAATAGATTCAGAAAAGTAAATTAAAGGCATGTACACCCTTCTTCTTCAAGTTAGATGAGAAACCCTAAATTCCCAATTTAGAATAGTAAACCCTAATTTGCTACTTGAATGTTCCCAAATCTTGTCTTGATCTTTAATTTGATGTTAAAACAGTTGTAATCCTTCCTTCAATAGATGAAATGATCTTCTAAGGTCGAGTATTGAAGTCTGGAAAAAGATGGTTTAAGCTTGTATAATGGAAATCAAGTCAGAAAATTGAACCCTAATTCAGCAAATTGTTTTTGCCTATATAATCCCTTCAGCACGGCCGTGGTCAAGCCTGTGCTGATCAGGACAAGTGGAGTCCAGGCCATGCTGGACCTCTGCATTCCGCATCTGTTGACTTCTTCCAGTTCATGCCCTAGCCAGTGCTGAGCCACCACGAGCCGTGGTGGAGGCCGTGGTGGCTTCGGAAACTGTGCCAAAATTGCACTCTTGGAGGGCAACTACTTGATAATTCAGCACGGCCGAAGTCCAAGCCATGCTCAACCTTAGAATGCTAGTCCTTGCTCAATTTGATGGATTCTGGTCCGTAATTGCGCGTATTTCCCTCGATTATTGATAATGTCCCTCGATAATGACCTGAAACGTGAAAGGAACCAAAAGACAGGTGATTCTAGCCTAAAATGAGATAACTATGCACAAAAATGTAAACAATTGGGCATATAAATATGTATAATATGATGCCTATCAAATCACCCCACACTTAAGCTTTTGCTTGTCCTCGAGCAATCAATAACTCAATACATGCACAAGCAACAATCACCCCTCAGAATCCATGCTAAAGTTCACAACTCAACCTTATTCAACATATAAAGAATGAAACTCAAGTAACTAACAAGTTATACACCTTTAAGGAAGAACTATAATAATATCATCTCGAAACACAACTTATATAATAATTCAGCATTAAAGACTAAGAACCATTACCTCACAGGAATCTCTCAAATCACTCACAGTGTTTGCAGGTAAATAAGAAAATTCTCTCAATGCAGCTGCACAAAACCTATTTACTATAAGCTTGCTCATAAATCTCATCTTTGCTACTGCGAATAATTGAATACCAAAATCAAAGGGTCTTTTCAAAGGTTGAAATATGGCTAAGGTAAAGGTAAGAATATTTGGATAGAAGTGTAAAGTATACTGAAAAATCATCCACTTATTTGAAATGAATGCTTTAGGAACTGAGTGCTAAAACAACAAAAATATTCACTAAGCCTTATTTGAAGTAAAGGATGCTCACAAGAGTTAAATTCAGAAGAGCTAAAAGCTAAGTATATACTCAAACAAGAAAAGTCATGAGCATAATGTGCAATGGATGCTCAATTCTGGTTCAAAAACTCACGTTTGAAGTGGCTAAAGTTTGCAATTGGTTCCCAGACTTATCAATTGAATCATCACATAAATTGAATACGGGATTGACATAATCAAAGTTCACAGTCAAAGGTAGTAAATTCGCAAGGAACTTAAGTAACACCAATTTAACCCGGCCAAATTGACATATTGAATACAGTGAAATTGCTTTCAAGAATAGAAGAAAAAGAGGGACAATCAAGTACTAGTGTATGAATTAAGTCATTAATTATGAAAGAATAAACTAAACTTGAATATCATGAAAACCCTAGGTCCTAACATCCTAAGAATAGTCCATTATCATTGCCTTTAAACAATTAAGGGATACCCACCCCACACTTGAGTATAACACTGTCCACAGTGTTAGAAAAATTGAAACTGGGTATAACACATAACTATTACATCATAATCCTTGAAGATCATACTTAATGTACATATCAAGATGGCAAAGCAAAGTGTTCTACTAAAATAAATTAACATGAAAGGAAAATGAAAGGAAATAACATAAAATTAAAAATGCAAAAAGAAAATAAAATAAAATAAAATAAAGAAGGAAAATAAAAAGGAAAAGGAAAAAGAAAAATAGCACAAATTTTTGTTTCACTGCTGGTAATCTGCCGAAGGCGCATCCTCACTGGTCGGATCTACTAGAGGATGAGGAGTAGGGGAAGTCACTAAAGGAGGGGGCGGTGGTGGTGGCACAGGCTCCGTGAAGCATCCTGCCATATCGAGCTCCATATCATCAATGAACCGCTGATTTTGTGCTCCGGTCTCCACCATCTTTTTAATCTGCTCCGCCATTAAGTTTGTTTGGGTGGCCTACCTCTCCAACCCATGCATAAGCTGGTAGAGTATATCGTTTAAACCTGGAAACTGTGCCCTAGTCTCCTCTTGGAACTGCCCAAACTCCTTTCTCTACTATGCAAACTCAGTATAGTGCTGCTGTTGTAAATCGCAGACTCGATCCAGTCGGTCAGCCAAAGCACTAATCTGAGCACTCGATGTCCCTGTAGAATAAGAAGATGAGGCTTCAGATGTAGGCATAAACACTCTAGCTGGGTTAGGAATCCTAACATCTGGAATCCCAGTCGTCGGATCTTGGGCTCCTCTAGCTGTTGCCTCTCTAGCCTCCTTGACTATTGCGTTCACGAGCCTATACTCTATGCCATGTGGGTGTCGAGTAGCCATGATCATCCGTATGTTGATCATCTGTCTAATCCCTAGTGGTGTCATGTCACCAATCTATGAAAGCTCTGACAGACAGTCGTCCAATACATCTAGTCTCTTGGCTAACCTAGTTATATACGGGTCAAAACAGCAGTGCATCTTCTTTTGGGCGTCTACTATAAATGAACGAATTTGTCGAGCCAATAAATATCCCAAGTCAAGCTTCTTACGATGTTGCATAGCCTAGAGGATGAAGACATCGGTCTGTATTACCGCTCCAAAACTATCTCCCTGACTGTAATCGTGTAAGCTAATAAAGTATGAAGATAGCGGAGATGATCCAGAAGGCTAGACGCCTTAGACCTGCTGGGGTAGTACGATTCTGGCCTGAGTACCAATGAATCCCACATAGTGTCGTACAATATTGGGTTGATGTAGAGACAGCCTTGATACTCCTCACCCGAGGTCTCCTGCTCCGTCCATAATCCCAAGTTGTCAAATTGTGGGACTGACATTGAGAACTCCCTTCCCCCAAGTCTGAAGTAAACTGCATCAGGCTAATGCCAGTTTGTGATCTATTGTTGCAGGAAGAAGGTGCTGAGGAATTCAATCGTAAGCTTGCAGTAGGTTGGCTCAATGATGTCGAAGAATCGCCCATATGGCAGAGTTTCGAACAGAGCACGCACATCCTGAGCCAATCCCACTCTTTCTAGGGATACGAAGTCGATGCAACGTCCCGCCATCACTTGCTTCCATCTCATGACTTGGAATCTACTCTCGTTATCTGCATTAGGAAATGTCCATAATGGATGATGACCAAAGTGTGGATTCGCAAACGGTGCTCTTCTGACTTGGACTAGTCATTGCTATGTGGAGGTGGCCGGTGTCGGTGCTTTGGTGAAGGTGAAGTGGAGGAAGATGTTCCTTCGCCACACGAGCACTTGCTGGTAGCGACGCGTTGCGGTTGCTTTCTACGTGATTGATCGCGGTCCCTCATATTACCTAATGCAATAAATCAATTAGTATTCGAACAAGAAATCAACTTAATCAGAAATTATACCGAAAATTAAACAGCATAACGGCTATAATTCGACTAACATAAAACTTTAGACTTAACAAAAGACTAAAGCCTCAATCTCCTGCATAAACTAATTCACAATTACATTCCAGCCTACTTTATCATGCACCAAATGAAGCAAATTTATGCTAACAATTGTTCATAATAAAATGCCATAAATAAAGTTTATTGCTGCCAAACCCCACACTTATTATTTCATAGTCGAATTCACAGCAAACATAACAACTAGTATTAATTAAATCTAATCGAGGTCATATTGAAGCAGTGTAACAAAGTAAAACTACCAAAGCATACCAGCATGTCATAAATAATATAAATGCATAAAAGAAAAATCAAATTTAATCAAATAAAAGCAAAAGGCAAAGAGACTTACTTGAAGTTGCTGAGACAGGTAAGAAAAATCAGAGATAAGGAAGAAAACAGCACCTTGGAGCTTAGAGAGAGAGAGGTAGGAAAATTTTTGAAAAGGCCTCTTTTTATAGTCACGGGGGTCAGCACGGGCGAAGGCAAGGCCGTGCTGATCATCACGGCCAGGACTCGACCCGTGCTGAACCCTAAAAGCTTCATTATGGCATCCATCCATCGCGGGTGAGGTCACGGCCGTGCTAGTCAGCACGGCATGGTGTTGCTGCCCGTGGTGCCTTCAGAAGCTGTGGTGATGGCTGAATTTACCTTGTGCTTTATGTGCATATTCATCACGGGCTTAGGCACGAGCGTGGTGAGCGGCACGGCCTGGGGATGTAGCCTATAGTGCCTTCAGAAGCCGTGGTGAATGGCTGAATTCCCAAGTTCTTCATGTGTATTCTCTGCCACCACAGTTTCCGTGGCCATTACGGCCTGCAACACCAGGCCGTGTTGATCAGCACGGCCAGAGTCAAGCCATTTAGGCTGTAAATCAAGTAAATAAATCAAACGGGAAAGTCCCTCTTCACCGATTACCAAAAATCCAACATAAATTACTCCAACCCTAAGTTCATACAACTATGTTTAATATATAAAGTAAGTGTTCTAAAGATCAAGAAGCATGCAAATGAATGATAACATAAAAGTGGACCGAAGAAAAGAACATAAAACTAGAATGGGAATGCCTCCCAAGGGCGCTTCTTTTTTATTCTTAAGTCATTTAGCTGGACTCAATATGGATCATTGTTGCAGGTACAGAATCATGTTAACCCGCTGCTCAATCTCCAACGAGTTTCCGTGATACACCTTGAGCCTATGTCCATTGACCTTGAAATCACCCTTCTCGGGATGATGAAGCTCGACTGTGCCATATGGGAAAACTTGCTTAACCACGAATGGCCCCGACCATCGACTCTTGAGCTTCCCTAGGAACAACCGAAGACGTGAGTTATATAGCAATACTCTATCTCCACTCTGAAAGTCCTTGGGACCTTTGAGCCTCTGATCGTGCCACTTCTTTGTCTTTGCCTTGTAAATTGAGGAGTTTTCATACGCTTGTTGACGCCATTCCTCCAATTCACCCAGTTGCCACTATCTTTCTTTACCTGCAGAATCAACATCAAAATTGCAAGTTTTAAGGGCCCAAAGAGCCTTATGTTCTAATTCGACAGGTAAATGACAAGACTTCCCATACACCAGCCTATAAGGCGTAAAACCTATGGAGGTCCTATATGCAGTTCTAAATGCCCATAATGCATCATCCAGTTTCAAAGCCCATTCCTTCCGACTTACACCCACAGTTCTCTCTAAGATTCGTTTTAAACCCCCATTAGTAACCTCAACTTGCCTACTGGTTTGCGGGTGATAGGGAGTAGAGAACCGATGTGTTACACCATAGCGCCTGAGTGCCTTCTCCAATGGAGCGTTGCAGAAATGTGTTCCCCTGTCACTAATTAGCACTCTAGGTGTGCCGAACCTAGCAAATAACCTGTTAAGGAACTTGCAAACAACTTTGGCATTGTCAGTAGGTAAGGCCTGTGCCTCAGGCCATTTGGAGAAATACTCAACAGCCACGAGGATATACTTATTACCATTTGAGGAAGGGAAGGGTCCCATGAAGTCAATACCCCAAACATCGAATATCTCAACTGTATGCATACTGGTTTGGGGCATTTCATCACGGGCAGAGATATTACCTGAGCGCTGACAAGCGTCACAAACCTGAACAAATGTCCTAGCATCCTGGAAGATAGTTGGCCAATAAAAGCCTGCATCAAACACATTCCTAGCAGTATGGTTCGCCGCTTGATGGCCTCTTGCCGGTCCTTCATGACAGTGCCTCAAGATCTGGAGACTCTCTTTGCCATAAACACATCGGCGGATAACCTGGTCTGCACACACTCGATATAGGAAGGAATCTTCTCAAATGTAGTATTTCAAATCAGCAAAGAATTTCTTCTTTTGCTGATAAGTCATACCCTTTGGTAAGACCCTAGCCACAAGATAGTTAGCATAATCAGAAAACCGAGGAGAATCGGAATATATCTTCAATGAATACAAGTGCTCCTTTGGAAATCGATCATCTATCGTGCTCTCATCAAGTGCTTCCAAGCTCGGATTCTCCAGTCTGGATAGGTGATTTGCTGCCAGATTTTCTACGCCCTTCTTGTCTCTAATCTCAATGTCGAACTGCTACAACAATAAAATCCATCTGATCAATCTTGGCTTAGCATCATGCTTATTAAACAAATACCTCAAAGCTGAATGATCAATGAAGACGATGGTCTTTGATAAGACGAGGTATGATCGGAATTTTTTGAAGACATAAACAACAGCCAACAACTCCTTTTCTGTAATAGTGTAATGTTCCTAGGCTCATGTTAACGTCTTACTAGCATAGTAAATGGGTTGGAACTTTTTATCAAACCTCTGTCCAAGCACAGCTCCAACTGCATAGTCACTAGCATCGCACATTAATTCAAAGGGCAGCCCCTAATCATGCGAAGCCATGATAGGGGCTGTGGTTAAAAGTTTCTTTAATAACTCAAAAGAAGACAAACATGCATCATCGAAAACGAAAGGTGCATCCTTAACTAGTAATTGAGTAAGAGGCCTAGCAATTTCAGAGAAATTTCTAATAAATCTTCTATAGAACCCAGCATGGCCTAAAAAACTCCTAACAGCCCTAATAGAACTAGGGGGTGGTAGCTTAGATATTGTTTCTATTTTAGCTCTATCAACTTCCATCCCTGCATGTGAAATCTTATGCCCTAGAACGATTCCCTCTCTCACCATAAAATGACACTTTTCTTAATTTAGCACCAATTTAGCCTCAATTTTGATTTAGTTCTAGGGCATAAGATTTCACTTTTCCCAATTTAGCACCAAGTTAGCCTCAATGCACCTAGTTAGCATGCGTTCTAGACTTGCCAAACAGTGAGAGAATGAATTACCAAAGATAGAGAAGTCATCCATAAATACCTCAATCGACTCCTCAATCATATCATCAAAAATGGCCATCATACACCGCTGAAACGTAGCCGGTGCATTGCATAGACCAAAAGGCATCCGTCTATAAGCAAATGTCTCGTAGGGGCAGGTGAAAGTTGTCTTCTCTTGGCTTCAGGTGCAATTGGGATCTAAAAATATCCTGAAAAACCATCAAGGAAACAGTAAAACATATGTCTTGCCAATCTTTCTAACATCTTATCAATGGAAGGAAGAGAGAAGTGATCCTTCCGAGTTGTATCATTAAGCCTCCTGTAATCGATGCAAACTCGGAATCCCGTTACCGTCCGTGTAGGTATCAGCTCATCCTGCTCATTGCAATTCATCATGCCTCCTTTCTTCAAAGACACCGCATGTGGGCTCACCCAAGAACTGTCAGAAATAAGGTAAATCAATCCTGCATCTAGAAGCTTAATTACCTCTTTTTTTACTACTTCCTTCATGTTCGGGTTAAGTCAACTATGTGGCTAAACTACTGCTCTATAGCTATCCTCCATAAGAATCTTGTGAGAACATAAACTAGGGTTGATCCCGGGAATATCAGCAATCTTTTAGGCGAAGGCCTTCTTATACCTCTTGAGTGCATCTAGAGTTTTTGCTCGCTCCTCAGGTGTCAAATCTGCTGCAATAATCACCGGTAACTTTTCTTCCTCATCCAATAATCCATAGCTTAATTGCTTAGGCAACTCCTTCAATTCTAAGGTCGGGGGGTCCTCGAAAATAGACTTCACTTCGCACTTCGCCAAGAGAAAGAAAAGGATCGAGAATGGTAGGCTCGTGTGATAAACTAGCGAGCTGGTCCAACACTTGCTCGTTAGACAGCTCCTCCTCCTTTCCTTACAAGGCTACCTACAAAGGATCATCAAGCAACATTTCCTGTAAATGAGACTCAACCAAATCATCCATAATATCAATAGAAAAGATAGCATCATCATGGCCTAAAGAGTGTCTCATAGTAGTAGCTAGGTCGAAGGTAATGGTCTCATCGTCTACCCTAAGTTTAAGCTTTCCATCACAAACATCTATTACAGCCCTAGATGTTGCAAGAAAGGGTCTACCTAGGATCAAAGGCACAGTACTCTCACCTTCCATATCCATAACTACAAAATCCACAGGAAAAATAAACTTGCCTACCTTAACAAGCACATCTTCAACAATACCCCTAGGAATCTTAATAGTCCTATCAGCTAACTGAATGCTCATCCTAGTGGGCTTAGGTTCACTCAAACCTAATTTATCAAACAGACTAGTGGGCATCAAATTTGTACTAGCTCCTAAATCGGCTAATGCACCACTAATAGGCAAATTGCCAATGATACAGGGAACAGTAAAACTCCCTGGATCTCTCCTTTTGAGTGGCAGCTTGTTCTGAAGAATAGCCGAACACTCCTCTTTCAAAGTTATTAGTCCCAAATCCTCCAACTTCTTTTTGTTACTCAAGATTTTCTTTAAGAACTTGGCATACTTTGGCATCTGGAAAATAGCTTCAACAAAAGGCAGGTTAATCCATAGTTGTTTAAACAAGTCAAGAAACTTACCAAACTGCTTATCAACCTTCTCCTGCTTAAGTCAAGCAGGGTAGGGGACTGGTGGCTGGTACTCTCTCACAAGGCTCTTCTGCCTATCTTCCAACTTTTCTTCTCCCATTGTCTCAGGCTCTGGCTCCTGCCTAGCTGGCTTATCCTGCATACAAACATCCTCATCATCAGCTAAGGGTAGAGAGCTAGATAATTGCTTACCTAATCGCAAGGTGACAGCCTTGCACTCCCTAGGGTTTGACTCTGTTGTGCTGGGGAGAGATCCTTATGGCCTCTCAGACAGCATCTTAGAAATCTGCCCAATTTGACTCTCTAAATTCTGGATGGATGCCTGTTGATTTCTAAAAGCACTGTCTGTCTACTAGAATCTCGTCTCTGTCGACGTGACAAACTTCATCATCAGCTCCTCCAAGTTAGATTTCTTTCTACCGGAGGAGGGGTCAGAATGGTATAGCCTCGGCCGCTATGGTGGTCAATGATACCTCCAAAGCTCGTGGACCCCGGCATTATTGTTTCTCCACCTGAAATTTGGATGATTACGCCAGCCGGGGTTGTATGTGCTGATGTATGGGTTGTTCTGCTGTCTAGGAGCATTACCCATATAGTGTATTTGTTCAATGTTAGCAGAAACAATAGAAGAAGAATTATTACTCGAAGCAAACATACCTCCCGCATTACAGTTTGCACCGTAGCGCGGGCCACTATAAAATTTAGAGCTTATCTTGGCTGCATGAACCGGCATCTGAAGCTGGTTTAACTTCTTAGTCAAAAGCTCCACTTGAGCTGCCAAGGTTGCTGTGAAGTCCAATTGATTGACCACTCCCTGCCTCACTGGTCAGCTCCTAGAATATTGCCACTGGTAATTGTTCACAGCCATCTTCTCTATTAAGCTTTGAGCCTGCTCGAGCGTCTTACTGTTCATCGCCCCTCCTACTACTGCATCAACCATTTGTCTAATAGCAAGGTTCAAACTGCTGTAAAAGGTCTGAACCTGCATCCATGCTGGTAGACTGTGGTGTGGACAGCATCTCAACAAATCCTTGTATCTCTCCCAGTCATCATACATGCTTTTTTCTTCCATCTGAACAAAAGATGAATTGTCATTCCTTAATTTAGCAGTCTTAGCTGGAGGAAAGTACTTGTAGAGAAATTTCTCAGCCAATGGTCTCCATGTCGTGATAATGTTGGTTGGAAGCGACTGTAACCATCTTTTCGCTCGGTCCCTCAGAGAGAAAGGAAACAGCCTCAACCGAATGGCATCATCAGTTGTTCCATTTATCTTGAAAGGTGTCGCAGATTTCCAAGAAGTTGGCAATGTGAGCGTTTGGGTCCTTGCTCGGCAGTCCCCCAAATTGTACACTATTTTGCACCATTTATATCACATTTGGCTTTATTTTCAAATTGTTGGCTACCACAGGTGGTCGCAATATACTCATTTGTGTCCCCTCAAGAGAAGGTCTAGCAAACTCGTACATAGTTCTAGCTTCATCCGCAGCCCGATTGTTGTCCCCCTTCCCTGCTGGTCAATTCACAGTAGCTTCAAACTCTATCCGCGCCTCCTCTTCTTCTTGCATACGATTCCTCAACAAATGGAGGGATCGCTCTGGTTCAGCAAGAGGGTCTACAGTAGTAGGATTAGAGCTTTTGGTCATAAACTACCTGAAATGGATACACAACAACCAAAGAACACAAGAATAAATAAAAAATTGAAAAGACAAGGAAAATAGAAATGGCTAGATTAACAAAAGAAAAACAAAAATTCAATCTAGTTCACACAAAAATGTTCCCCGGCAACGACGCCAAAAACTTGATAAGCTTTTTGTGTAGCTAAAATCTAAGGCAGTGAACCTATCGATGCAGACTAGCACAAATGGTGAGTATCAAGGTTGTATTCTCGGGAAAGGATGATCCTAGACCTACTGTAGTGTCTTATGTTATCTAACCTAAACAAAATCAATGAAGTGTTATGCTATGATTAAATATGAACAAAAAATTAATTAAATGTCAAATAATCTGAAAGGATTTAGGAAAACTCTCGAAGGAAAAAGCAAACCCTAGGGGACCTAAGCTAGTTGGATTTTAGTGAAGATAGAGATTAAATTGATTATTAATTGCAATTACCTGTGGATGAAGTCTTAACTAAATTCGATCTCCCTCTCGAGATAACCGAATTCCTAAACCTAATAACCTAAAGCTGGGATCTCTTCCTAACGATCGATTATTCGATTAGCATTAAGGTTTAACCCGCCTCTATTAAGCTTTGTTAATTCTTAATTTGGCTAGTCAATTACCCTTATCTCTAAGTGATTATTAACCAGTTCTTGCTATTCAAATTTCCAATTACTAAATGAATTTCTCAATTACATAAAGCAATCTAAATACCACAATTCACAATGTCTCATGAATAAAGTGATTTCTCATTAATAATGAAAGCAAGAAGAAACAAGCATTGATAATCAAAATCTCATCAACATTGAAATAAATCCAATAACATAGGAACCCCAAATAGGTTTGACAATTTAGTTACTCATACTAATAAGCAACACAAAATAAAGAATAGATTCAGAAAAATAAATTAAAGGCATGTATACTCTTCTTCTTCAAGTTGGATGAGAAACCCTAAATTCCCAATTTAGAATAGTAAACCCTAATTTGCTACTTGAATGTTCCCAAATCTTGTCTTGATCTTCAATTTGATGTTAAAACAGTTGTAATCCTTCCTTCAATAAATGAAATGATCTTCTAAGGTCGAGTATTGAAGTCTGGAAGAAGATGATTTAAGCTTGTATAATGGAAATCAAGTCAGAAAATGGAACCCTAATTCAGCAAATTATTTTTGCCTATATAATCCCTTCAGCACGGCCGTGGTCAAGCCTGTGTTTATCAGCACAGGTGGAGTCCAGGCCGTGCTGTACCTCTGCATTTTCGCATCTGTTGACTTCTTCCAAGCCGTGCCCTAGCTGGTGCTGAGCCACCACGAGCCGTGGTGGCTTCGAAAACCGTGCTAAAATGGCACTCTTGGAGGGCAACTACTTGATGATTCGGCACGGCCGAAGTCCAGGACGTGCTCAACCTTGGAATGCTAGTCCTTGCTCAATTTGATGGATTCTAGTCCATAATTGCGCATATTTCCCTCGATTATTGATAATGTCCCTCGATAATGACCTAAAACGTGAAAGGAACTAAAAGACAGGTGATTCTAGTATAAAACGAGATAAATATGCACAAAAATGTAAACAATTGGGCATATAAATATGTATAATATGATGCTTATCAGGGTTCATCATCTGCAACCTTTCGAGGGCTTAGTCTTCATCAGACTAGCCTTATTTCTCCATCTGGTTAACAAATCAGAGGACTCATTTGGCTTCTGCTTAATGGATTCGAGATCCTTGATTAACACTTCCAAATGAGTGTTATAGTTTGATAAAGAATTACACAAATCATGCCATTCAGCTTTGGCAGATTTCTCCAGACCGTGGTACCAGTTGATAGTGGGTCCTTCACGTGACAACACAAACAGCTTGATGATCTGGTTCCTGCTTAGCTGAGTAGTTCCCATAATGGTTACGTACTGCTTCAAATAAACTTTCCCGTCACCAGTCCTGTTGAGATTATTCATCTCAGGCATCCTGAATTTCGCAGGCAACTTGTATTCTCCCGTTAAAACTAGCTCTTTGAAATCATAAGTTAGGTCCAGACCTTTGATTTCTAGCATGCCCTGCATCTTGTCATGCTGGGCACTCAGTCCACTCACAACTTCGCTAGTGGCAAGGATGGTCTCCTATTTAGCCTAATCTAGGATGAACTCATCGAAGTCCCAGAAATTCTAGGGCACGCCACTTCTAGCCAGGTCTTCAGCATTAGCATTGGCATTGGCCGTGGCAGCAGCGGCAGTAGTAGTCTCAACGGCAACCATAACCAAGTCAATAGGAACAAGAGGGTTAGCTAGCACTGTAACGCCTGCATTTTCTCATCATACATGTTATGTGCATTTACATTTAATCATTAGGCATATGATGGTATATTAATAATATTTTTTATTTTATGAGAATAGATATATATTAATTATAAGTAGAGAATAAGAAGCATGATATTAGATTATTAATTTAGATAAGTTGATTAAGTACTTGGGTTATGTGTATTAAGCCTTAAGACTTAATTGAACCAATAGTTGAAGGTTGGCTAAATAGGTTGGACTTAAAAGATACAATTAAAAGTTAGTACCTATGTATGGTTAGTAAGAATTAATTTAGGATGATAAAACTAGTTTAAGTAGGTGGTCGCATTGAGAGATGAATCTTGGAAATTGGAACCATGAGCAAGCTCATTTTACCTCTTCATTTCTCTAAAATTCGTACATGGCCAAAAACTCAAAATTTGGAACAAGAGAGAGGAGTGAAATACCTAGAAAAACTTAAGATTAGGATAGGATTTTACCAACTATTGAAGGAGCCAAGCTAAAGCTAAAGGATTTGAGCATATTAGCAACCCAAAAGCTGAAATTGGTGAGTTGTTACTTGAGTATTATTAATTTGTCATTAGGGTTCTTGATTATAAATTGGGAAAACTTCAATTGATGCTTTCATTGATTAATGAAAGGTCTGATTATCATGAGTTAGTAGAGTATTGAATGATTGCATAGAGATTAAGCTTGATTTAAGTTTAAGTATGTCAAGACAGAAAACTGTCAAAATTCCAGCAACCTTGATGTTCTGTATTTTGGGCATAACATGCGTTATATAAGTCCAAATTAAGCTTAATTGGTGTCTATGGAAATTTTGAAGACTCCTCTATAACTTTGTAGTTTTGTGATTTTGATATTTTTGCCGTTTTGGTTGCTTAAATTGAGCAAATAGATTGCTGCTCGGGTACAACTAGATGTATGACCCTTGCTCAGTAATTTGAGAATAATTAAATCTATAGAAGTCGGAATTGAGTAATTCTCCTTGGAGAAGAAACTAGACACATAAACGTATATGTCTATTTAATACGATATTTTTGTATTAAGCCAATTTTGCCCAGCAATAAATATACTTTGGTACAAAATTTTGTCTAGAAAATAGAGATGTTGGAGATTAGTTTTATGCAATTTATTTGATGTTAATTTGAGTTAAATTGGTATATAGCTAGATGGAACATGTTTATATGATATTAAAACAGTAATTGAGAGTCTTAGAGGAAGAGTTGGACCTATGAATTAGAGAGGGGATGACCTTGTAATGCATTAGAACTAGCATTTACATGAATATTTGGAATATGAATGAAATATGAATTGGTGAATGTGTCAACAGGAACTCAAAGGCCTGCACAGGAAGTTGTGGAGAAAGGAGGTTCTTCTATGCTAAAGGAATAAGTGTATTTTGAGTAAGTAAATAGTTAATATTTGCTATGTTCATATATTTAATCAAATGTTTCGCAAATGGTTGTGTTTGCTTAATATTGTGTTATGTTTGAATGAATGAATGGAAATGATTGGTGTTGAGTGGAACAATTGTTATTGCTTGAATATGATATAAGTGAAATGATTAAATTATGATGTTAAGTGCATATGTGCATGTGAATGGTGGATTCCCCTGTGAAAAAAAAATATATATATATATATAAAGCCTTAGGAGGCTAAAGCCTAGAGAGGCTATAAAAGTGTATAATGTGAGGATGAGGCGGAGCAGCTTACGTGTGCGATAGGTGAGGATGAGACGGAGCAGCATATTAAAGGGGATCCACAAGCCGTGAGAACTAAACATAATTGCTGAATTGTATTTATCCTATGATGGTTGTAATGAATTGAGTAGAATGGTATGAATTTATGCATAAACTATGAATCATGGTAAGTTATGTGATTGGGTGGAAATTGTATTAAGTGTATATGATATAGATTATGTTGATTATTTATTTACTGAGCTGGAGGCTCACCCTTCTTCAAAATTTTTCTTTTCAGGTTTATAAATAGTAGTGCATCCGTTGGTTGTATCCGAAGTCTAGCTTTTAGCAGTTTTGTCAGGTTGGGCCAGTTTTATGGAGTCTCCTCCTGATGCATTTTTTATGCAGTTATGTGATGTATATGGAAGTGTGCCTTGTAAGGCATAAGAAGATGTTTTGAATACTTGTTAAATGATGTTTAAGTATAATCATATGTTTATATGTTAATAACTTTATGTCTTGATTCTTAACAATTGATAAGCATCATACTATACATGTTTTCATGCCCGATTGTTCACATTTTTATGCATGATTATCCCGTTTTATGCTAGAATCACCTGTCTTTTGTTTTCCTTTTCATTTCAGGTCATTTTCAAAGGACACCATCAGTAATCGAGGGAAATACGTGGGATTACGGAGCAAAATCCATCAAATTGGGCGAGAACAAGCACCCCGAGGGTTGAGCACGGCTGGACTCACGGCCGTCTTGAATTATCAAGAGGCTATCCCCAATTGTGCCATTTCAAAGACGCCTTGTAGCCACCACGGCCTCCGGCCGACTGTGGTGGATCGGCACTGTGGTGGCTCGGCTTCAAAGACTGGACTCGTGCGTCTTGAATCAAAGACTGGACTAATCAACTATATAGGCGATTTTGAATTCTAATAAAAAAAAAGATGATTTTTGGACTCAATTCCAAGACACACACTTAATCAAATATTTCCTATACCTCAATTGTAGACCTGGAGAGATCAATTTTCATCAATTGAAGGGGGATTCCACTTATTCCAACATCGAATTGAAGATCAAGACAAACTTTGGGAGCATTCAAGAGGCAACTAGGGTTTGAGATTTTGAATTTGCAAATTTAGGGTTTCTCATTCAGCTTGAAAGAGAAGGGTGTACATACCTTTAATTTGTTTTTCCTTATTTTGTTCTTTAATTGCTTTGACTATGAACATGAGCGGCCTAGATCTTTTGAATCCATTAGGGTTCACCTTTGTTGATGGATTATGCTTAATTGTTAGTTTTTATAATTGTCAATTCTTGCAATCTTCTTGCTATTCGGTGAATAAAAGTTTGATGCAATTAATTTGAGACGTTGGATTAATTGTTTATTAGGTTGTTTCTTGACATTGAGAAATGCTTGTTACAACTGGATTTTGAATAGTAAGGACCGGTAGTTAACACTTAGAGATGAGGTTGATTTACTCACGGATTAAGAACTAACAACTCTTAATAGTCTTAAATCATACTTAATGCTAATTTGTAGTAATCCGATAGGAAGAGATTCCATTAGGTTAGTGCAGGTTTAGGAATCCGGTAAGCTCGAGAGAGGCAGGGATTCAATTCAGGGATTTAGGCACGGGTAAGCAAGATCGGCAATCCATAAAATTCATCTTTAGAATTCCATCACTTAGGCTCCCTTTTGGATTTATTTCTCTCTTTACAATTGTCTTTTAATTGTCCATTGTTGTCCTTCATTTACTTAATTGCACTCATAACCATTAGCTGGTATGTTAGAACTTTCACACCCTATTTCAGACTAGATAACATAGCAAGCAGTAGTAACTCTAGGTTCACCCGATCTCCAGGGATACGACCTTGATACTCACTAGTGCTAGGCTGCATCGGTAGGTTCACTGCCTTAGGTGTAGGTTGCATAAAGAAACCATCAAGTTTTTGGCGCCATTGCCGGGGAACTGTAATGGTGAACTAGAGTGAATTGTTTTTGTGTTAATTTAGTCATTATTTGTTTTATTCATTTATTCTTTAATTCTATTATTATTTATTATTATATTATTTTTGTTGATCGGTGGTTGTGTGGACTTTCGGTTTCAGGTAGTTTATGACCAGGAGCTCAAACTCGAATCTTATAGAGCCTCTATCTGATCCAGAACGATCCCTCAGACTCTTAAGGAAGAGGTTGCAATTAGAAGAGGAGGAGATTGAGGTTGAGATACCTGTGGATAGACTAGACACGATGGAAAACCATGACCCCCATGAGTGAGGATCGGGAGGACGATGTACAAGTTTGCTCGACCATCTTTGGATGGGACGAAAACTAGTATAGTCAGACCTGCTGTAGCGGCCAACAATTTTGAGATAAAGGCCAATGTTATCCAGATGATCCAACAAAGCGTGCAGTTTGGAGGATTGCCCAGCGAGGATCCCAATGCACATATCTCCAACTTTTTGGAGATTTGTGACACATTCAAAATAAATGGAACAACCGATGATGCCATTCGGCTGAGATTGTTTCCATTTTCCTTGAGGGACAGAGCAAAGAGATGGTTGCAATCTCTTCCACAACAAACGATCACTACCTGGAAGGCGTTGGCCGAAAATTTTTATATAAGTATTTTCCTCCCGCTAAAACTGCTAAACTTAGAAATGACATATCTTCTTTTGTGCAGTTTGATGATGAAAGCATGTACGATGCATGGGAGAGATTTAAAGATCTTTTGAGATGCTGCCCACATCATGGATTGCCAGTGTGGATGCAGGTTCAGACCTTCTACAGTGGGTTGAACCTCGCAGCGAGGCGAGATGGTGGATGCGGCGAGGCGCTAAGCAAGAAGGCCCGAGCAAGCTCGGGAACTTGATAGAGGAAATGGCCATGAACAACTATCAATGGCAATCCTCTAGGAAACGACCGGAAGACAAGGAGTGGTCAACCAAGTGGACTCTACGGCCTTGGCATTTCAAGTGGAGCTTCTAGCCAAGAAGATCGACCAACTCCGGATGCGGTTCACGCGTGAGCGTTGGTCGCGAGTTTTGTGGTGGCCCGCATTACGGTCTGACTGTCTGCGGGAGGTATGTTTGCTTCATCTTCTATTAATTTTCCATCTAATTCTACTATATCTTCTGATGTTGAACAAGTTGATTATATGGGGAATGCCCCAAGACAGTAGAATAACCCCTACAAAGTAATACATACAACCCTGGATGGCGCAATCACCCCAATTTCGGTTTGGAGGAACAATAATGCCCAGTGGTCCGCCAGTTTCAAAGACTTCATCAACAGCCCACAAGAACAACCACTGGGCTGCACAAGCTCCTCCTCCCAAGAAAAGAAGTCAAATTTAGATGAGCTCATGATGAAGTTTGTGACATCTACGAAACAAGATTCAATGATCGATAGTGCACTTAGGAATCAGCAGGCCTCGATTCGAACTTGGAGACTCAAATTGGCCAAATTTCTAAGATGCTTTCGGAGAGACCTTCAGGATCGCCTCCCTAGCACTCATGAGTCAAACCCGAGGGAGCATTGCAAAGCTATCACCTTGCGTTCGGTAAGAATTTGACCGGTTCTTCGCCTTTAGGCCGATAAGGATAATACAATCGTGCGGTCGAGCCGGCTAAGGAAGGACCGGACCTTGAGATGGTAGAGAATGAGAGAAAGAAAGAAGACAGTAAAGAGCCACATGCGGGAGCATCGGCCGGTACCATATCCCTGCAAGGTTGAGACAGGGATATGGTGGACAAGCAATATGAGTAAGTTTCTTGACTTATTTAAGCGGTGAAAATTAACTTACCTTTTGTTGAGGCAATTTCACGGTCAGAAATCCTCAAGTTTTTAAAGGAGATTTTGAGCAACAAGAGGAAGTTGGAGGATCTTGGTCAGTGGTGCTTAATGAGGAGTGTTCACTATTCTCGAACAAACGCCACTCAGCGAGATCCAGTGGAGTTTACTATCCCTTGTATGATTGGTGATTTATCAATTAGTGGTGCATTAGCTCGATTTAGGAGCCGATTAACTTAATGCCCACTAGTTTATTTGCCAAATTAGGGTTGCATGAGCCAAAGCCTACTAGGATGAGTGTTCAATTAGCGGATAGGATCAAGTAAAATTCCTAGAGGTATTGTTGAAGATGTACTTGTAAAGGTAGATAAATTTATCTTTCCTGTAGATTTTGTGGTAATGGATATGGAGGGTGATAGCACTGTGCCTCTTATCCCTGGGTAGGCCTTTCCTAGCTACATCAAGGGTCGTTTATCGATGTAAGCGATGGAAAGCTTAAGCTTAGAGTTAATGATGAGACCATTACCTTTGACCGGCCACTTTCATGCGATGATGTGGTTGAGTCCCATTTACAAGAAATTTTATGTACTGACCCTTTGCAAGTAGCATTAGGCCGAGGGATGAGGAGGAGTTGTCCAATGAGCAAGTGTTGGAGCAACTCATTGCTTTATTGGCTTCCGAGCTTGTCAATCGATCCTATCTTTTTCTTGACAGTCCAGGGTGCGGAAAGTAAAGACTTCATTCGAGGACCCACCAGTTTTAGAACTGAAGAAATTACCGAGCCACTTGGTTTATGCCTTCCTGGATGAAGAGAAGCGCTTACCGAATCATAGCGGTACCGATCTAACTCCCTGAAGAACAAGCCATGCTTGTTGGAAGTTCTAAGGAAGTACAAGAAGGCCTTTGCTTTCAATATAGCCGATATCCCGGGCATAAATCCAAGTTTCCCGCTCTCATAAGATTTCATTGGGGGCCAGTTTGCGGTCGTTCCTCAAAGACGACTCAATCCGAACATGAAAAAGTGGTAAAGAAGGAGGTAATTAAACTTCTTGATGCAGTTTGATATATCCCATTTCCGGCGATTCGTGGGTTAGTCCCATGCGGGTTGTACCCAAGAAAGGAGGCATCACAGTGGTAAGGAATGAGAAGGATGAGCTGATCTCGACTCGGACGGTAACAGGCTTCCGAGTTTGCATTGATTACCGTAGGCTTAATGATGCAACTCGGAAGGACCACTTTCCTCTTCCTTTCATTGATCAGATGATTGAACGTTTAGCAGGCCACATGTTTTATTATTTTCTTGATGGCTTTTTAGGTTACTTTCAGATTCCTATTGCACCGAGGACCAAGAGAAGACTACCTTCACCCCGCCCTTATGGGACGTTTGCTTATAGACGGATGCCATTCGGATCGTGCAATGCACCGTACTACATTTCAGCGGTGCATGATGGCTATTTTTGAGGACATGATTGAGGAGTCTATGGAGGTATTTATGGATGACTTCTCTATTTTTGGTAATTCTTTCTCTCTTTGTTTGGCAAACCTTGAGCGCATGTTAGCTAGATGTATTGAGGCTAACTTGGTACTAAACTGGGAAAAATGTCATTTCATGGTAAGAGAGGGGATTGTTTTAGGGCATAAGATCTCTCAGGCTGGGATGGAGGTGGATAGAGCTAAGGTAGAAGTAATATCTAAGCTACCTCCTCCTAGTTCATTAAGAATCATAGGAGTTTTCCGGGCCATGCGAGGGTTTTATAGGAGATTTATTAGAGATTTTTCTAAGATTGCTAGGCCCTCACTCAATTGTTAGTTAAGGATGTACCTTTTATTTTTGATGATGCATGCGTGGCGACTTTTGAGTTCTGAAGAAACTTAACTATAGCCCCAATCATGGTTTCTCCCGATTGGGGGCCGCCTTTGAACTGATGTGCGATGCTAGTGATTATGCGATTGGGTATGCTTGGACAGGAGGATTGAAAAGAAGTTTCAACCCATTTACTACGCCAGCAAGACCTTGACAGGAGCCCAAGAACACTACACCACCACAGAGAAGGAGTTATTGGCGGTTGTTTACGCCTTCGACAAGTTTAGATCATACCTCGTTCTCTCCAAAACCATTGTCTTCACGGACCACTCGGCATTGAGGTACTTATTCCTGAAAAATTATGCGAAACCGAGATTGATTCGGTGGATTCTTTTGTTACAGGAATTTGACGTCGAGATCAAGGATAAGAAGGGCGTGGAGAATCTGGCAGCGGACCATTTATCGAGATTGGAAAATCCTCACTTAGATGCACTTGATGAGACGACCATAAATGATCGATTTCCAGAAGAACATTTGTATGTCACTCGGTATACTGCGATACTCCCCGGTTTTCCGATTATGCTAACTATTTGGTTGCTAGGGTTCTACCAAAGGGTATGACGTATCGTGAAAAGAAGAAATTCTTCACGATTTGAAATACTATATTTGGGAAGATCCCTTTTTGTTTAAAGTATGTGCAGATCAGGTGATTCGCCGTTGTGTATATGGCGAGGAGACTCTCCAAATATTGAAGCAATGCCATGAGGGACCCACTGGAGGTCATCAAGCAGCAAACCATACTGCGAGGAAGGTGCTAGAGGCAGGATTCTATTGGCCTATGCTTTTCCAAGATGCACGAAAATTTGTTAAGGTTTGTGACCCTTGCCAGCGCGCAGGTAATATCTCTTCTCGTGATGAGATGCCCCAAACCAGTGTGCAAGTCGTTGAGATTTTTGATGTCTGGGGCATCGACTTCATGGGACCCTTTCCCTCTTCGTATGGTAATAAGTACATTCTGGTTGCTGTTGAATATTTCTCTAAGTGGCCTGAAGCTCAGGCTGTAGCCACTAATGATGCTAGGGTTGTCTGCAGGTTCCTTAAGCGATTGTTTGCTAGGTTTGGCATACCTAGGGCGCTTATTAGTGATAGAGGAACACATTTCTGCAACACCCAATTAGAAAAGTACTTAAGCGATGCGGAGTTACTCATCGGTTCTCTACTCCTATCACCCCCAGGACTAGTGGGCGGGGTTGAGGTAACTAATAGGGGTATTAAACGTATTTTAGAGAGAACCGTTAGTACCGATGGGAAGACTGGACTCTTAAGTTAGATGATGCATTATGGGCGTTTAGGACTGCTTTTAGGACATCTATAGGTTTTACGCCCTATCGCCTTGTTTATGGAAAGTCATGTCATTTGCCTGTTGAGTTAGAGCATAGGGCACTTTGGGCCCTTAGAACTTGTAACTTTGATATTGATTATGCAGGTAAGGAGCGACAATGGCAGCTGAGTGAGCTAGATGAGTGGCGCCCGGTATACGAAAACTCCTCAACTTACAAAGCAAGGACTAAGAAATGGCATGATCAAAGGATTCGTGAGCCTAAGGAATTTCAGGTTGGGGATCGAGTGTTGCTTTACAACTCTCGCCGTCTGTTTCCGGAAGCTCTGCACTCGTTGGTCCGGACCATTTCAGATCGGACAAGTCTTTCCATATGGAGTGGTAGAGTTGCATCATCCAGAGAAGGGGAACTTCAAAGTGAACGGCCATCGGCTAAAGCGATATCATTGTAACTCGTTGGATAGTGAGCAACGAGTTGACCTGGCTTTGTATGCACAGAAAGGGTGATCCGAATGAGTCACGCTTAAGACTCTGCAAATAAGCACTTCTGTACATTCGACTTGGATTATACTTTCATGTTTTTAATTAGTTGTGATTGTTTCATTATTTTCATTTGACTTTATTATAGTTGTTTAAAAATAATTAGGTTAATTTTAATTTTTTGGACTTATAGAATCGAAGAGGACAAACTCTTCCGTTTGACCATATCTACTTGTTTAATGATCTAATTACATGCATATGTGTTAATTATAGGTATGGGGGCAAGGCGACTCGAGTCGGCAAAAGGCAAGCCCAGAAAAACTCCGTTTCACCACGGTTTCCGTGGCCATCACGGGCTGCATCACCAGGCCGTGCTGATGAGCACGGCCAGAGTCAAGACCGTGTTGAAGGATAAAGAGCAATTGTCACGGTTTCCGAAGGCAGCACGGGACACAACCCCTAGCCGTGCTGGGAAGCACGGCCGTGCCAATGCCCGTGCCAAGGAGCATCCAAAGAAGGCTAAAGGATTCAGCACGGCCTTACCCTCACCCGTGCTGAAACCGTGCCTATAAGAATTGGAGGCCTCCGAAAATTTTGCTTCCCTTTTGTTTTTCTTAGCTCAAAGGTGTTGTTCTTATACCCCTATCTCACCCTTCTCACTTTCCTAAGCGAACTCAGGTAAGTCCCTTCATTTGTTGCATTATATTTTTTTTTATTTTTTTATTTTTTTTTATTATTTTATTATTATGATTTCACTTCTATTTTAGACATATACTTTTGTTAGGACATGCTAGGATATTTTGGTGGCTCTATAGTGTAACTATATGACCTTGGTTAGGTTAATCTACATTAGTTGTTGTGTTTGTGGTGTAGTTGGTTATGAAATTAATAACTGTGGGGTTTTGGTGGAAATAAAATGTGCCTACAGCATGCAAAGCATGAATAATGTTTAGATTTAAATTGCAATTGCTGGTTCATGATAAATTGGATTGATATATATCAGTTTATTAGTTTATACAAGTTTTGGTTAGTCGAAGTATAATCATTATACTGTTGATTCGGTAGATTATTTCTTTCATTAACTTGAATTTTTACAAAAAACTAATAATTCGTTGCATTAGGTGATATGACGGACCGCGATAAATCTCGTAGAAAGCAACTGAAACGCGTCGCTACCAGCAAGCGATCGCGTGGTGAAGGAACGTCTTCCTCCACAGCACCAGAACCGACCATGACTTCCACCTCCACCAACACAAAGAAATAGTCCGACCTCGGAGAGCACTACTGTGAATCCATCCACACCTGGCCGTCATCCATTGTGGACATTCCCTAATGCAGACAATGAAAGTAGATTCCAAGTCATGAGATGGAAGCAAGTGATGGCGGGCCGTTGCATAGACTTCACATCCCTAGAGAGAGTGGGATTGGCTCAAGATGTGCACACACTGATCGAGACTCTGCCATATGCGAGATTCTTTGACATCATTGAGCCAACCTACCGTGAGCTTACGATCGAGTTCCTCAGCACCTTCTTCCCGCAAAGAACAGATCACAAACTGGCATCAGCCTGATGCAATTTATTTTAGGCTTGGGGGAAGGGAGTTCTCGATGTCGGTCCCACAATTTGGAATGCATTTGGGATTATGGACTGAACAAGAAATCTCGGGGGAGGAGTATCAGGGTTGTCTCTACATCCATCCAATTTCATATGACGCCATGTGGGATTCATTGGTAATGAGGCCGGAAACATACTACCCAAGCAGGTCTAAGGCATCTAGCCTACCGGACCATCTCCGCTACATTCATACCCTACTAGCTTACACCATTACAGGTAGGGGACAGTTTTGGGGCGATCATGATCGATGTCTTTATTGTCTGGGCTATGCAACATCGGAAGAAGCTAGACTTGGGATATTTATTGGCTCGCCAAGTCCGTTCATTTATAGTAGACGCTCAGAAGAAGATGCATTGTTGTTTCGGTCCGTATGTGACTAGGTTAGCTAAGAGACTAGATGTATTGGACGACCGCCGGAGCTTTCAAATATTGGTGACATGACACCACTAGGGATCGGACAAATGATCAACATGCGATGATCACGGCCACTAGACATCCACATGGTATTGAATATAGGCTCGTGAGCACAATAGTCGGGGGAAGCTAGAGAGGCGGGCTAGAGGAGCCCAACATCCGCCTACCGGGATTCCGGATGTTAGGATTCCTAACCCGTACTAGAGTGTTTATGCCTTCATCCTGGAGCCTCATCCTCTCATTCGGTAGAGCCATCGAGCTCGGATCGATCCTTTGGCCGACCGTCTAGATCGAGTCTGCGATCTACAGCAGTGATACCCGAGTTTGTGCGGTTTTAAGAAGAAACGAAGGCACAGTTGGGCGTTTGAATACACTTCAACAATTCCCCGAGTGCTTTAGAAAGACAGGCCACCCGAGACTTCATAGTAGTGCGATTCAAAAGATGCAAGAGGTCGGAGCACAAAATCAACGGCTCATTGATGATATGGAGTTCGATTTGGCGACATGCTTCACAGACCCCGATCCACCACCGCAACCTCCTCAAAGAAATTTCCGCCTAACTTCCAAAGCAGATCCAACCAAAGGTGAGGATACACCGTCAGAGACTCTAGCGGAAAGAAAAAATTTGTGATATTTTCCTCCATCCTTTTTCTTTATTTTTTTTATTTTTTTTATTTTTTTTATTTTTTTCTTTTCTTTCTTTCAATTTGTTATCTCCTTTTACTTTCTTGCTTGTAGCTTGTTTACTTTTATGTTATTTCCTTGCACTTGTTTGTTTATGTTAAGTAGAACATTATAGTTTTTTTTAATTAAAAAAAAAAATTCAGCATGATCTTCCATAACCATAATGTGTGAATCATATGCTTCCTCGGTCTAATCTCTCTAACACTGTGGATGTTGTTATACTAAAATGTGGGGTAGGGACCTACCGATGTTGTGCCTATCTTGAGTTTTGCTTTAATTAAGTAGTTGATGACTTTTTTCTCCTTTGAATGGATTCCCTTATAGCTTTTATCGAACCTTGTTCGGAAGAAGGCAATGAATAAATCTCTCAACTACAATCCAGTGTAAAACTGGTATTTTTCCTTAATTCTTCCATATTACTTTATCGTAGATATAGAACACTTAATATTGCCGCTTATTATTGTGATTGACTATTTAAACTTTGGGTTGAGAATTCATGCAATTTTAAATCACTCAAATGGTGAGATTTTGAGCCAATTGGTGCATCACTATTATGCTCCCTTTCCTTCATTAGTGAGCATTTTACGGAATCTCTGTTTCTAGAACTTGCTTTACGATATCCTGTTGAAATTACATGAATTGTCAATAATCGTGAGATGATTTGGGCACTTAGGATTTACACAATTTGGCCAAAAAAAAGCCTAACCCTATTTTTCCCTTAGTGAACCAATTTTGAGCCTTAGCCATTCATTTCTTGACAATAATAAAGTGACACTCATCTTATCACTTCTATTCATTTGACCATTATTTCTACCATTGTTGGCCGGAAATTATATAAGTTATACTGCATTTTACTTTGGATCAATCCGCATTCATATATTTCACTAAGTTGCTAGATTTTTCATAGATGCTTCCTTCAATTATTGTATGTGTCAATAACCAACAACTCCTACATAAATCGCTGTAATATATATACATAGTATATATATTTATATATAAAAAAAAACAAAAAAAAACAAAAAAAAAAGTAGAAAGTATTAATTTAGTTCATTTCGAGCATCATCTTATTTTTAGAGCAAATTAGTGTTCATTTTGGTACAAAGACTTGATCCTTCATTACTTTCTTGCATTACTTGCTTAACTTCCAAAGAACTTGTAGCCTACTTTCCATATTTATACGTACCTTACCTTAACCCCATTACAACCTGGCTCAAGACCCTTTGATCATGAATATTGATTATTTCGTAGTAGTGGAGATTGAATCCATAAGCAAGCCTATGGTAAGCACTTTTTCTGTATTTTTGCGTTGAGAGCTTGGCGATCTTGTTTCACCTATATACACTTGTGTGTTTTGAGTGATATCTTGTGAGGCATGATTCTCAATTTCTTAATTTAGATGGTTTATCATTTTAACTTTAGCAACTTTATTAAGTTTGCTCTTTCTCTTAAGGATTTAGTGATTTGGGGATTTTGGGAAAAATCATTACAGAGTTTTGAAATTTATTTTGAGCTAACCTCCTGCAATGCAGTTAATTGAGTTATTTGATATCTTTTGAGGAGTGAGTTGTAAATTGCTTGAGGACAAGCAAAAGTTTAAGCATGGGGTAATTTGATAAGCATCATACTATACATGTTTTCATGCCCGATTGTTCACATTTTTATGTATGATTATCCCGTTTTATGCTAGAATCACCTGTCTTTTGTTTTCCTTTTCATTTCAGGTCATTTTCGAAGGACACCATCAGTAATTGAGGGAAATACGTGGGATTACGGAGCAAAATCCATCAAATTGGGCGAGAACAAGCACCCCGAGGGTTGAGCACGGCCTGGACTCCGGCCGTGCTGAATTATCAAGAGGCTATCCCCAATTGTGCCATTTCAGCACGCCTTCCGTAGCCACCACGGCCTCCAGCACGGCCTGTGGTGGATCAGCACCGCCTTGGGCACGGCCTGTGGTGGCTCAGCACAACAGACTCCACAGATTCAGCACAGCCTGGACTCAATGAATCAAAGACACTGGACTCGGGTCTTGAATCAACTATATAGGCGATTTTGAATTCTAATAAAAAAAAGATGATTTTTGGACTCAATTCCAAGACACACACTTAATCAAATATTTCCTATACCTCAATTGTAGACCTGGAGAGATCAATTTTCATCAATTGAAGGGGGGATTCCACTTATTCCAACATCGAATTGAAGATCAAGACAAACTTTGGGAGCATTCAAGAGGCAACTAGGGTTTGAGATTTTGAATTTGCAAATTTAGGGTTTCTCATTCAGCTTGAAAGAGAAGGGTGTACATACCTTTAATTTGTTTTTCCTTATTTTGTTCTTTAATTGCTTTGACTATGAACATGAGCAGCTAGATCTTTTGAATCCATTAGGGTTCACCTTTGTTGATGGATTATGCTTAATTGTTAGTTTTTATAATTGTCAATTCTTGCAATCTTCTTGCTATTCAGTAATAAAAGTTTGATGCAATTAATTTGAGACGTTGGATTAATTGTTTATTAGGTTGTTTCTTGACATTGAGAAATGCTTGTTACAACTGGATTTTGAATAGTAAGGACTGGTAGTTAACACTTAGAGATGAGGTTGATTTACTCGCCGGATTAAGAACTAACAACTCTTAATAGTCTTAAATCATACTTAATGCTAATTTGTAGTAATCTGATAGGAAGAGATTCCATTAGGTTAGTGCAGGTTTAGGAATCCGGTAAGCTCGAGAGAGGAACCGGGATTCAATTCAGGATTTAGGCACGGGTAAGCAAGATCGGCAATCCATAAAATTCATCTTTAGAATTCCATCACTTAGGCTCCCTTTTGGATTTATTTCTCTCTTTACAATTGTCTTTTAATTGTCCATTGTTGTCCTTCATTTACTTAATTGCACTCATAACCATTACCGGTATGTTAGAACTTTCACACCCTATTTCCGGACTAGATAACATAGCAAGGTAGTAACTCTAGGTTCACCCGATCTCCAGGGATACGACCTTGATACTCACTAGTGCTAGGCTGCATCGGTAGGTTCACTGCCTTAGGTGTAGGTTGCATAAAGAAACCATCAACAATCTGCATATTAACCTATCTACATGTAGTATATAGTCTATGACGCTTGTATACTACCTGGCTAATGTCTGTTGGTTAGCATGTAACGGGGGTGTGACAAGCACAACCATAGCAACATATGAGGCTAGGTTTATAGCATCCCAGCTAAACATTGTTGAAGTTCCTCTTGAATCACACCCCTCAAGTCTTTGATTACGATATTCTTAAAGGTCTCGACGTCTTGTTCATTAACTCTTTCATTAGCCATCTCTTCTTGGCGTCTCGGTCTTTCTAGGTACTCTAACACAGTTCTAATCCTTGGAGAAATGGGCACTCTTTCTAACTTCCCACTATCTTGCCTTTTCCAACCCATAGGAAAGTCTATATGGCTAAAAAAGAAAAATGTTAGTATGATGCATGCAATGCATGGGATGCATGATGCACGTGCTATGCACAAGGATAAAGAAAAAAGATTTAGCACACACACAATAGTATACAATTCATTCTTCCAAACTTATTACTCCTGCACACGGTTTGCGGTGGTCTTTCTTTATAGGATTTTTGTTTTGGGCTTTCTATCAACAGGGGATAGTAGGCCCGATGCACATGCCATAAGCTCTCAGAGTGAATTGAAATAAATAAGGTAATGTTTCTCAGTGTAAGCATAAAAGCCTGCGTATTTTGGGCATGGGGTCTGGTTCCACATTGGGTCAAGGCTTTTTAATACTTGGGCTTAAAACACTTATAAGGAAGAACATCTCATATAGCAAACAATAGGGTATCTAGGGGAGATTACTACGGTAATTACTATGGGCTGAGTCTTAGGTAAGGATAAAAGGATTCCACAAGCAAAAAAGTATTCTTTCTTAGCTCGTCTCCCCACTCAAGTGTCCATGCAACGAAGGACATATACTCATTATTGTGAGTGATGGTAGCTAATGTCGCAATTCTAGGATTCGAATGGAACCAAAGAACTACTAGCCGACACTATCAAGGCTGTAAGGACTAAAGTGTAGTGTAGTGATGCAAGAGTAATATGTTAAATAATAAAATTGAAGACAAACATCCACTGGAATCAGCTTCTTTTATCCCTAGTGGAGTCACCACTATAGACTGCGGTTTCAGCTGCGCACCCAAGTGTCTTTAACGACTACGGCACTGCAAGGCTTTTCAACCTAATTGAGAACGCACTAACTAATCATTGAGACTAGCACGAAGATAGGAGTCGCCACTCGGGTAATCACTAAGACACTTTTACTAATGAGTGGCATTTCTCAGATTCCATAAGGAAGCTTTCGTGATAGAGTCCAGATATGGATCCAGAATCCAACTTCCTTATTTGTATATATTAGTCTTTAAGTTTATTGTTTAACAAACTACTCCTTATAAATGCAAGCATTTCATACACAAGCATGCCAAAATAACACACATAATACACCTAAGTCTAGTCCATTTTATTCAAGTCCAGCCCATGTTTAAGTTTGTTCATCTAGCTTACTAGTCAATTATGTATAAGGTCCACCTAGTCTAGCCCAATTACTAATTATGCTCTTGAATTCTAGGCTTTAGACTATGGACTACTTGTTATGAGAAGGCCCATTCATTGTGATCTTAATCCTAACTAAGTTCAAACCTTAATTAAACATGTTAAAGCCTACTAGTCTACTTGGATTTTAAGGTTTCAGGCCCAATTAAGGTTCATTAGTCTATTAGACTAACATATCCATATTGGATCAATTTTTAACCCTAAGTCTATGTGGTCCATTTTAATTAATCAATCACCTAATCATATATTTGATTATCATACAGTAAATAAAAATATAAATAAAATAAAGCAGAAAGTAAAACCTAATTATTACAACTCGCCTACAACTATGATTGCAGAAAAGAAAAGACCTAAAACTATACTGAAACTAAGAGTATATCAAAAATCAGCAAAAAAAAAAAAAGGTGTCTAGCACGAACAGTCGATCGGCTATAAAGTCCTTAGGCAGATTTTTAATGATTTTTCCTTAATCATTAGCACAATTTCGCATCCTTAAAGGCAATTTTCACATGTACAAACATTAAAAACCGATTAGAACGAGAGAAAATAGATTAAAAACATTAAAATAAGTGACAGAAGCCATTTAAACAATCAAAACCCTAGATTACTAAAAAGCCCTAAATATTTTAAACTAACCAAGGCCAATCAAAACAAAAGAATCATGCTTTAACATGTTTAATTACTTAATCACAGTGACAAATAGATATAGATATTGATCCTACAACATGTTTCTAATTAAATCTAAAACCCTAATTAGCAAAACATCATATCTCAAAAAAAAACCCTAAGTTCTTATTATCATATTCGAAACCCTATCAACATGCATATTAACAAAAAACCTAATTTAATCATATTTATCATAGATTAAAACCCTAATCATATTTCTAAGAACAAAGAATATATAAAAAAAAAAAGGATGAAATAATCAATTTTTATAATAACTGTGGAGTATGGTGGAAGGAACCCTCCCGTGTGGACCCTTCATGCAATCTGTCATTTTTCATAACTCACATGGAAAGGCCACACGCCCGTGTGACTTCCCATGTCAGAATGAACTTTGGATAAATATGCCTTTCCTTAACCCGATTCTCAAGCTTTTCGATTCCATTTGACTCATTGACATGTATTATCTTCAAAGTGCCTAAAAGAACTAAAAATCAAACTTGAATAAATAAATCAAACTCAATTGAAGGTAAAATTAATATAAATAAAGCTTAAAAAAGTAAATGCCTTTAGCATATATCACTTAGGCAAAAATAGAGTCTGCTAAGTTGAAAACTTGAAAAGGCAGCTTAGGCAAAAGTTAAGACATTAGCCTGCTAAGTTGAAAACCTGAAAGGGCGGCTTAGGCAAAATTTAGGGAGTAAAAGTAAGAAAAAAAGAGATTTGGTTGTTATCTGCATGACATTGTCGTGAAGCTAATTGTCATTGCACAAGTATCAGTACACCCCCAAGGCAAAATGATTCAATCCTCATATGCTTGAGTTATCTCTAGATCTGCATTTCCTATCGTTAACATGACTTTCAGATTTTTAATATGCATCATCATCTTTGTCATTTTTTATCAACCATTTGGCTTCATGCCCTGTGACCGAAGAGTAAACAACCTACTTGTCAAAGTGTTAATCTTTTACCGATGAGCGCCGCAATTCCTCTATCCAAACTAAAGGATGATTTTTATAAATGCATTACATGTCATACATAATATGCATATCACATATCTTCACAATTTTTTCTTGATGAGATCTGTATGTATACTTGTATATATATTACTAACCTGTAACAAGAAAATAGAAAGAAGTTCAAAAAGAAATAAGGCACTCGAACTACACTCAAGTTTACCTTCCGAAGCAGAAGATGCATCAGTTTACTTCTCGAAGCAGAAGTTTATCAGTTTACTTCCCAAAGTAGAGATTATCAAGCTTACTTTTCTGAAGTTGAAGGTCATCAATTTATATCCTAAAGTGGAATAATCATCACCCTAGAGTAGAATATGATCATTGGAAGATCATTAATTTACTTTCCAAAGCAAAAGCTCACCGGCCTATTTTTCAAAAGTAGAGAATCAGTTTAAGTTCTGAAGAACTAACACAAATTCCAAAGTGGAAGTTATCCAAGAGAGTAAAGTAAATACCAAATCACAACCCAAATGAGAATTATAACATAATTGCATCCCAAGGCGAAAAGTAATCAAGAAGCTAGAGGAAAGTCTCTACAAGTACAAATCAGACAAGCGTGGTTCCCAAATCAACGAGAGTGGTTCTTAAATCAGAGGGGGTTGTTCATAAATCATCGAGTGTGGCTCCCAAATTAGACGAGCGTGGTTCCCAACTAATCGGGCATGGTTCCTAAATTAATCAGCGTGGTTCCTAAAATCAGCGGGTGTAGTTTCCAAATCAACGGGTATGGTTCCCAAAATCAACAACCATGGTTCCCAAATCAGTGGGCATGGTTCCTAAATCACCGGGCATGGTCTCTAAATCAGTGGACATGGTTCCTAAATCAATGGGTGCGGTCTTTAAATCATCGAGTGTGGTTCCCAAATCATCAACTATGGTTCCCAA
Source organism: Ricinus communis (assembly GCF_019578655.1). NCBI lineage: Eukaryota > Viridiplantae > Streptophyta > Magnoliopsida > Malpighiales > Euphorbiaceae > Ricinus > Ricinus communis. The sequence continues at coordinate 24,320,392 of NC_063257.1, read as the reverse complement.
ATCAATAGGCGTGGTCCCTAAATCAACAGGCAAAGTCCTCAAACAATCAAGCAAGCGAAGTCCTCAAATATTCAAATAGGAGAAGTCCTCAAAAATTCAAGAAGGCGCAGTCCTCAAAACTTAAGTGGCATGATCCCCAAATCAAATCAACAATCTTTAGTTCAAGCTTATAGGATGTGACTTCTACAAGTCATTAGAATATCCTTTTATCGTATCCTTGATATTTATGCTTTGTTTCGATTTATGTAAAGTTCATTTGCATAAATCTCAACAAACTGGGGGCAGCTGTCAGCATCCATTTTTTGGATCTAGATATCAAGAGAATCATAAAAAATCTTGTGATAAAAGTTACTTCCTTCTCGAGTCTCGAGAGATGAAGGACAGTCGATTCCAAGGTTAGGATTGAGGTTAATCTAGCCAAAATTACATTTTTAAGATCAATTTAGAGTTCAATCTTCAAAAAAATAAAGCTGAGGGTCAAAATGATGAATTTCACAAATTCAGGGACCTAACTGTAAATTTTTATCAAACTTTCCATGTATAGAGCCAATCGGCTATACACAGTGCCGATTAGGGTTTTCTCCTTCGACGTCATTTCTTCTTGACGCTTTTACATTCAAATACAGATTCTGGAAGGTAATTGATGATAATCATGGATTTTTAATGATATTTATTCAAATTTTAAAGGATTAATATTGGATACTTATCAATTTATTTTTTTTAAAATCTAAGATTATCGATTCCTTTAGGGTTTCCTTTGAAACCTCATTTCTATAAATAGAAAGAGGTGCTTACTAGAGAACATAAGCTAATCTCAATTGGAAAATGAGAAAAAAGTTACGTTCAGTACTAGGCAGAAGGATTTATGTCAATAAGAAAGAACTGTTTTTTAAAACTTTTTTTAAGTTGACAAAAGCTTTCTCAACATCACATCCAACACTCGATTTCCAACTAGTCTTCGATTCAACTGCATCTTCATCACTCGAGACTTGCATAACCATCAACTACAGTTCCTCCAACATGCATCCATCATCATCAACATCATTCTAAATGACTTTTTTTCAATTTTTTTAAAAACATGATTAGAGTTGCTTTTATTGTTTTATTTTTATGTTTAATATGATTAGATTAGGGTTTCTTATGAATTTGCATGTTATTAATTTATTGGATTTTGAAATCTGATAATAAGAACATTATGGTTTTGAATTTAACAATACTACCAATATTAGGGTTTTGAATCTGATTAATCACATGCATATGATTATATAATTAAATTTCTATTTTCATTATGATTTTATAATTAAATATGTTTATTAGGATTATATGATTAATCTACTATTTTTGTTTATTGTGCTTTTTAGTTTTTAAGGTTTTGTATTGGTCTTTAGGGTTTCTGGTTCAATCGATTGATTTCTATTATTTCTATTTTATTTTTATTTTATTTCTTTCACATTCTAATTATTTTTCACTTTTTGTACATGTTAAAATCGGCTTTAGGAAATCAGAAATACACTAAAAGTCGAAGAAGTCAGTCTGGATGCCCTAGACCGATTGGCTCTATGTCTATAGCCAATCGGCTCTATATCTATAGCCAATCAACTCTGTGTCTTTTTATCCCAATCTTTTAGCTTTTTATGAGTTTTGATGTATCTTCCTCGATTTTGTGTACTGTATTAGATTTTAAGGTTTTTCTTTGCAATTTTTAGTTGTAGGGCAGATTGTAATAATTAGGTTTATATTTCTGCTCTTTATTTTTGTTTATTTCATGGCTTAAATGTATAATAAATAGCTGTGTTATGACTACCTAATTAAAACTGAAAATTGGACATGCCATAAAAATTATAGTCTATTAGGTTATTGGGTCTAAATTTAAAATTCATATAAACTTAATGGGTTTTACCACGCTTTAATTGAATTAATTGGCCATATCAGATTCAAGATCACTGAATTGGGCCTTTCATAAAAAGCAGTCCATTAGGCTTAAAGGTTGAAAATCAAAGCACAAATTATAATTGGGCTAGACTAAGTGGACTTTGTACATAATTAATTAATAAGTTAGGTTAATAACTTGGAGTATGGTTTGGGCTTAATAAAATGGACTAGACTTAGTTGGACTTTGCATTTTGTAGTGCTTGATATGTGGAAATATTATGCTACATTTATAAGGAATAGCCTGTAATACAATAAAATTAAAGAGAGATATACACAAATAAGGAAGTTGGCTTCCGGATCCATATTTGTATCTGTGACGTAAGCTTCTTTATGGAATCGGGAAACGTCAATCACTAGTAAAAGTGTCCTAGTTAGCCGGTTAGCGACTCTTATCTTCGTGCTAGTTTCTATCATTAGTTAGTGTGTTCCCGATTAGGTTGAAAGCCTTATAGTGCCGTAGTGGCTAAAGACACTTGGGTACGTGCCCGAAACTGCCATCCACAGTGGCGAAGCTTTCTTATGGAATCGAGAAATGCCACTCAATCAGTAAAAGTGTCCTGAAGAATTACCTGGGTGGTGACTCCCAATCTCTTTGCTAGTCTCTGTAACTAGTTTGCATGTTCCCTATTAGGTTAAAAAGCCTTACAATTCTGTAGTCGCTACAGATACTTAGGTTCACGCTCGAAACAGCCACCCACAGTGGCGACTCCACTAGGGATAAGAGAAGTTGATTCTAATATATCCTTATTTTTTAATTTTATTATTCAACGGGTAATTCTTGCATCACGAAATTGTGTACTTTGGTCCTAATGGCCCTGATGGCATCGGTTAGTAATTCTTTCACTCTAGTTAAACCTTAGAATTACGACACTGGTTAACCATCACTCATAAGTAATGAGTAAGTCTTCTTTATCCCATAGACCCTTGAGTGGGGAGACGAGCAAATGAAGGATAAATTTTACTTGTGGGAGCCTTTTATCCTTACCCAAGAGCCAGCTCATAGTAATGATAGTAGTAATCTCCTTTAGGAACCCATTTGCTTTCTATATGAGATATTTTTCCTTTATACATATTCAAGCCCACATCTTGGAAGGTCTTGGCCTAAGACATGTGATGTCAAGCTTTAGGCTTAAAAATATGCAGGCTTTATACTTATATTGGGAAATATCAACTTGTTTGCTTTAATTTGCTTTGGGAGTTTATAGCATGCATGTCGGGACTACTATCCCCTGTTTATAGTAAGCCCATGCCTAAAACCATGAGTGGGAGAATTAAGGTTGGAAAAATGCTTTTATAGTATCTTGTATATTTTTCTAATTTTGCTAACTCTTTTCGTCTTTGTACATTGCACGTGTGTTATACATACTATGCATCTCATACATCACACTAACTCCTTATTTTGAAGCCATATAGACTCTCCTTTGGGTTGGAAAAGACAAGAGAGCGGTAGGCTGGAGAGGGTTCCAATTTCACCGAAGATACTGTATGTCGAGAGACCAAGACATTAAGCTTTTATGACTGAAATTGAAGCTACACCAGAGATGGCTAACAAGAGAGCTAATGAGCAGGATGTCAAGATCCTCATGCACATTGTCATCGAAGTTCTAAGTGGTGTGATTTGGGATGAGCTTCAGCAACTTATGGTTGGGATTGCTAGAAATCAAGCCCCACCTGCTGCTCCAGTCGCACCAGCTGCGCCTGTATTAGCTAACCCTCCTGTTGTTATTGACCCGGTTATTATCGCTGCTGAAACTATTACTGCTAATGTTGAAGACTCTGCTAGGAGGGGAGTGCATTAATGTGAGTTTTTTTAGGTTTCTCTAGAATTTAAACTATCGAGTAATGCATGCCATAAGGCTTCCCAATCTCATTGGTCTAAAATTTATTGATTTACAATTTTAGACATTATAAATTCTGTAAATTTAGCAATGCTCTTAAAAGAATCAATTTGATATTTTTTTGCTCCTGGCTCCAATCATATGTGGATATATGACAAGCAATAAAAAATTGTTATTTCTGAAATTCTTTGTTTTGAGATAAGTATGTTACGGATAGTCTATAACTTGGTGTTTGTGCTGAAATTTGCTTATTTGACTCTCCAGCTGTGATTCCACTATAGGTAAGACTATTGTTCTAATGATATTGGAAGAGTTGGTCGAGTATTTATTGTTCAAGAATGACTTGAGAGAAGCTCTAGGCCTAATAATAGCTTTAAAGTTTGTAACAAATGGTTCTAGAAAATAGATGAAGCTCATCTTAACGAGCAAGGGAAGCTTTAAACTCCACTATTATCTTCTGAGAAGACATATACTAATACATGTGATTTTGTTTCTCAATTGAGACTAATACAATAATTTATTGTTGGACATATTAATCTCTTTTCTTGCATGTATTCTGATTAAAAAAATTATTCTTTACCTTATATTGTTATGATATGCAGTCATTCATTTTATACGAGATATAAAATTTTAATAATATATAATTATTTATGTATTTAGAGGTGGCAGTAAAAGACAAGAAGAAACGTAATGCAATTGTTTTAGTATTGAAATGTGATAACGGAAACTTACAAAGGAAGAATAATTGGCAAGACCGCAAATTTATTGTATTACACATAAGAAATAAAAAAATAATATTTAAGTTGTATTTCGGTCTTTTACATTTGAATGTATTTTAGCTCTTTCTTTTATGTTTAAGATGCTATGTTTCATGAAGATCTGTATAATTTCTATATTTAGTGGGCAAGAACTTTATCTAGACTCTTTTTTTTTTTTTTTTAAATTATCGCTCTTGAAAAATAATATGGACAATATAATTTAAGACCATTATCATATTATCATTTTTAGTAATAAGTGTTTATCTATATTTATTTTCTATTAGAATAAAAAAAATACTTATTTAAATTTACATAATTTATTTTAATCAAACATATCGTATTAATAGAAATTAAATTAAATTTGAAAAAATATAATAATAAAATAAAATTTAAATTTGTGCATCGGTATTAGACTAGACAGATAATAGTAACATATAAGTAATAAAAGAATATATCTCCTTCAAGCTACTTTTTATGTTATTGAAATAAAAATTCTCTCAAAAAATTATTTTTTTCCCTTTTCTATGAATTCTAGAAGAGGAAGTCATTTAATTTTTATAAAAATTTAATACTAATTCATTGTAATTTGCATATAATTATGATTGCTACATAAGTTTTCCATATTAACGATTTTAGGATATAATTTAGCATCTTTTATGAATAACTTCCAATAAGTTTAATAAATCTTAATAAATGTGAAATTTTATTTAAGAGTAAATCTATTAAAAAAAATTAAAAATATGTATATTAGATGAAATGGTGGTTGCTTTTCTTTAGGAATAAAATGATGGATAATTATTATTTATTTCTTGATTTTTACTTTAATATATGAGTTGTCTCTTGTTTCAATTTTATTATATTAAATTTTTCTAGTATTTTTACTCAACTAACTATTAACTCATTGTATCCAAAATCAATGACTAAACTGAAAAATAAAATTATAATTTAGTCATTAAACTTTTATCAAGTATGAAATTCATTTAAAATTAATTTTATTATCATGTAAGAGTGAGATTATTAATTCTAGTGAGAGGGATAATTAGTTTTACAATAAATTAATTTTAGTATTTAACAAAATAAATTAATTATCATTTTTGTTCACTCTTTTGGCACAATCTAATTTTAAAATTTAAATATTTTAAATATATATATATATATATATATATATATATATATATATATAATCAAATTAGCATATAACTTTATTTGAATTATTAAATAGAATACATATTTATAGTTAGACATATTTATTTTATTATTATTTTGATAGATCTGAAAATTAAATTATGCTAAAAATGAAATCTTATTTAAATTTGATAAAAATAATTAATTTGGATGATTTTTTAATATTTAATAAAAATTTAATGATCAAATTATAATTTTATTTTATATTTTAGTCCTTTAGTTGCATTTTCAATACAAGAAATTAGTAGTTAATTTTGTAAAAATATAAAAGAGATTTAGTATAATAAAATCGTTATAGAAAATAATCTATATATTAGAATAAAATCAGAAAATAAAAAGTAATTATCCCTAAAATAATAATGGTTTTTTAATAATAAATAATTAGTTTAATGAATAATAAATGAATAACTATCTAATTCTAATGTAATCAAGAAAAACCCTTATATTTTTTTTTTATTTTAATTTTATATATTTTATTTTTTTATTCTTCACGTCCGGGATCTTTGAGCAAAACAAGAAACCCCCATTCCAGTGGAAAATGGAATGATTAATTTAATTAATACATCAATATATATTTAACTTAGATGATAAAAATTTAAATTATTATACGTTAATTGATAGTATATTAGATGATTATAATATAATATAAAATTCTCATTTTCAAAAGTAGATCTCAAAACTAAAAAGAAAAAACTGAAAAGCAATTTTGGAAAAGGAGAAGACAAAGTTCAAATGAAATTTGCTACAGATCCATACGCCAAAACCCAAAACCCGAGCCTTAAACCCTACCGACCCATTAATCCTCTTCTTCATCAGTTGTCGCTTTTTCTCCCACCTAGAAACCTTAATGCTTAAACCCTTTACCCTTTTTCTTGCCTAAGGTCGCAGCCACCGTTTCAGCACTCTCTCTCTCTCTGCATAATTTACATTCAAACACACACACGAAGTGAACTTTCATCTTTAGCAAAGTTTTATTTCGTTACCAAATATATAATAAATATTTAATCAGCATGAAGTACAGCAACAAAAGCAAAAACTCAAAGAGAAAAGGGTCAGTAAAGCAAGATCCTTTCTTTAACACAGAATCCAAAAAACGGAGGAAAAATGAATACAGAGACGATTACATTGAGTCAGGAGGGGAAGAGTCGGACGAGGAAAATAATAATAATAATAATAATAATGGGTTTTCTAATAGCGGCGATGAGAAAGAGAGGGAGGATGAGAAAGAGACTGCTCAAGAGAAGAGACAGCGTTTGGCAAAAGCGTATTTGGAGAAGCGGAGAGAGATTTTGAGAAGAGAAGAAGAAGAAGCAGAAGAAGAGGGAGAAGATAACGGTAGGTGTGAGAAAGAAGGAGAAAGAGATTCTTTAGTTGTTAATATGCTGCTTAAGGAGCAGCTTGAAGATAGCGGCAGATTAAGAAGAGCTATTGCTTCTAGGTAATCAATTTAGCATTTCTCCATTTGTTTTCCTTGTGGGTCCTTTTTAGTTTAATTTTGTCTTAGATACAAATTTATGTGCTTTTATTTTTTAATTGTTAGCTTATGGTCTTGTTGGACAGGACAACTTCTAGAGGGTAATTTATTCTGCAAGTTTGAAACTTTAGAGCATGTTTAATTGCAATGTTCATTTTAAGAATTCTTTTGTGTTTATTAATATTTTAGGGTTGAGAAGCCTGAAACTGTTGGTGGATTTGAGGTACTAGTGAAGCATAGGCATTCTGTAACTGCTGTATGTCTATCTGATGATGACTCAAAGGGGTTTTCTGCTTCCAAAGATGGCACAATTAGACAGTGGGATGTAGATACTGGGAAAGGTGAAAAATACCAATGGCCTAATGACGAAACACTGAGACTTCATGGGGTCAAGAATCCTGATGGTCGAGCTACAAAGCATAGCAAGCAGGTTCTAGCATTGGCTGTTAGCACTGATGGACGGTATTTGGCAACTGGAGGATTGGATCGCCATATTCACTTGTGGGACACACGTGCAAAACAACATATTCAGGTATACTATGTTATGCTTTTTGAATAACCTTTTTTAAATATTAGGCTTGACTTTAAAGGCTACAATTAAAGTTGGTTACAGTTTGAGGGATGTGGCTGGCCTCTCAGATTATGAGGGCTTTTAACCAAGTGAAAGAGAAAGCTTTCTCGTACTGGCATTTTCCTGAATGCATCATCAACTTTTATGGACCATATTAAATTGAAATCTTGAAAAGCTTACAGTCCCTAGATGCATGTTTAGTTAAACCAACTTATTGGACGCATTGCACATTCCTGCATCCAAACTCTTCTCTTGCAGTGTAAACTTATTTGGAATGATATAGACTCAATATTGAAGTCATAATTTGCACAGATATCCTGATTGATTATCTACTTGTAGGCTTTCCCAGGTCATAGAGGGCCTGTGTCATGCCTAACTTTTAGGCAAGGGACTTCTGAACTTTTTTCTGGTTCATTTGATCGATCAATCAAGATATGGAGTGTGGAAGACAGAGCTTATGTAAATACATTGTTTGGTCACCAAAGTGAAGTATTAACAGTTGATTGCCTGCGGAAAGAACGGGTGTTGGCTACTGGACGTGATCGAACTATGCAATTGTTTAAGGTTTGTAAACTCTTCTTATACTGTTTGGAGATTCACTTGATCTGTGTTAGAGAGAAAAAGAAAACAGAAAAAAGAAAAGAAAATGATTTTTGTTTTTTTTTTTTGGTTTTGCTAGCTTAATCAAAAATGTGAAAATTGCAGTTTGATAACAAATAACAATTGACTGAAAAACACTCTTATGTTTATTCCATATATCTCAAGGTATTTAAACAAGATACCTAGACCTATTTAAGGTAGTCAACTATATAGGAATAATTACAGGAAAGGTAAGTCAACTATATAGGAATAATTACAGGAAATAAATAGAGAAATATTACAACTAAATAGGTATACAGCTATATATGCTAAGTATAACACTAAGTGATTCTTGGAAACTTAGGAAGCTCCTCTTTCTTTGATAAGCAATTTCACACTAAGCATCTGCTGGCACTGTTGCCCTTGCTATACCAGAATTGTTGTTGTGTTTATGGAAATTATTTTTTATTTTGGAAACACAATAAATTCAAGCCAAACAGTGACCACAATTATTCAGATTTGGAAGTAAGATGATTTTTTTGCCCTTTTGGGTTATGGTGCCAACTTCATTTCTTTAAGCGTTGGTTGTTGAGTCTGTCCCAATGTTTGAAAATTTAGAGGTGATTTACAGTTCAATAGTTTAAGAACAAGATTGAATATCTTTTTCTTAGTGGCCAACCATAAAAAAGTTCTTATTGGCTTAGTTGGCTAACAGTTTGCGAGAGTGAGCCTTAATGCAATTTGTGGCTAGAAGGTTATGGGTTCAAGCTGTGAAACTTTACAGCTTGAAACTTTAGTGCAATAAGAAGCAGGGGAAGTCCTCATAAAGTAGATGCTTCTATCCCTACTTTGAGAGGTGAGAGCCTTGTGCGTTGGATATGCCTTTAATTTTAGTGAACGAAATACAACCCTTGGTCTTATACCATTGGCCTAAGGACTAAAAAATCCGAAAGTTCAAGCATTTTTCAGTTTAACCATTCTTTCAGACATTATAAATTTAAGCCTAACCTTGTGACATTGGTAATAACTATGACCAATTTAGTGAGAATGAACCAAAATGTGAACCTAAAACATAGATGACTTCCTTGTAACGATAGAATTATGGTTTATATTTCTTTCCATTATTAATTATACAAAATGTTACTTATCTTGAGTCTTTTTTGTTTCTAAGAAATTATTAACTTGTATTTATCAATAAGATGACATATTTTTCAAAGAAAAATAGATCACTTTTGTGTATGTACTTGCATTGCAAAGAAGGTAAAAGAAATTTCCATTTGGCATTTGAGATAGTTACATATGTCTGTTTCATCTTTACCTCCCTTACTGAATTGGCTAATTGTTATAATGTAAGAAGGTTAGGCTAAAATTGACAAAATTAATTGGTTTTGTAAGAATAAAAAAATGACAAGGGTTCGGAAACTTTTTTCCGCATTGGGCCTTTACCATTTGAGGTCTTACAAGAGTGCTTATTAGTCAGAGGAACATCTTTCATACCTATTTATTGTAAGTTGATGGAAAATATCAAGGGATCAACAGAATTGATCATGTGGCATATCTGTCAAAATTCTGTTTGGATGCAAGGTACAAAACCGAAAGGCTGATATGTTTCTAAAGCTCCTAAGTGAGGCACATTCGTCAAGGTGCAGGAAGGTTTCCTCAAATTAATGTGAAACAGCTTAACCTAAATCCATCCTTCATCATAAAGTGCATGCCCGGTCTTGTCATTGGCAGGATTAACGGTCCCAACTGTGTTAGTCATGGGATTTTGCAACTTCCTAGAATTTAACACTTATCAGCTCTTAACTCTGCCTATCGCTTTTCACAACACAGAAGCTCCTACTCTGATCTATTATACTGATAGGAGAGCTTAGAATAAGAGAAAACTAAAATGGAAATTGCATAAAATCCCACCTTTGGTTTCCTTGTGGATATTACAGATGCCCGCTGTTTATCTTTCTCCAGGTAGTCGAGTATTTGTGGATTAGTGGTTGTTCTGAAGACTCTCTATCTTGATTGGCAATATCAAACTTAAGAAATTGATGTCATGTATGGCTGCAAAAGCTTACCACTGTTTGATAATGTGTTGAAGCCTTGAAGCATTCTAATAGCCTTGTTTATTTTATTTAATGTATTTATCTTTTATCCTCAAATCATCTTTTCAAAGTGCTGCATTTGTCTTGACATCTTCTCAATAGGTCCCTGAGGAGTCAAGATTGATCTTCCGTTCTTCAGCATCGTCACTAGAATGTTGTTGTTTTATTGATAATGACGAATTTTTATCGGGATCAGATGATGGAAATATTGAGCTCTGGACCGCGCAAAAAAAGAAGCCTGTATACATTGTTAAGAATGCTCATGCTTTGTTGATTGACCCCAAGAATCCTGAACAAAAAGATAATGCCAGTCTTTCCAGTGGTCCAATAGGTATATTATTTAACTTTTATTTCCTCATTCTTCTTACTGCGGTTGAAGAGAAAGAATACTGCTTCAGGGAAAAATGTTTCTATAACATGAATCCAACTGCTAATTCAAAATTATTTTTGGCGTCAATCATTGATTTCTTGGGTTATTTCTGCTTTATTTAAGAGATGGGAGTAGGTGTTTTCGGAGAGGTCATTCACGGTTAAAACTCCTAATTTGTTTCTCTGCCCTGCATAATTTGCTTTGTCAGCTAATGCTCTGAATGCTGTTCTTGTTTTCAGCATGTTCCTGGGTGAGTTCAGTCGCTGTCTGTACAGGCAGTGATCTAGCTGCATCGGGAGCTGGTAATGGATCTGTTCGCCTATGGGCTATTGATGGTGCTCCCAAAGGCATTCGACCCTTGTATGATCTTCCATTGGTAAGTTAAAATCATTCATAGTGAGTCTCGTTTATTTATTTATTTACACTTTAGTTTGCTAGGGAAGTTCTCAGCTACTGTGATTCAATTGACAGTGTTACTCTAACACGAGCTGCTTTATTTCAGTTGTCATGTATTATTTTAAATATAGCTTACAGTTTTATGGAGATTTCTCAAGTTACCAATAACTTTTGAGGTGGATAATGCATATCCAATCGTTGCTTTAGCTCTTAGAAAATTAAAAGAAAATCAGTCATAAGGAGATCAATCTTGGCTAATCAGATCATGTAGTCTACCCAACTTAGCCTTGAAAGATCAACTTAGCCTTCAAGATCATAGAAGGCTTTGCCTTCAATTCCTTTATTAAAGCAGTTTGACGGGTTATGCTTCCATTAAAGCTGTCAGCTTTCTTACCTTTTAGCTTATCAGGCACAAAGATTCATATAAGGCTTCCAGGCAAACTTAGCATTCCAGGTTTTTGACACATAAAGATGTCCTGAGCAAGATATAATATAGTGATGAGATTGATTAAAGTTGCCATATTTGCCTATTACCATAGACCTCCTCCTGTTCATTTTGTTGGAATGCTTCAAATAAAATTCAACAACCTGAAGTGAACTTTAAAAACAGTTTTGGTTAAAACTACTTGTGTGACCTGAAAACACACTGATATCTTTATTTGAAGCGTGAGAATCATGAACCAGCTGTTAACAAAGTGTCTTCAGGGCTTAGCAGAAATAGCCTTGCTGTTCAATGATTGTTGTATGATACAATTATTCAGAAGCTTTATATAAGAAGCTAGTTTTTAATGCATGCACATCTGAGTGTGCAGATGACTTGTTTGATTTGGCTTATGAAGCAGACTAGGTCATGATTCAGTTTCAAGCTGGGAAAGTTTGGGTTGGTGAAGGTTCCAAGTTAATAGTTTATCCTGAAGCACTAATTTTAATTGTTAAGAGGGTGCTAATAGTTTATAAAAAATGTCAAATAACAAGACAAGGATTATAGAATACCAAAAACCTTGCTAGGCTAAAATCTGGTGAGGAAGTTGATCTGTCATAATCTTATATAATCTCTTATTTGATGCAGGTTGGATTTATCAACTCTTTGGCATTTTCAAAATCTGGAAGGTTCCTTGCTGCGGGAGTTGGGCAGGTGAAGTTTCTAAATTTGATTCTTCTCTCCTTTTTAAGTCCATTGTTTTCTTCTCTTGAATCTGGAACTAGGAACCTAAATGGTAACTGGATGAAGGCTAATATCTATGAGACAAAAAGACCAAATAGCTTAATAAAGTACTCCTGAATCGAATACTAGAATGTTGTGTGGTTATTTAAATGAACCATCCTTCTTACTTTTGGGTAAGAAGTGTGGTTAGATTGCCTATCCATCATGCTGATCTAGAAAGGTCAGCGTGCACGTTCATTTAGGGTGTGTAAGAGAGATGAGAGGTTTAACTTTTCATCATTTGGTAAGATCTCGGAGCCCTTTCCGACTTCTGTCCAAACAAGAACTGATTCTTAAATCTACTACTATTCTTTTTTTCTTTTTCTCTGTTGCTGCCATGTACTATATTTTGATTTATGCAGTTCCATGAGATTTCAAATTACTCGTGCAACAGGAACCTCGACTAGGACGATGGGGACGAATTTCAGCTGCTCAAAATGGAGTCGCGATTCAACAGTTGAAATTTTTGTAGGATATGCACAAGTTTTGAGCTTACCAGTTTTGACACCAGACTAAAGAAAATGAACTGAGAAATTCTGATTCTTGTGATTTAGTCTTTGTCCAAATTGTATATTTAAATGCTGGGTTATTAATCGGCATCATTTTTGCATCCTGTGCTGAGTTCTTCCATTTTATCCATCTATGGTTATTTTTCAACTGATAGGGACTCAAAAATATCATTATTTATGTGGAGAGGTTTGCATCTTAAATAGTCAGTTGCACAAGACCTCAAATACCACATTTTGTCTAGTTTGGCAACTGGTTTGTTAAGTTTTACATGCTGCTGCTGCTGCTTCTGCTTCTGCTGCAATGGATATGATCTAGCACTTCTTCACATGCGACCAAGAGCTTGAACATGGCACTCTGGGATTCTGGCTTCCGGAAATTGCGGTTATTTGTATTAGTAAGATTGTTAGTTTTTTTTTCAACTATCAACATTAAGGTTCTTTTTTTACTTAAATTTTGTAAGATTACACAAATTTCGCATTATATTATTTATCCGATACATCTCTATCTTGTAATCGGTAAAATTAAAATAGCCAGTAAATGATAGTTTGGTAAAATCATTTATAGTAACCAATTAAAACATCAATTAGTTGTTTCTTTTTAAATTTAAAATATCACTGTTTATTATTGCTTTTAAAGAACTTCATACAAAATACAATTAAATAATTAAAGGGTTAAATATCTTTATATCTTTAAGTTTTGTTATATTATACTAGTAAGTTTTTATATTTTTAATAATTAATTTTGATACTCTTTTCATTTAATACAATTAACTATTACATAACAATTATTTTTATCTAAAATACTAGCTCTATTCTTATAAATAGAGATATAGAGATATTTTAATATTTTTGAATTTTATCAAATTGGACTAATAGGTCTTTCTGTTTTCAATAATTAATTAAATAATTATCCGCTCTAGACGGTTTAATTTTAATTTTAATAAAAATTGAACAATACCAAACCACATAGATTTAACAAGAATACTAAAAATAAATTGACTATATAACTAACTAACTATATATATATATATATATATATATATATATATATATATATATATATATATATTATAAATTTTTAAATAATTATTAATTTTGACAACGATAAATTCATTCACCAAAAAAATTTATTATCTCTTTCTACATGATTGAATAATTTTCTATAATTTGAACTCTGCACTTTTCTTCTACTATATTCATAATATCTATATAAAAATAAATAAATAGATTCTCATAAAATAAAATAAAATAAATATATTATGAACATAAATCGAATCAAATTAAATAATGATGTTATAACTTAATTTAATGTTAGATTATTAATTTATTTTTAATATTTTTTATTTATTTAGTATTTTATATATTTTAAGTATATAATTTAGTAATATTTTCTTACTTTACTTACATAAAAATAAAAATAAAAATATCTTATGTTATTTTTTAGTTTACTAAATTATAGAAAATCTAATCTAAAAACTAATATTTAATTAACTGAATTCTTTATTTGAAATTGAACCATATCAAAATAATTTCATTGGAATATATTTAAGATAGAATGCAATGATGGATGAAAGGTATAAATAAATATAAATATTATAATTAGAAAGTAGTTCTTTAATTGATAAGGTAATTATTCAACTATGAGAATATAAAATCTTAAAAAATCTAATCAAAAATTAAAATTATAAAGAAGAATTTGGAGAAAAAAAGGACTATTAAATATTATAGTTAAGGTGTTGTATATTGTAATATAATATCTGAAAAAGAAATCATTTAAAGTGAAAATAATAAATAAGAATCCATACGGGTATAGGAGTATGAAATAATTAAATATCCTAATTAAAGCGTTGGAAGTTGTAACATAATGTTCTTTAAAATAGTAGAAAAATATGTTAGAATAGATTAATTATCTAAAAGCTAAAAGAAAATAGTTTAGAAATCATATGACATATCATGTAGGATAGAGAAAAATAATATTAAAACATTGCTCTTATATATATATATATAGAGAGAGAGAGATTTATTAAATTATATAAAAAAACCTAATTTAGAAATTATCTTTTATTAAATATATTTAAAATACTTTATTTATTAATATAATAATTAATTCTATTGTCAAATTCTTTTTACTTGAAACTAAACTATGTCAAAATAATCTTAATGAAATATATGTAAGATAGAATGAAAAGAGAAATGAAGGATATAAATGAGCACGAATGTGACGAGTAAAAAGAAAAAAATAAAGTTTTTAATTAATAAGATACTAATTAAATTATGAAAATAAAAAATTTAAAAAGAATTAAAAGCTGAAATTATAAAAAAATAATTTAAAGAAATAGATTATAAAATAATTGAGGTTTATAATTAAGTTGTTTTATGTTGCACTAATCTAAGGTGGAAGTTATGAAAAAAAATTAAAAAAATAGAGAAAAGTGAAATAATTATATATCACAATTAAGATATTAAAATTATAATATAATACTTTATACACAATAGTAAGAAAATATTAAAATGATTTCTCTAAAAATTAAGAAAATAGCTTACAATTCATATAATATACCATGTAGAAGAGAGAAAACAATGTTAAAACATTGATTTCATATATATATATATATATCGATTTTAACATCTTTCTCAAAAATATTAAAATAATTAGCCTAAATTTATACTTAAAATTTAAATACTTTAATATTTAAAAGTTAAAGTTATAAATTATTATAGGAATTTTAAAAAAAATTTAGATTTGCACTAAGATACTTTAACTAAAAACAAATACCTTATATAAAATTACATAAAAAGATTTTATAAGATGATCTTTTTTATAATTAATCAAGTTAATTAATATTAAGTTAAATAAAAAATGTATAATTTTTAATCATATATCTTTTAATATATAAATAAATTGTAGAAAAATTATATATACTAAGCTTCGAGTTAACTATCACCGGTGGTACTAATATAGTAATATTATAGTAATATTAGTGAAAGTAAATCGATATTTTAATTTTATTTAATACTAATATAAGGTAAATTGATATTTTAAATTCATCTAGTATTTATTTTTAACTGAACAATATGTAGTTTAACATAATAAAAAGAGGAATGTTAAATTTAATCATGAAAAGAAAGGGATTTACTAATATCATTTAACAAAACTCAGGGATGTTAAAATATTTAATTTATTAGGAGTATATTAGAATTTTTTATTTACATTTAACGTCTATTTTTAACTTAAGGACGTAATAGTTTAATAGAATTAAAAAATAGAAATATTAAAGTAATTATTAAAAACACAAAAATCTACTAATATAATTTGATATAATTCAAGTATGTTAAAAGAACTAACCCATAATTAAATCTAGTCTTATTATCTAAATCTTAATAAAGGGTTTTTCTCTTTAACAAAGTCTGAATCTGGATTTGTTAGACTATACCTCCCACCAAACCTAATTCTTCACTGTCACGATTACTTTTTATTAGGTCAATTCGTGTATATATATATATATATATATATATATATATATATATATGAAAAATGTGCAGATTTGACCTTAATGTTTTAGCGTTTTGTTACATTAGACTCTCATATTTTTTTGGCTCAATTATGATCTTAATATTCAAAAAACCGACTGTTTTTATACATTTTCTGTAATGCTAAACCAAACTTTATTCTCTCATTACCCTTTTGCTAACGTGTCTTTATACTTACTGACACGTAAGTAAGTGGCTCCATATCCTAATATAACCATTGCTCAACTCTATACTGTTCTTCTTCTTCTTCTTCAAATTAATCTCCAAATTAAAAATCCTAAAACATAAAATTGAAGAAAACATTGTAGAAAACTAAAATTAAGATAAGCCAATAGCCGTTTCTTTGTCAACATCGCGTTCAACATTGAATTCGAGAAACGAAGACAACAAAAAAAGGAGTAACATGGAGGTTAAATATCCTAGACGTCCAACAATATGTGACTATCCAAAGTGGACTTCATGGACTGAAAAAAAATCTAGGAAGGCAGTTTTATGGGTGTCCTAATTACAAGGTAATTGTTTTATACTTAATTTGGGTGAATTGAATTGATTCTTTAAAGCTTAGTAATCTCGTGTACTTTCCATAAAAATTATGCAGGATGGGGGATGTGGGTACTTGAATGGCATGATAAGCCATACAAATAAGTAAGGCTAATGATGTGATTAATGGGTTGAAGTTTGAAAACACAATATTGGTATTAGTGAATAGGCAGCTAAGGCAGGCTAGAAGGAGTGATGAGGGGTTGTGTGGAAGTGATGATATTGACATGAAAATACAAAATCTGTGGCTTGAGCTTAGCCAAATGAAGAATGGTCCAGAGAAAGAGATAATGGAGCTTTGAAATGCAGTGAAAAAGATGAACATATTGGTGTTTGTTGTGCTATTTATATTTGTTGTCTTTATAATTTATATGATATTAGTTTTTGATCATGAAGTTGAATTATGATGTAACCTAAATTATAATTCAATTAAGATGATTGTTACCAATAGTTGACATAATTTTATATCTAGAAGTTCTTTTGATAGTGTTGTAGAAATAAGTTGAATGGTAATAAGAATGAAGTATAAGCAAAAAAACACATTGCATTGACAAATATTGATAATTGAAAATCACAATATCAAGCTATAAAGTTGTTTATCCAACAAAAGCTTTCAGAAATCTTCTAGTTATTATGCTGTCTACACTACACTAAATAAAGTTCTTATGGAACTTATACCAACTGAACTTGGACATCACTAAATTCAGTTTACAAAAGTCCTATGTCTAAAAAAGTTAAAGTAATTAACAAAATGTTCAAGAATGGTCCCAGATTAAATTGGTGTTTTCCCTTTGTCCTTTTACTGACTAATTTATTTCTTCATTTACTACTGTAGCCGGCTCGATGTTATGCATGGCCTTCCAATCCACTATAAACTAGGTAGTTGAAAAGGTAAATCAACTGCATAAGTTATATTAGTTCCATCACCTTTGAAGATGACTTTTCTCAAGTTGGTTGTATTGGATGTGTTCCCATCTTGTGACTTTTCTTTCTTAATATCTTTTTCATTTGGGATTTGGAACTCTTGTATTAACATCAGCATCAGTCCTAGTTTGAGAAACACCATACAAACATTTCTTTCATCTCTCATGCTAGGCTGCCACTGAACACAACCACTCAAACACAAGGCATGAATAATTATTAAAAAACCCAAGCAATTGAAATATTAAAAATACGTTACATTCAAAGTTGTTCCTCCAGTAGCTTCATCCACATAGCACCCCATTCCATATACTTTCTTTCTTGGACCTCTATTAAATCTTCCTTCTAAAGTCCTTGTTGAACTTGCAGTTGCAGTTGTAGTTATAATTATAGTTGATTGTGTTGCCTGAGTAGGTTGTGTTGCCTGAGTAGGTCGTGCTGCTCCCTAAGATTAAGCTATGAAAACTGTTAGTTAATTGGAAGAAAAAAGAGGCTATGAATTAATTAAAAAAATTGCACAGACTTCTTTATTTTTACTAGACAATTAACCTTATTATGACCTTCTTGGTTACAAATGCCACAACTTTGTGGCTTTCCTTTCTTGGATAATCTTCAAAGCCTAGAGGTGCTATTACTCTCATTAGCACCTTTTATCCTTCTCTTCTTAGGCCTACCAGTCATTTTGGGTATAGGAGGACGCTCAATAGCACAGGTTGTATTGGAGTTTCATAAGTCTTTTGAAAGCTAGACTTGTTGTATCAATGAGTTATGTGTTATAGTGGATCTAACTTGAGATGGTAATAACACATATTGAATGAGAACATAGGATATCTGTTAGGTCGCATGCTCTGCAGGTGCACAACCTTCTATCTAAAAACACTGTGCTTGTCTAATCCTTCACTAATCTTGAAGCCCACATCATCATTAAAAATCACAAAACAATTAAATGAAGCTAACTCCTTATTTTCTTGATAAAACTCCATGCAAGTTGGACTCCATTTATATCTCCATTTCTGAGTAGTATTCCTATTTTCATAAATTCTATTTAGGGTTTGAATCCTTATGTCCTCAAGCATTGAAATGATAGGCTTGTGTTTTATTTCTCTTATGAATTGAATGAATCTAAGATGTTGTTGTCCATATAAAAACTACTACTTCTACTACTAAAATATGCCTTGCACTAGTTGTGAGGAGCATATTCATCAAATCTTCTACTGCCTTCTTGCTTAATTCTCCTAAGTATTTCAAGTTGTCTTTGAACTATTCCTCATATGTGCTCCATGCATATATTTAGAACTTCTTGCAGAATTCTCCACCTCTATATTTCTT
Organism: Ricinus communis; assembly: GCF_019578655.1. Classification (NCBI taxonomy): domain Eukaryota; kingdom Viridiplantae; phylum Streptophyta; class Magnoliopsida; order Malpighiales; family Euphorbiaceae; genus Ricinus; species Ricinus communis. The sequence continues at coordinate 24,301,159 of NC_063257.1, read as the reverse complement.
TGATTAATTGGCATAGATGTGTCTCGCACACTATCTATGCTCGACTTGAGGTAAAACCACCTTAATAGCATGAATTAACCCCTGAAAACAACACTATCCACAAATACATCAATAAATATCAGTAAGACAAACAAACAATATATAGTTTAATAAACATACTTTTTGCATGTCTGACATGATTGTCAACTTGCTTCCATCACCAAGCCCAAGTTCTTTCACCAGCCACTCTAATAACCTCCTCTAATTGAACTTATTTTCTTTGTCAATGATTGCCCAGGTAATTGGAACCTCTGTTCATCTGCATCTTTACCAATAGCTGCCAGTATTTGACCCTTGCATACACTCTTCAAGAAACATCCATCTAATCCTATAATAGGCCTACAACCCCTCACCTAACCCCTTTTTACATGCATCACAACAACCAAACATCCTTTTAAACACTCTCTTGACCTCTTTCAAACACTCTTACACAGTTCAATCTCACAAGTATTCCTAAGATTAGACCTTTTGACTACAGTTGCATAAGCTTCTAGGTAACTAAATTCTACTTTATAACTACCACTCATTTCCTGCATGACCATTTGGTTAACTCTTTTGCACTTGGTCATACTAACTTTCACTTTTAGTTCTTGCTCAACAACCTCCTTAAGTTGTTTCAGTTCAGTTTGAGGTTTATTAATCAATGTCTTTTTGAAATACTTAGCTAAATATATTATTGTACAACTAGGGTTATGAAATGTCCTAAAACATACATGCTCAACACACAACGTCTTAACAACTAAACCAGGGTTCTTCCCATCTTTAGATATCAAAATAACAAAAGGGCAGCTTTCTTCTATAACACATTTTGCCCTGATTAAAGTTAGTTCATTAGGTCTTAAATGTAACCTCCCTTACTACTGCGTACCTAGCTAATGTTTCTCTAACTTCCTTTGTATCTGTAAAGGTCATACCTAATACAAAGTTAGGTCTGCCATCTTCCTCATCATAATTAACCCTCTCTTTATGTGATACATTCATATCATTCACACTAGAATCCTCACACTCACTGCCATCATCATTATCATCCTCACTCTTAGTTGTATTTTCATAATTTGCTACATTATTAACTTGGCTACATTGTGTAGATATGTTTATATTGCATTATGACAAAGACTCATTCAAAACAACACTTACACCCTCATCTAAAAATGATTCATTAGTACCCTTAGTATTCATAGCCTCATTCACTCCCTCCCCACCTACTATCTCATTCACTCCCTTTCCACCTACTACCTTATTCATTCCCTCCCTCCCTATCACTGTCTCATTCACTCCTTCCCATCTACTGCCTCATTCACTCCCTCCCCACCTATTGCCTCTTTATTCCTTCCTTTCCTAGCCTCTCTATCCATAGGTCCTTCAATAGCCAACAAAGGCTTAACAATATGAGGAATATCAACATCATGAGTAGCATATATCTCTATTTCTCTTACCCGAGAATTATTTCTAATATAATGTAAAACCTTCCTAATACCCCCATCATCTTTTAGTAGAAATAAACCATCATTAGTGCTTTTCCAGATTCAAGAATGAATGTGATAGAAACATTATTAAACCCTAGTTTTTGTAAATATCTATCCCTAATGTCAAAATAAGTCAAGTAATCTATATAAAAGTCATAACACATATCTACTCCTCATTCACATAATTCAACTGAGGATCATAAATCCTCACCACCATAATTAAAATACACATCCACAATATCATTCATTCTACAATAAATAAAATATGTAAATAAATTAATAAAAAAATTTGAGACCAATAAACAAATAATTAAAAAATATTAAAAGTAAAGCACAGATGTTAACAATACTAAATTATTTTTAAAATATTTAATTATTAACTTCAGTCATAAAGTCATAGGCACTAAACAATTAAAAATTATAACTTTTCCGCTTAAATTAATCAACGTAGCTTATTTTATTACATTCTAAAGTCATATAAGTGGTCCAAATAGTTTGTGGTCCAAAACCAAAGGATTACCTTGTCTTTTTCGGTAGAACAATACACTTTGTCTCTTATCTCTTTTCGAGTGAATAACTCTCTTATCTCTTTTAGTAGAATCTTCTTTCTGCTAAAACTGGCCCTTCAATGTTGCTACAAGTTATTTCATAACCAAAGAGGATTTCGTTTCTAAAATGGTGTTTTGTAAGGATTAGAGAATTTTAGTCATTTGAGAAATCAATTTAGGGTTCCATAATAAAATCAATTTGGAGATTAATTTTGGGTAGTTGGGTTTTAGGGTTTTTTTGGGGGTAACACCAAGCCATTTACTTAGTTGTCTAAGTATAAAGACATGTCAGCAAAAGGGTAATGGGAGAAAATGAAATTTGGTTTGCCGTTACAATAAGTGTATAAACTGTCTGTTTTTTGAATATTAAGTTCATAATTAAGTCTAAAAAAATATAAGGGTCCAATGTGACAAGACGCTAAAACATTAGAGTCAAATCTGCACAACTTTCCCATAATCTATAAATATATACACACACACAAAACTTTTAATAATGTTTATTTTTATAAAGGACACCGACTTCTTAAATTTGTAATGAAATTCTTCAATTCTTATCCCGTCAATTTTGAACAACATCTAGAATCACTTTTTTCTTTTTTCTTTTTTAAAAAAACATGAATTTCATTAGACACCAAAATGAGAGGTAGGGACCTCTGCATAAAAGAATAGCAACATTTATAACATAAAGATCATTTGAAAGATGTTGGAAGACCATTTGGAAGGGAATTAAGCCGGTCTGTTGGACAAATATTTAGTTTAAATGGAGCCTAATACCAGAGCTGTTTTGTAACAAAATTATATATATATATGTGTGTGTGTGTGTGTGTGTGTGTGTGTATTTATAACAACCAAAATAATTAAAAGAACAATCTAATAATCATCAAGTCAAATATACATAAAAAGATGCTACTCATAGTTTATATGTTTTAAAGTATTAATCAATCGAAACTTGTATTAACATATATCTCATAAAAAAGTTAAAAGTAATAGCAAATAAGAATTGAAATAAACTAATTGATATTCGTGATGATATAAGCATGATATAATACACATATATAGTAGTTACAAGAGAGCATTCAGTTCCTATATTCAAGGATTACACCTAGCAATACAATTAAGGAAACCATGATTACATGTAACAAACACAATAGTGGAGAAGAATTAGTCTAACGTGGTGTTATTACTTAACTTTTGCTCATCCGTTATGTAAGCTCGATAACGAGACTAGGATAAGTCCGATAGAGTGAACTTTGAGTAGCAACGAGAAGTAACTCTGAAAGGCTTCTACGGACATTGAGAACTTCTGGAATGGACTGAAGAGATAGAAAGAATCCTCAAAAACCCTTAAAAATATAAAATCGGAGCCCAAAAATGTCACCCGGCTCAAAACCCTAAGGGCATGTTTACTTGTAGAGAATGTTTTCCATTTTCATTTGCTAGTTTTTAAGGAAAATTTCATTTTAATAGAAAATTTGTAAAATTTGTAAAACATGTTTACTTTATAGAAAATTTTTTATTTTCTATTTAGGTAATATTTTAAGTATAAAGGGTAGACTTAGAATAAATGAAGTGAAAACTCTTTGTTTTCATTTGAAAATAAGTGACTTCTTATACAAAGAAAAACATAAAAAACATGTTAAACTTGTCTTCAAAAGTTTTTCAAAGTTTAGTTATAATTTTGAAAACATAAAAAACTGTTTTCTATTTTCATTTTAGAAAAATACCACAAGTAAACACAAAGTTCTATTTTATATTTTCATTTGAAAAGTTTTCTAGAAAAATGACAGTTTTCTCTAAGTAAACAGGCCCTAAGTCGCTTGCCTCAAACCTATGATTCAGGCTAAGCCCACGTGCGATTACTCCACATGGGTTTAACCTTCATAAGACTATCTACATCAATTTTTGAGCCTTTGACAGCTAGAATTCCCCTAGGGACACATGCTAATATAAGAAACACCTGTAAACCCTTAAAAACTCATCCTTGACCATCCATCTTCATCAACCAATCACCGACCACCTCTCTAAGCCTTAAAAACCTTAACTTTATCATATATAATGATCCTATTTTCTATCCAAGAACTCTAGCCACAACTACCTACACTCATACACTCAACCACACTTGAAACCTTAGCCTCCCACATTGTTCTAGTAACATTTCTTCTTCTAAAACACACCAAAATCCTTAAAGGTTCCACTTTTGATCTTCTTCCATACACGTACACCTCCAAAATATCTATTATCCATACCTATTCCCCAAAACACATACTTGATCACCTAAACACTTTCAAAACCATTTCAACTCATCCCCTTTGAGCCACTCCATCAACCTAATACATAAAAAAACCCTCAAGTCATCATCTTTTCTCATAAAAAACACCTAAATCCCATTCTTACCAACTTTATACCCACTTACTTTGAGCGCCAAAAATTTGGATTGACATTAGTTTTGGTTATATTTTATGCTCCTAATATCTTAATTTTTACTTATGCATTGATGTTTGGGTGTTAGGTTTGCTAAAAAAACGTCCTTGTTATGCCTTTGTGAAGCTCCTGTAAGCTTACCAGATGTGGGCTTTCGCTTAGCCCACCTGGGCTAAGGCTTACCAGATGTGGGCTTTCGCTTAGCCCACCTGGGCTAAGGCTTACCCCACCTGGGCTAAGGCTTACCCCACGTAGAGTAAGCTTTTAGAAGCTTCATTTCTTTCCTGTTTGAATGATTTGAGGTATAAAATATGTACTTACTTGATGCCAATGATGTTCTTAAGCATGTAAAACTTTGTCCAACATGTTTTAAGTTTGATTTAAAGTTTATAAGTATGTTTTAGGTTGTTTTTAGGATTAATATATGCCTTTATGCTTAAATGTGCTTAACTAGATTTTAAATGCATGATTTGTGGCATGTTTAAGGTTAAATGAGCATGCTTATTTTCTTTTTTGCTTGAAAATGATTTGGTTAATTAATTATGTCACATGCTTATTAAAACGAACCAACTCACCAATGTGAGTTCCCGCATTCCATCTTTTATTCATTTACTTAACCTAAGATAAAATGAACCCGGCACCTACGTGCTAAACAAAACAACTGGTTCTTAGTTGTCTTCACATGTCAGATAATAAGGTACTGACATACCTCCCCTAGGATTAGCAGCACTAATGCGCCTCCTACTTAGGTAGATGCGTGTTAGGTTAGTCTTTCCCTCATGTATACATGTTTAATAAAGATAATAAAATCTCCTCCTAATAAAATGGGTAGTAACCAAGTTAAGTTAATATAATTAGAAAAACTAAAAGTCTTAGAGTTTAGTGGAGGCTGGACTCTGTGTCTGGGCGTGTTTGGGATGCCTAACCCCTTTCCGGTACATACCTAAATTCTTGAACCCAAATCTCTATTATGGGGAAGGGGAAAGTTAGGCTCTCGCGAGGAATTCGAGCTGCCATCCTTCATCCATCTCTATTTTTTCCTAGTTATCTTACCCAGGTGGTGACTCTTAGTCTTTTTCAATATTTCGCAGTCACCGCAGTTGTCATGATCCTTTGAGACCTCCTCTCGGATGGCTCACTTTTAAATCAAGCCTAGTACGAATGAGACAACCTCTAACACAAGGACATAGCTGTAATCACTTGGGGCGGGCCCTAAAAAGCCCCGCTCACAGTGTCGACTCTATTGGGACATAATAAGAAGTTGATTTTGATTGACTCTAAGGCTTTTAGTTTTTCTGGTTTTACTACTCTAGCTTTGCATCATTCGCATTAGAGTTAAGAAGACCCTATCGCATTTAGTGGCACTAATATGTGGGATATCCCAATTCCATTTGAATAGGAGAAGACACATATTAGTGATGACCATCACCCTTGTGCATGTATTAGGGGGTAAAAGGCTTATTGTGTCAAGTAGTGACGACACTCGATCTAGCTATATAAAAGGAATAAGGCTCCTACAGTATAAAAAGGGTTCTCCTTGCCAAGAAAAACTAAGCCTGCTTACCCCGACCAAAGCTCATATAGTAACATAGATCCTTTCCCTAGGTTCCCAAATAACATATGAATGTATGCTTGCTTGGAATAACTTTGTGAATCCTCATCATTGTCTTCATAATACACTTTGTGTTACTCAAAGGCCGTTACTCATTGGGATTGGCACAAAGGTGCAATACCTACACAAACATTAAAGAGTAGCATAAGTGCATTATGATCATAATGGTTTCAATTCACAATCTTATTCCTCTGTTAGTGTCTAAAAATTCGATCTAGGCTGCCCATATTCAGAAATTCTCATGATGAATATTTGAGAAACATATCTAGGGAATGTCGAGCGAATATCTGGACTTTCTTAGACATATGACTCACAATGTCGAAAGGAAGAATGTCCGATAACGGGCTAACCTATGCTTAGGTTTCATTCGCTAGAGATGATGGAGCCTTGGTTGTCCCCTTTTAATGATCAAGCTAAGCCAAAAACACTTAGGAAAGAAGACTTTGCCATCATCCATCATTAGAAGGCAGTGTTGTATGAAAGTGTGATTATCAGTGATTTGGTTGTTTACACCTGCTTGAGCACTTATGCTTGGATATGATTGATGCAATCAGTGGTTATTAACTTTTCTCTTTGATGGATATTGCATATGCATTCATGCCGCACCTAATTGTTTCTTGCGGCCATTTCTCTTCCTAGCATGAACAGTGTATTTGCTTAAGGAGATAGCATACACACATACATGCATCATACATTATCTCTAACCTTTATTTCTTTAAAGGTCACGATTGCTTAGATCAGGTCCGGTAGACAACTTACTAGACAATAAAGCACCATAATGGAAGAACACACTAAAGCATCTCAAGCGGTAGAATTATAAGTAGTTCAGAATGACATGGCCAATGTCAAGACTCAAATGGAAATCCTAATGGCCATGATATATCATCAGGCTGAAGTGTAGTAAGCTCTCACTACACAATGCCAAACGGCTGCATTGGCTCTAGTTGTAATTACAATACAAGCCAATAATGGGACCACCAAGAGGGTCGATGGTCTCGGAACAACTCCTAGGAACCTGGTTGTACTGGATTTTGGACAACCATCTAATAAGGACAAAAATGGCAGTAACCTATATGAGTTTAATGATCCGAAAAGAAGTTCAGATTAAACAGACTGTTGCTCTAGGAATCCCTCTCTCTAAGAATCCTAGTGAAAGAGATGCAGAAACAAATGGGGAAGCTCGAGAAAATGCTAATATTGAAAGGACGGGAAGTAATAGGCGACATTGAAGAGCCTGCTACAATGGCCACCAAAGCTAAGAAAATTAACCTCCTAGATTTACCCAAGTTTAATGGTACTAGTGATCCTCATGCCTTTATCAACTCCTACCGAGTAGCCATGTCCACATGTCAGAACCTCACTAAGGAATAGATTGTCAAGTTCTTTAGGCTCTATCTGAAAGGGCAAGCCAATCATTAGTACTAGCAGCTAGATGAAAAGGTCCGCAACAACTGGAAAGACATGGCTGAAAGGTTCGTGGGCCAGTACGAGTATAATGCAGAAGCAGAGGTCACTGTTAGAGACCTAGAAATTACCTAGTAGATGCAAAATGAGGGTATTTCCGATTCATGTTGCGCTTCAAGGCAGAGGTAGCTAGGATGGTCAACAAGCCTTTAGAGCAGGAAGTTTGATATATGGCCAAAGGACCACTTGCCCACATTTAGGAAAAGCTAGCAACGATTCCTCTCTAGACTTTCGAGGACTTCAAGGAGTGTGCCTCGAATTTGGAAGAACTTGAGCATAAAAAAAGTAGCTCTAAGAGATGCTTGGCGGGAAGCTCGAGGACCAAGGAGGTTAGTATGTCCCAAGTCGAGCTAAATTTTTCCCCTCAACTCGAGAAGTATTCTAAGTTCCTAGTCCTCTTATCTTAAGTTTTCGCCAAGCTACAAAAGCTCAAATTGTTAAATCTACCATTCATAAGGCCAAGGGTGACTCAAATAGGTGATGACCCGAATGCATACTGTTAATATCACCAGATGCCCGGTCATAACACCAACCTCTGCTATGTCTTAAGGAACGAGGTTTAAAAGCTCATCAAGGAGGGGCAGATCATCGATCGTGAGTGAAGGCCTTCTTATTTTCATTTGCTTTATGACTTTGATAAACAATACTTTTAGTTTGTTGTAGTGGACAATCAATGTTGTTTGTTTGTTTGTGCGATGTTTTACTTGATGTTAATTTGGACTTTAATTGATTACCTCGCATGCATATTGAGATTCCATGTCATTCATTCATTCAATTCAAGTATAACTGACTCCTTTGAAGAGGTCATGTTCATAGACTGCCTAACTCATAACGATAGAGTGAGAATAATAAAAAAAAGGTAAAAACATGCCTAGTCTAAACCCAGCTCCAATCCACCCATGCGCCAAGCTAGTTGAGCCAAAAATAGACTCAAACCAAAAGAAGCACAAATGGTTAGAAAGAAAGATCCAAGCTAGCTCACACGGTTCTGATCCTAAAAGAAAAACTAGATACAAACCTAATGGGAAAACCCCCCTCATTATCAAGATTTTTTTTTGTAAAGCTACAATAGGGTCGCTAGATTTAGAAGGCGATTAGACCGTTCAACTAGGCTAAAAGGCTATATAAGAAATGAATGATGGAAATAAAAAAGAAAAGAATAAATATAAAGCCCACTAGGCTAATAATCCAGCACAAGAAGATGACCTAGGCAAAAGTAAGAGCATTTCAAAGAGAAAATGGTTAATAAAAAAACCTAAAAAGGCTGGCTGACGACGAGTGTTCGACCAGGTATTTGGACATGACACTAGTTCTATTTGGATTGAATTGTTTGGTAACATCATATTGAATAGCAATATGCTTAGAAGATGATCTTTACAATGTTCAACTAATAGAGATGCCAAACATATCATAAACAAATACAGCAAGAAGCTGCAACCATGACTAAAAGTTATCATTGACAGAGGCAATCAAGAGGCAGGTAATTCCCACTCCTTTTGCACCATACTCCCAAGAAAAAAAGAAGAAAAAAAAGAAAAAAAAAGAGGATGAAAGAAAAATAAAAAAGAATTAATAACAAAAAGAGATGCCTGCTAAGTTGAAAATCCCTAAAGGGGCGGGTTAGGCAAAAGTTAAGGCTGACCTACTAGTACAAAAGGCAATCTGGCCAAAAATTAAGGCAATAGTAGCTCGTTAAATCGAAAACCCAAAAACGGTGGTTTAGAAAAAAAATTGAGCATGAAAAATAAAAAAGAAAAAAATAGAAAAATGAAGGGTATGAGAGCAATAAACACCTGAAGGATGAGCAAGTTGCATTAGAGACAATCACTCTCTCCTCCCAAATTATAGCCAATAAAAATGGAAGCTTAGCTGAAGTTAGAGGGGCAATAATGGAGGAATCTAATATCGCGCATGCTTAAACAATGCCGGCACATCTTTTAGGCTTAACTCGCTTGCATAGAGGGGCTATATCTTGTATTTAGACCGTTGATCATAACAATATTTCTCAAGACAATATATGTTCAAAATGACTCTTCCTTAGATGAATCTATGCGTGATGTATCCTTCATTGCCATTAACTAAGCGATAATCCAAAATCGAACGTAGGTAAGGGTATCCATTTAAGGCAATATAGAGCTAAGCACCCAATGAATAAAAACAGCAAAAGGATCAGACAGTGGTGAAACTGCCATCACCGAGCAGTTGTTCTTGTTGCCTGACCAGTAAACACACACACACACATATTTACTAAGCCATCATTACACATCATGCATACATGTATTCATGAATAAACAATAGTTGATACGAAGTATCTCAAGGACACAACTCATATAGTCTATCGCCACACATGTAATCTAGATCATCACTGTTTCAGGCTAAATTTACATTCCCACTAACCTAGCCCATGATGCCAATCTTGAGGCTAAGTTTTCTTCATAAATCATTGCTTTGTTCAACTTCACTTCATTCATTGTTTAAAGCAAGAGCGCAAAGCCTCCCGCGCTACCAACAAATTCATCATCCAAAAATAGTCATACAAATAACGAGATGGTGTCTCTTGGAACATGCATAAACAACAAGGTGGTCCCTCATGTTCTACCAAGCAACTCGAGCAAATAGCGAGGTGGTGCCTCCTATCTTGGGGACAAGATGGTGTCTTCTCTACAGTTGCTCATTTATCAATACAGAAAAGTGGTGCTTCCTACCTCAACAACTAACGAGATAAGGCGTAGGCAATTAGGCATCGTATCTCGGTTTACTGATGGAAAAAGTTCATCGATAGGCTGTCGAGAAATTACACTGTCGGTAAACCATCAGTATTCCAGGGTTAAATCTATTTCTAAATTAATAAATATTCGTCGCTATCCTGTCGCTAAATGGTTTTTTAAAAATATTTATTTAATATTCATCGATAATCTGTTGGTAAATGTTGTTATTTTTATTTTTAAAATAATAAAATCTATGGCTAATCTGTCATTAAGTTTTTTATTTTAAAAATACTTATTTAATTATTGTCGCTAAACACATGTTTTTTTTAATTAATTAGAATTTTAATGAAATTAGTTCTTATATAATATTAATATACATTGAAATAGAAATTAAAATTATGAAATTGAAAAATATAAATAATTATATACAAAAATATGTAGTAAAAAAACTATGTACTAAAAAAATGTTATACAGTAAAGTATGAAAAAATATTTCTAATCGAAGCTAGTGGACGAGGAGGAGTCGCCTTGCTCCTGAAGTGGAGGATCCGGGATATTAGTCGTAGACGCACCAGCTAGAGGAGCAGGTGCAAGTGGCGGAATGATACTAGCACTAAACATGCAAACCATGTGCTGCATTGCCCGCTCCAGATCTACTATACAGCCACCGTACTCTTGATCAAGCTCCACTTATAACTCGCATTAGAGCATCTCCTGCGAGTGATCAAATGTAGTGCTGCTGGAGCTATGAGGGTGGGAGAAGTTGGGCGCCTCTAAACCCAGCCCTTATATGCAATGCTTCATCTCCCCGCTGACGACCTCAACGAACAACTACGACATGTCAACCAGTGGAGGATCGGAACAACTCTCATCAGGTTGAGATGCAGTAGTTGCCCGTGCCTTACCAGTATCCTGTATTAGACAAAAATTAAAATTAATTATCATATTAAATTAAAACACTAGGAATATTAATTGAAAATTTATAAGTTATAAGTAACTTACAGTGATCTATTGGGACTTGTTGTCGATAAACTAGCCATTAGTCTTGTTGTGCAACCGGCATAACAGCTCAAAGACGGTAGGCTCGTGATGTAACTCCTTGGCTTGAACAAAAGAAAATGGTCTGATTAAAGATAATTTTATGTTACAAATTTAATTAATACTTTTAAATAAACTACAGAAGTTTGTTAATTCTTACCAGTACCCAACCATGGTCGATGGCCAACCTTGACCCACCAGTGTGACGAGCAAGGCCTGTACTAGGGCTAGCAACCTCGCTAAGACGGTTGTTACTATAGGTCTCAGAGGCTGCTTTCACATCGGGCCTTTTCTAGTAGTCTGTCCAGTGGGCCCAGGTGTCCTCCGGGACACATCGAGACCACTTCCACTCCTTTTTTAGCTGGAAACCATGTCGAGATATCTCTCAGCTGCATGCCTATCCCAAGCAGCTTGGAGTTGGTCCTTGAACCTCGAGTCCAAGGTGAAAAAATTATGCAAACAAAAAAATAAAAAAAATGTTAATATTAATTAATTTTAAACATTAAATTATTGAATAATCATTAATATTTTTGACCTTCCACTCGGTGAAATACAGGTCCTTCACCGCCTTGGGCACGAAGCGCCACACGTACTCCTCGCGCTTTATGGCGTTCCTGAAGATCTTTGTGGCCCTCGTCGAGCACAGATGAGAGTGTACTAATCTGTATACAAGAAATTTAATGCAATTAGTGTATACAAGAGTATTAAATTAAATTTATAGTAATTATCAATATAAAATAAATAAATTTTATTACTTATCATTCTCAATCCATATATGGGGCTTTGAACTCTCGATGATGATCCAACCAGTGAGGCTTCCTTAGGTGGTGGCACGCGTGTTGTGGTTGGTGGGTGGTGGAACAAAAGTAGATGGTGAAAGAATTTGTGGTTGTAGTGGAAGGTGGTAGAGGCAACAGTGGCCTCAACATGAGTGTAGAGGTCGGTGTAAAAGAAGGTGTCTAGGATGTCTCCATGATAGAGGGTAAGGGTAGTGGAGTAGTCCGTCCTTGACGCTTCCTATGAGGGCGTCTGTCTTCCATCTAAATTATTTTATTTGTATCAATATTGCAAACATCATTGATTTATTTAAAAAAAAATCATAAAAAGCTTAAAGTAATAGAAAGCAGTGAATATAAAAATAATTTAAAAAATAAAAATTCATAATATATATTCTTATGTCTCCACTTTTATTAATTTTTTTTGATTTAGATCTAATTTTAAATATTTTTAAATATTCTAATCACTAAGATTATTAAGCCTTAGATATTAATTTTAGTTTTATTAAAATTTTTATTTTTATTTTTAGAGATTTTTTTTACCTTTAAAATTCTACCAAAATTTCATTAGAGTCTTCCCTATAACATAAATATATCCCCTATAAAACAGGTCCAATTCCTGAATAAACAACATGCATAAATATAGGCACATACCTAATTACCATGAACTTTTACATCCATCAAGTTTAATCAAACATAGTCTAAATCTATTCATCCAAGTTTGTTAACATGTCAGTCATACCCATACATTTATTATTCACTAATTAATAAATAATAAATACATACTGCTTGCTAATGTATTTATTAATATATTTGATAAATTAAAAAAAATATATACATACTGCTTGCTAATCTATGTACGCGTCTTCTAACAATTTCTATTGAAAAAAACTATCTAAGAATAAAAAAAATTATAATTAAATAATTAAACTAATAATAAATAATAAACAAAAATTATAATAACTACATTAACTTATATTTAACTTAATAAATATAAATTAAATTACATAATATAAAATATAATAACATAATATTTAGTACCTCATTTTAATAAAATATAATAGAAATTAGATAAAACATTTAACCTATTTTTTATACTTAATTTCTTAACCTAATCTTTTAACCTAGTTCCTTGATACCTATTTTTAACCTAATTTTTAAAATATAAATTAATCAAATAAATCTAACCTAATTTCTTATACTAAATGTTTTAACCTAATTTTTTAAAATATAACTTAATAAAATATTATTAAATGAAATATAGCAGAAATTATATATTTAACATAATTTTTAAAATATAAATTATTCAAATTTAATTAAATTAAATATTACAGACATTTTCTTTAATAAATTTAACCTAATTTTTATACTTAATTTTTTAAAATATAACTTAATAAAATATTATTTAATTAGATATAGCAGAAATTATATTTAGTAAATTTAACCTAATTTTTTAAAATATAAATTAATTAAATTTAATTAAATTAAATATAACACTAATTTCTTAAAATATTTTTAACCTAGTTTTTTAGACTAAATTTTTTAATCTCATTATTTAAGATACAACTTAATAAAATATTATTAAATTAAATATAGCATGAATTTATATTTAATAAGTATAAAAATTAAAATATGAAAAATATAAACACAATTAAATAAATATAAAATACATTACATTTAAATAAAATAAAATAAACACTAAATTAAACTAACTTACTAGAGGGGAGGGACACTAGAGGTGAGGAGGACGGCTGGAACAAGAACAAAAGTGGGGTAGGGAGAGGGGAGGTGAAGAGAGAGGGATTGTGAGGAGAGAATAGGGAGGGGAAGAGAGGGAGAGTAGAGGAAAAGAGGGAAGGGAAGGAACTTATCGAGTTTTAAATTTCTAAAATTTAGCGATGGATGCGCCCTGTCGTTAAATTTTAGGTTATTATTCAAACACCATCATTTCAATAAACCCAATTTGGCGATAAGTAGAGTCTATCTACTAAATTTTAGGATTATAATATTTTACCTCATAAACACCATCGTTTCTTAACCCCATTAGCCATGGAATTATAAGCTTGCTTAGATATATTTTTAGGCTCCCTTTAGCAATGGCACGCGCGCCGTCGCTAGTTGTTACTTTTATCGACGGAGAACTTGCCATCCCTAGATGATCTAGGTTACCGACGAAATTTTACGTCGCTAGATTAACAGGAAAGACGCTAAAGTTTCGTGCCTTGTTGGTGCCAATAATTAGCAATGGCAAGCACTCCATCTCTAAATTCCCATTGTAAAACCTTTGCTACTTCCTTACTGTTTGATGCGCCAAAGTTTGGCGCCCTAACTAACGATGGTGTTGTGTATGTCGCTATACTGTCGTCGCCATGTTTAGAACCAACGTGGTAGTCGCTAATTTATCGTTATGTTGTCACTATGTAACGACGGATGGCATCCGTCACTAAAAGCCGTCACTAAATGCAGGAATTCTTGTAATGAAGCTCCTCACCCCTCACTCTATATTCACCTAAAATACTAAGATAAATGAATTCGACTACTAGATTTAGGTAATAAAACCAAATTCTAATTTGGCCATCTTCACATGTGAAGATAAAATCTAAGGTACTAAAGTACCTCTTGCTAGGAATAGTTAAGTTACCAGTATGCCTTCCTTTAAGGTTAGTCGAGTTACCAATGTACCTCTTTTTAGGCTAGTATTACTTTGCTTACCTCATATGCTAAAAAAAAGGTTCATGCTCTAAATCATTACCAGGATTTAGGTTAAAGTAATGTTATTAAACCAGGTAAATATTCGGTTACTCTATTGGAGGTTAAGCTCATGATTAGGCGGATAGGGACACTTCATAACCTTCTCTATTTGTACTTAACTTTACAAACCCATTATCTCTTATGTTGGGAGGGAAAATCCTAGGCTCTCCGCAAGGGTTACAAAGTCATTATCCTTGCTCTCCTTCTTGTCCCGATATTTTAGGTGGAAACTCCACCTTTTCAATGGTCACATGATCATTGTGCTCCTCTAGGTCCCTCGACTGAATGATTCATTTTGAAACGAGCCTAGTATAAAGAGCAGTTCCTCGACATAGTGACGAGGTTGTAAATTACTTGGAGTTGGGCCTGAAAAACCTCCATGCTCACACCTTGGTCAGTATATCTTCTAACTGAACTTATGAATCGCAAATGCCACATTTAATATGCAAATTTTCTTCTACCTATATGATTGCCAAACACTTAACATTGATATGTTTTGTTCCACAATGCTGATTGATGTGTCTAAGTTAGTACTAGCAAGTGTACGAACTATTCTTATAGTAAGGATAAGTTCACCTCGAGGTTGATCTCTCAAGGAACTATGAGGCCACTTATTATATAGACTAATTATCAACACAAAACAATAAAAGTAAATCTAAACACTCTAAATCAATATTTCGAGAGAATAATATTCATAAAATAAAGTAACAAAATAAGAAGTAAATATGCAATGCAAATACTTATGATTTAAAACTATAGGATAAAGATAATATTTAACCTAGCCAATTACTTAGTAATCTCTTTGTTTTACTTTAAGTCTAGATCTAATGAATGAGATGGTGATGTACCTTTTCTTTTAATTACTCTAAGTAATGATGCAACTAAAGTTTCTTCTACCACCATAGATTGAAGCAAAAATGGTGTCCCTAATACACTTCAACCTAAATATTTTTATAACAATTACTATTATTAAATTAATATGATGGTTAACTAACAATAACAATTGAAACTAATAAAGACATGAAGGTAAAGAAATCACTCATTAAATAAATAAACAACAAAGTTCAAACATAAGTAAAGAGGCTAAACTAAACACTTATAAAAATTAGCCTAACATATTTAACCCAATGATCATGGTATTAAATAGAAAGATATAAAAATAAGAAAATAAAAGCTCTTTCTAAATCCAGAATCCTTCAAGTAGGAAGATGATTAGTCCTCACTCTCCACTTCTTGAAAAGCTTCTTAGATCTTAAAAGAACAATGAAAAGTAAAGCTAAAGTGTTTATGAAGAACTGTAGGGAATTGCAGAGAAAAGAATGATGGATAGATACGAACAGGAGATGTAGAAAAGAGCATATAAGAAAAATCTCTCCTCCTCCTCTTCTTTAGAACTAGGTTTGTAGATATATATATATATATATATATATATATATATATATATATATATATATAGTAGAGTCCTCCTCTAAATAGGTCTCCTTAAAGATAAATATACGTAAGATAAGTCTATCAATAGATAAGACTATAGGTATCCTTATCTTCACCAAATATTATCTCATAAATAACTCTTAATATAAATCCTAATAATAATACAAATGACTAAAATGCCCGTTAGGTAAATAGTAGAATTGGGTTAGGCCAACAAATAGCAATCCATGTGTTTTAATTTTGGGGCTTGATACAAACATGTCCTATTAAGCTCCTTTTTGAGTATTTTTCTTAATATTTTCCTCTCTTGGCTAATATTACTTGGAATTAGACAATGAAGTTTAAGTAAGATATAAACACTTATTTTCACCATATTATATATATAAAAATATACTATTAAAGCACTAAAATATCCTAAATATTTATAAATAATATGGACCTATCAAATACCCCCGCACTTAAACCTTTACTTGTTCTCAAGTAAACAACAACTTAGGAATTAACCTTTGCAAAAACAATGAAGAATGTTCATACTGAGCTTCAAGATATTATTCAAAATAATCTTTCTAATGTTCTAATCATGCCAATCCAAGAACAACTTAAATCTTCAAAATTTTCTTTAAAAGTGTAAACTAAATTATTGTTAAGCATCAAATCCTTCACACTTGCTTCACAACAAATAGCCTAACTCATTTTCAAAGGATACAACTATGGTGCATAATTCAAATCATCATAACCTTAATCAAAAGACAAACCTTCTTTCATAACAAGAGATTAATAGGCATTTATTTTTCATAACACTTGCTTTCGAAGCTCTTTTACTTTTTTCTTTTCTTTACACCCCTTGGAATTTAAACTTGATACTTGGAAATTACTTTCTTTCTTGAGATATTATGTCTTTTTACACAAATACAAACATAGCTAATGACTTCACCTGGTTACTCAACAAAACATACATCAAGATGTTTTGCATACTCATAAATTTTAATTGTCTTTTTATGCGAAAATCAATATTGGTCATGAAGATCCCTGATTACTAAGCAACTAAAATTAGCAGAGTAAAATTATTAAACTTAGAGCTTTTACTTGCCCATATCATATCTCACAAACTTAGGCAACCAATTTAATAATAAAGAAACAATAATCTAAATCATACACTTCTAATTATATCCAACTCAAACTTGTCAAACTACTCATCATGTCTATATGCAAAGAATGGATACTTGACCATTTAAGTGCAAATAAACTTATGAGTTCACATATACATGTTAAAAACTAATTCAAGAGTTCAAGAAGCTTGACATAATAACATTCTTTTATTGACTCTTATAAAGAATAATAACAAAAAGCTGAGTAAAAGAATTTAAAATTTAGTAAAAATTAACCAAAGTTGCTAATTCACATGTTATATTAATTTATAATTAAAAGAATTATTCTATTTCTCTTCTTCACACTTAAATTTGACATTGCCGTCAATGTCATTGGATATATATAAAAATAATGAATAAGAAAGGAGGAAAAAAGATAGAATATTCTCCTAGATTTTAGCGATGCATAGAAAGCCATGAACTTTAAAATTTCAATCTCCATTAATCCAACCTTAAAAGCATACTTGAACGCACATTATTGATAATTATAAGAGAAAGAAAGAGAAATGAACAATCCTAAAGAAATTATAATAATTAAATTCTTAGGTAAAATAACTAAATATAAATCGTAAAATAAATCATAAAATAAAGTCATAAATTATTGAGATGACTATGTATGTAGGGGAGATGTATACATATTTAATATTTGAAGGGAATGTTTCAGCCTAAAAAGGACTTAATTTTCACATATATCTCAATTACTTTAAATAAAATTCACATATATCTCAATTACTTTAAATAATTTTAAAAATTAAATTATCAAAAAATTGGCCAAGGAAGGAGTTGAGTCGCGCCTCCTACGGCTGGCGGCTCCTCCGCGAGCTCGCAGCGTGTGTGCTGGTGCTGTTGATGCCCTCATCGCAGTTATGTACACGCCTCGCAGCTGGTTCGTGCTTTGTATGGTCTGCAACCATGTGTCTGGCTCGCGACCTCGCGGCTAGCATGCAGTCCCTCATTTGTTGTCTCGCGTCTTCCTTGCTCGTGGGAGCTTTCGTGCCTCGCATTGCTTGCGTCGAGTGCCCCGCGACCTTGCAGAGGACGCTAAGCTCCCTTGCTTGCTGCGCCTGTCCTCCTTGTGGGAAGTCCTGTGACTCGTGTACTACTACTGCTACTGGCTGCTACGGGCCTGTAACCTTCCTGTCGTGCCTCCACTGCGGGCCCGTGCAATTTTTCACTACCGCGATGTGGATTGCTCGATTTTTTATTATTTTAAAAAAAAAATTTAAAATTACTTTTTATATATTCTAGGAGCAAACAAATAATGAAAAACATAGACTTAACAAAAAAGTATAATATTTAAACAGTAAAAATACTTAAATAGATAAAATTAAAGAAATTGGCAATTTTAATTAAAATTGAACTTTTATTAATAACTTGAACAAAAACAAGAATTAAACTAAGGAAAGCATTAAATCTAAGGCTAACTATCATGAATTAATAGAATGTAGCTAATTTCTTACTAATGACAAGCATATTAAGAAAAAAACTAAGTCATAATACTATAAGAAAATGAGACATGCCTAAAGTCAAATAATTTCCAACTAGTATTTTCTTAATAATGAATCAAACAGTTAACGCATACTAAACATACAATGATAAATAAGATCAATTAAACATGAGTATAATATTAAAAAAAATAAATTGACATGTTACCATATAAGAAATATTGCTCTTTGGGAATCATAAAAGGTATGAATGCTTACTTTTCCTTCATAGGCCTACAAAATAAATATATACAGTAAATACTAAAAATAAAAGGAAATAAGAATAACTTAAATAAAATACAATTGCTAAGTTTATTGTCTATATCTAGACATTCTTGATTATGCTCATGATGGGCGTTCATCCATGCACTCCACCTCTTGGTCATAGATTATTCCTTTCAAGTGTGGTTTTATACTTTTAATGCGAATGTCATGAAAGCTCTTATCAATTAAGAATGAAATATCATTATATACTTTGTCATAAACAAGAGAATTTAAATAAGAATCATATGAATACTCATTAATAGTAGATTTAGGAGCTAAAGTTAGAGAATCAAACACTTTAAATTCTACAGTTTCTCCTAAAACTGTAAGTTTTCCGTTATGCACGTCAATCATAGTTCTAGTAGTTGCCATGAAAGGTCTACCAAGGAATATAGTTTGCTCCTTATCCCTTGCTAGTGTGTTTTCTATATCAAATAGTACAAAATCAACAGGAATTATTAACTTACTTACTTGAACTAGCAAGTCTTCCACTATCTCTACTTGATCTATCAGTAAATTGTAGAGACATGGTGGTTTGCTTCAACTCTCCCAAACCAAATTGTTCATAAATCGAATAAGGCATCAAGTTGATGCTTGCTCCCAAATCTAATATGCTTTTATAACCTGCTTGTCACCCATTCTAATATCAATGATGAAGCTACCATGATCCTTCATTTTAATAAGCAACTAATGTTGAAGCACTGCACTTGCTTTTTCTGATACTTGTACTTTTTTATTGTTCGCATATCGCCTTTTGTTAATGTTCAACTCTTTAAAGAACTTTATATAAGCTGACTTATACCTGATAACATCCAACAAATGTAAATTAGTATTGACTTTAGAGAGCATCTTAATATTTTTATAGAATTGTTTGCTGTCTTTGAGTCGGTTGGAAAAAGGAATAGGTGGTCTATAAGGCTTAGCTGCCCTATGGAATTTAGGTCCAAAAAATGCTTCCTTTTTCTTTCTTTTTCATGCTCTCCTCATTGATTTCTATTTTCACTAATTCATCATCTTTAGGTGTACTTGCATAAGAAGAATTTTTTCAGTTTCCATATTAATTTTGTTATCAACAACCTCACCTTTTTTAATAATGGTAATAGGATTGGCTTGTTAAAATTGACTTGATAGTTTCTCTTTTTTGAGCTCTTGAATAACTTCAAAAATTTGTCCAATTTGAGTTTTTAAATATTTCATTGGAGCCTTAATGGAATCTATCTTTTTCTCATTCCTCTCCATCCTATCATGAGAAGCCATCATAAATGATTGAAGTGTTTCTTGCAAGATTAGCTTTCTTTGCTTATTAGATTGAAAAGTTTGTTCTTGATCTTGAAAGGGAGATTAGAATTCCTTTTGAATTGAGAATATTGGTCTTGGTAATGAGGTTGATTTGGATTTCTTAATATTTATGGTGAGTTTTGGTCATTGTATCTCCAAGAAAAATTTGGATGATTTCTCCAACCCTTATTATATGTGTTGGAATAGGATTATTCTTAGGATGCATAGGTTGGTAAGAATCTGTTAAATTAGCTTGCTCATATATATTTTCCTATATAAATATCAAAGATGAACAAATATTATCACCATGACTATAAATACTACAAATACCACATACTTCCTTACTTGGTGCGTTTTTAGTTGAAGCAAACATCTTAACTTGCTTTGTGAATTCAGCCAATTACATGGTGATCTCGCTACTAGCTATTACTTCATTTACACCTACTCTTTTTATTCTCACACTCTTGTGCTGTGAGTTAGCTCCTAACATCTCAAATATGTCATACACCTCATTAGCTGTCTTTTCTAACATAGCACTCCCAATTGCATTGTTAACCATACATTGATATTGTTGTGTCAACCCATCATAAAATGATTGGTTGATTATTGGAATTAGGTATCCATGGTATGGGTATTACAATATAAGTGATTTGAAGTGATCCTATACTTCATGAAAGGACTCAGTATCCTTTTGATAAAAATTAGAAATTTTAGCTCTCAATTCTTTGGTCTTTTGATGTGAGGAAAACTTACTCATAAATTTTGATAAACTTCATTCCAAGTTCTCAAAGAATTAGGAGGCAAGGTCATTAACCAAGCCTTTACTTCGATCCGTATCTTGAATAAGGGAAATACCTTATTCTTAATTGATCCTCATAAGTCCAGATAATATAAAAGTATGAACTATAACATAAAATTCTCTAATGAATGTCAATGCATCTTCACTAGGCATACCATAAAATGAAGGAAGTATGTTAAAATGAATGTTCTTTAGTTCATAATTCCTATATGCACCACATAGAACTATGCATGAAGTAGTGTTATCAATTATAGGCCGTGCATAATCCTTTATAGTCATTGGTCTTTCAATTGTTACTTCTCTTTGTGGGTTTGCCATGATCTCAACTTCTGCTTTTGATTTTTCTTCTAGTTTTTTCCTGCTAGACATACAAACAAAAGGAAATTTCAGATTTAAGAACTTAAAAATAAAATTTAAAAAAAAAACACAATACACATAAATAAAATCCAAAACACAAAAAAAAAAAATAAATACAAGACAATTTTGATAATCAATCGATATAATAAAATTTGAACACAGTTTTCGGGCAACAGCACCAAGAACTTGATGTGTCTAAGTTAGTACTCGCAAGTGCACAAACCGTTTTTATAGTAAGGGTAAGTTCACCTCGAGGTCGATCTCTTAAGGAACTATGATGCCACTTATTATATAGACTAATTAACAACACAAAATAATAAAAGTACTCTAAATCAATATTTTGATAGAATAATATTCATAAAATAAAGTAACAAAATAATAAGTAAATATGCAATACAAATGCTTATGATTTAAAACTATATAATAAAGATAATATCTAGTCTAGCCAATTACTTAGTAATCCCTTTGCTTTATTTTAAGTTTATATCTAATGAATGTGATAGTGATGTGCATTTTCTTTTAATTCTCAAACTAGTGATACAACTAAAATTTGCTCAACCGATATAGATTGAAGTAAAGGTGGTGTCTCTAATACATTCAACTTAAATATTTCCATCACAATTACTATTATTAAATTAACATAATAGTTAACTAATAATAATAATTAAAACTAATAAAGATATGGAGGTAAAGAAATCACTCATTAAATAAATAAATAACAAAGTTCATAGAAAAGTAAAAAGGCTAAACTAAACACTTATAAAAACTAACCTAACATATTTAACCTAATGATCATGGTATTAAATAGAAAGATATAAAAATAAAAAAATAAAAGCTCCATCTAGAATCAGAATTCTTCAAGTAGAAAGTTGATTGGTCCTCACTCTCCACTTCTTGGAAAACTTTTTAGATCTTAAAAAAAATAATAAAAACTAAAGCTAAAATGTTTATTACCGAGAAAAAAAATAGTGGACAGATGCAAATAGAAGATGTAGCAAAGAGCAAATAGGAGAAACCTCTCCTCCTCCACCTCCTCCTCTTTAGAACTAGGTTTGTAGATATATATATATATATATATATATATACCAAGATAAGTTTATTTAATAGATAAGACTATATTTATCATTATCTACACCAAATATTATCCTATAAATAACTCTTAATATAAATCTTAATAATAATAATAATAATAAAAGATGACTAAAATGCCTCTTAGGTAAATAGTACAATTGGGCTAGCCCAACGAGTAGTAATCCATGCATTTTAATCTTGGGCCTGAATATAATCATGTCCAATTAAGCTCATTTTTTAGTATTTTTCTCTATTTTTTCATCTCTTAGCTAATACTACCTAAAATTAGATAATGAAGCTTAAGTAAGATATAAACACTTATTTTCACCATATTATATATATAAAATATACTATTAAAGCACTAACTTATCCTAAATATATATATAAAATTTGGACCGATCACTGATTTGTGTTCTCTATAATGGCCTTGGCTGAATTGGTGTCACAAAGAAACTTAATAAATAATTGGATAAATTCCTAATCAAAGAGTAATTTTCTAACTCAAATTTTCTAGTTTGCAAGAAGTTAAAAGAACTTTGGCAACTGATTTCCGAATAATAGGGACATTTTCATAATCATTTTGTTTTCCTTTTCTGATAAACCTTTTTCTTCTAGTATATAAGCTCCTCTTTCCTAAAGTAAAATGTCAAACTTAAATCCTTCAAATTCGTTGAAGCTTTAAGATTAAAGTGATAAAATCTTTTACTCTCATCAACTTCAACACTACATGTATGGTTATCAACTAAATCAAGTTCCAGATAGAAACTATTTTCAACCATTTTCATTTTTACAATTTCATTTCCATGTGAACAAAAGTATGACAAAGGTCATCTCTAAATGAAAGACAATAGCCATTTCTCAATATTTGAGCAACGCTAATCAATCTCTGGTACTGAAAGTGGATAAAAAAAAAAGATTTTAGTATTCGATTTAGTAGCAATAGAACCTCTACCTCTTGCTTGCACAACATTCCTATTTCCAAGCTTAACTCTAGTCTGATTTGACTTGTCAAAAAAGCTGAAATATGACAAATCCTTAGTCATGTGGATTGTGCATCTACATTGATGAGATTTTTTCAAAATTTCTATAGCCCTCATATTATGAGTGGCCATAAATAAGTGCTCCTCATGTTCTTGAGCTTCTTTTGTAAGATTTGCCTACTGAGCAAGTTGTTGGTTTTGCAAAATCTTTCGGTGTGCCCCATCTTGTTATAGAATGTGCAATGAAACAATGGCTTTTCTTTGGACTAACAATTTTCTTCAACATGATTTCTTCTTTTATAATATCCACAAGGAGGAAACCTGCTTTTCTTGGCAGTTTCTTTTGAGATTTCAACACTTTTACCTTTTCCATGCTTGTCACCTTGTGACTTCTTGCCATTCTTATTCCATGGATTTTTTTCCCATGTGCTTGGCCTGAAAAGCACCCTCAATTATATCATTTAACCTCATTGAAGTTCTTTGCTCCTATGTTTGGAGCCTGTTGGCCAGCTTTACAATTATGTCTTTGAAGGTCACAAGAATCTTCTATCACATAAATCTTTGCCTGAAATTTCTTAGGGACACTCACGATCATCTTCTCGACAACATATTGATCTAGAAATACCTCACCAAGAAGTTTTATTTAGTTTACAACATCTATAAGTTTGACAAAGTACTCATTGGCAGATTGATTATCTTTCATATTTCATTAGCTCAAACTTTATATCTAAGGTGAGAAGTCTAATACTCTTAATCACTGCCTTCAAACTCCTCCTTAAGCTTGTTATTTAGGAGTTTTCAAATCCATTATCTTAGTAAAAATACGATCTACAAGGCCTGCATGAATGCAAGTTATAACCTTATCCATCCTTAGTTTCTCATCTTGATGTGCTTTAATCTGAGCTAAAATTGGATTGGCTCTTAAAGAAGGTAGATCAACATCATTCATAACAACTTGCCAAAGACCTTGAGACCTTAAATGAAATTTCATCTTTACAGCTCAAATATAATAATGCTCTCTACATTTAAAACTTGAATTGCAGGGGACGCATTGCTAAAAGAGGCCATTTGCTGATGTAAGAAAATGATCAAATGATTCAAAAATAAATTTACCCAAAAATCAACCTCACAACCCGTAAGAAGTAAAGCTCTGATACTACTGTTGAAATCAAATTCAAATTTTTGTAATAGAAAATGAACCAGAAAATTAGAAGTACGAAGAAAATGGAGCAAATAGAAAAAGCAACTTTCCAATGGGAATTTTCTCTCAATATTACAGAGCTTCTCTTGGTATTCGTTATTAAAATTATATAAAATTGATATTTGTTATGTAAAAGAAAAAGAACAACTTTTTCCTTGATTTACTTTCAGATTACAAATTTCTTAAAATCAGAAATTATCACATGCTTTTCTTTTATATTAACAAAGGCTTTAACTAAAGTGAAAGAAGTAAACAAAATATCTCACCAACTTCATCAGCTCCAACATTTTAGCTGCAAATGAACAAAAATAACAACTTAATTATGATTTTTCATGGTCAATCTCACATGTCTTAACACTATTTGTTATCTTATTTTAATTTCAGATTGTACTTATAGTAATATATTATAATATCTTGTAAATTTCTCCTTTGCAATGAAATCTTTGTTTCATGATTAGAAAGAAAATAATAATAAAGTTAATACAATAGCATTAATTGCTTAATTAAAGAAAAAGGAAATAGTTAAGATTGAGATGGTCTTGAATGCTAAAATAGCTTTGGTTCTTGAAGTGGTCTCAAATGCTAGGATGGTATTGAAAACAAGCATACGCTTGAGTTGACCTATTAAGTCTCTCAAATCAGGAATCAAATAGTCATTTGATTGTGATCACATTTTTCTTGACGTGTCCTCTTTTCATGCTGGTCAAAAGAAAGATTACTAAGCTATAGGGACTTGAGATTCATCCTTAACTGCCATAGCCACTTCATCCATTTGGTCATTAATCATTTGTACCTCCATCACCTTCTTCTTTATCATAAGATTCACAACCACCTTTATTTTTTCCTAGCCTTTCTAAACATTCTCATGCATTAAAGCATCCTCAATGCTGATCATGTGCCTTGAGCAACTCTCAAATATCATTTATTTTCACTTCTTATGGGTTTCAAGTATAGTGTACTTGCAAAGAACAATTCACATGGTCTTGGGTACCTAAACATACTTGGCTCTTTTAGGGTTAGTATTGAATGAGTCCATATTAGTGTAACCTAAATGTATCATTTGAATAAAACACTAATAGTTTGTATGATTAAATATACCACAATAATTATAATTTTCATGGAATGCATAAGCCTTTGATTTTTTATGCTTAGAAGTTCTTGAGCTATTAGGAGCTCTTAAGCTATTAGCTCTTTTGCTATTACCATTATAGGATCAATTCTAAAGCTAGCGGCTTTGGACCCTTTAGCTTTTAAGCTTAGAGCTCTCGAGCTAGGCACCTTCGAGGTGGATGTCTTCATGAATATAATTTTTGGAAAAGTACAAAAAAATGTAATTCCGCATTGTTTCAATTTTTAATATGTATTTTCTTAATAAAAAATAATACGTGTTAAATTATTAGTGGCTTCTGGTATATGCACTTAACAAATTCTTAAGTAGACTGAGTCTACTTAAGAATTTTCTCGTATGCACTAATATTGTCAACTTATGCAGACATGGCGCTTCAATCTAGTGAGCCCAATAGCTGATATTAGTCCAACTCAACTCGCTACAACCTGCATTTGCTTCTTATGCCATTATTTGATTTAGTTAAAATGATGAGCGGCGGAGGAGAGATAACATATTAATTTTTCTTTAATTCTAACAAAATTTAATGAGTTTTAGACGATTCGACAACACTATAGAATTTTGTCTCTCTGCTAGCTTTTCAACAAAGCTAATTTTGCAATAATCAACTATATTTTTTAAATTTTACGGTGGAAATTACTAATAATATTAGTGTATATATTGAAAAGTTGCTAATAATTTAAGACACATAGTGTTATTCATTTGAATAAAAAATACATATTTAAAATTAAAAAAATACAAAACCACATGCATATTCTACATTTCTATATAATTTTCTAGGGACGTATTATGATATATAATCATATCTAAAACTATACGCTTAAAGACCATCAAGCTGTTGTTCTCTTACATGTTTTTTAAGAACTTCTGAATTTGAGGCTTTAAGATGGAAAATTTCCTTTTCAAGGAATCACTTTTCTCTTTCTTTTTTTTTTCCTTTCTAAATCATCAAACTTTATATCTTCTTCAAAGCCTCATCTAAAGGATTAAGCAGATTTTCTTTGGACGAAATTAAGATAAAATTAAAATTAAAATGGAAATTTAAAGCAAAAAAGCAACCAAGACAAAGAACACAAAATATTTTTTGCAGGTGGTTCAATAAAAAAATTTGTTTGTAGAAGTTTAATCTTTCACCGGTCTTTAAAACTTTGAAAATAATAATAAATTTGACTTTTAATTCAAAAAACTTTAAATAATTCTAAGTTGTTGGCTAAGATGATATATAATTCAGTTCGCATCTAAGAGAATTGGTGGTTCTTAAATAGTTAAAATTTGATGCATGTTGTTTGAAATAAAATTTAATGCTAAACCAATAGTAAATAAATTGATAGCATGTCAAAGAATTTGTAGCAATGTCTTATTGTAAAAACTAATTATCATATAAACAAATTAAAAAGTTGAACCAAAGTTTTGAGAAAATATTATTCATAAAGTAAAATAACAAAACCATAAAAGTAATATGCAGATATTTTTATAATCCGCCAAGTTCATGCTACATAACGGCGGTAAACAGTCTCAAATCCCTCCTTAATGTCAGCGCCAAAACTAAGGCCAGCATTAGTCGCTATATTTCAGTCGGTAAACCATCTCAAATCTGTCTGTAATCTATACAATTTCTCTTTGTTGGTAATTTGTCAGTAAACCAATGCTAATTTGCAATGGGATTGAATTCGTCAGTAAATACCATCAATAAATTGTGAAGTTCTTGTAATGAATAGTCAAACATAGAAAATAATAAAAAGACAGTAAAACCTCCTTCAAGATCCAGAATATCTTCAAGGCAAGAAGATGATTGGTCCTCACTCTTCAATCCTAAAAGCTTTCTTTGATCTTAAAAAGAATAACTAAAAACTAAATTAATTAAAGTGTTTATGAAAAATTGTAGAGATAATTACAGACACAGGGATGGTGGACAGAAGTAGATAGGAAATGTAGTAAAGAGCAGATAAGAGAGACCTCTCCTTTTTTTGTGAATCTAGATCTGTAGAGATATATATAGAAAAATCCTCCAACAAGATAAGTCTACCTAAAGATAAATACATCTAAGATAAATCTATATCCAAGATAAATCTATCTAATAGATAAATCTATTGATATTCTTATTTCCAGCAAATAATATTCCAAATTATTTATTCATATAAATCCCAATAATAATACAAATGACTTAAATATCCAGCAGATAAACAATATATTTCAGCCACCACAATAATTGGTAAATCCATGTGTCAGAGTCTCAGGTCTTGACAGCAAAATGCTTTATAAGTCCTATTCCTATGTATCTTGCCCATAAATTTCCTTATTGGCTAATATCATCTGCAATTGGATAATTAAGCTTAAGTGCGTGATAAATACATACTTTCTATACATATAAAATATATCATTAAAGCTTTAAAATATTTTAAATAATTATGTATAATTTGGACCTATTAAATATCCCCACGATTAAACCTTTACTTGTCCTCAAGTAAATAGGAACTGAAAATTCAACATTTGCAAAAACTATGAAGGACAATCATATTCAGCTTCAAGATATTACTCAAAAGAATCTCAATAATGCACTAATCATACCAACTCAAGAACAACTTAAATCATAAAATTCTTTTAAGAGTGTAAACTCAATCATTGTTAATAAAGGATTCAAACATCCAATTCCCTACACATGTTTTATAATAAAATAGTCTAACTCATCTTCAAAGGGTACAACCATGATGCATAATCTAAATCATCATAACCTTATTTAAAAGGCAAACCATCATTCGATACGAGATCAATAGACATTTATATCACAACATTTACTTTTCGAGCTCTTTTATTTATATTTTTTTTTCTTTACACCCCTTAAGATTTAAATTTGATACTTGGAGAATTTTTTTCTTTCTTAAGATATCAAATGTGCTTTTACACAAATACAAATATGGATAATGAATACACCTAGTTGCTCAACATAACAAACACTCAAAATACTTTGCATACTCGTAATTTCAATTGCCATTTTATGAAAAAATCGACATTGGTCATGAAGATCCCCAATAACTAAGCAACTAAAATTAGCAGGGTAGACTTATTGAATTTAGAGCTTCCTATTTACCTATATCATATCTCATAAAATTTAGGTATTGCCAATTTAATAACAAGGAGATAAAAATCTAAATCATACACTTTTAATTATCGTCATACACAAGAATGAATATTTGACCAATGAGGCACAACTTAACTCATGAGTTCACATATACATATTAAACACTAACTCAAGAGTGTAAGAAATTGATACAATAGCATTGTTTCTTTGATTTTTATATAGAATAATAATAAAAAGCTGAGTAGAAAAATAAAAATTTTACAAAAGTTAATCAAAGTTGCTAACTCATATAACATATTATTTAATTAAATAAATATTATATTTTCATCCCCATATTTAATTTTTACATTATCCTAAATGTAATTGCATATATGAAAATAAAGAATAATAAAGGAAAACGATAGAACACTCCCTTGAATTCCAGTCTCCATTAATCCAACCTTAGAAGCACACTCAAACATATATCATTGATAATTATAAAAGAAAAAATAAATTAGTAAAATAACTAAAAATAATAATTTTAAGGAATTATATCAAGAAAAATTTAAAATAATCCTAAAAGAACTAGAAAGATAAAATCCTAAGATAACTAAAATTAAATTCTAAAAATAAATAATAAAAATTCCTAAAGCAATTACATGACTATTCATGTGAGGGAGATGTGCGTATTTCAAAGGCGAAAAAGAAAAGAGATGTTATATTTGGGTATATAAGATTTAAATTTTAACTTAAATAAAACTCCGTTGTTCTTAAAAATAATTCCCCTAATGATTTTTCTATTTTAATTAAATAAAATTTGCTAAAACATTACCCAATTTTTACAGAAAAATTACCTCCCTTTGTGAACTCCTTGCCCTCCCGCGAGCTGCTGCTTCCTTGCATCTACTGCCTCGCTCACGGCATGTCCCACGCCCCACCGATGGCTTTTGTTATCTGGCTTGCGACCTCATGGATGTCCCGTGCCCTGCAGATTACATTGTGTTGCTGCATATGCCTCACTCACGGGCTGCTCCACGCCCCGCTGCGGGTGACGTGCTGCTGTCGTGCTCCCCGCGCCCCACGAATTTTCTCTTATTATTAAATTTTTATACAAACTAAGAGCAAATAATTAATTAAAAACATAAACGTTGATGAAAAATAAAATATTAAAATTTAAAAATACTTAAATAAATAAGAATTGAAGAAAATGACAATCTTAGCTAAAAATTAGACTTTATTAATAATAACTTAAGCAAAATAAAATTTAACTAGTTCCTAATTAATGACAAGTATATTAAAAAAGATATAAATTCTGATGCTATAAGAAAATGAAACATGCCTAAAATCAATTAGTTTTCAATTATTATTTTCCTATTAGTCAATAAATATTTAGGACATAAATAATATAAGTATTCATGTGATAATAATAAATCAATTAAACAATAAAGCATAATATTAAAAATAAATTGTTATGTTATCACATGGCAAAATATTACTCTTTAGGAATCTCAAAGAAAGTAGGCTGACATTTCCTTCATAGGCCTACAAAATAAACACAAAACTTTAAAATTAAAAATAAAATAAAATAAAAATAAAATACAATTGCTAAATTTATTGTCTATAGCTAGATATTGTCGATTATCCTCATTGTGGGCATTCATCCATGCACTCCACCTCTTGACCATAAGCCATTCTTTCCAAGTGTGACTTTATACTCATAATAGAAACATCTAAAATGTCATTAAAGGTCTCATCAATTAACGACTGAATAACATCATTTAATTTGTCATAAACAATAGAATCTAAATAATTAGCGTATAAACACTTATTAATTGTAGAATTAGGAGATAAAGTTAGAGAATCAAACACTTTCAATTCAATAGTCTCTTCTAAGACTGTCATGCTAAGTTTTTCATTATGCACATTAATTACGGTTTTGGTAGTTGTAATGAAAGGCCTATCAAGGAGCATAGTTTGCTCCTTATTCCTTATTATTGTGTTTTCCATATCAAGTACTTCAAAATCAATAGGGATTAGTAACTTACCTAATTGAACTATCAAGTTTTCCACTACACCTATAGGATATTTTGTTGGTTTATCAGCAAATTGAAGAGACATAGTAGTGGGCTTCAACTCTCTCAAGTCAAGTTGTGCATATCGAATAAGACATCAAGTTGATGCTTGCTCCTAAATCCAATATGGCTTTTGTAACCTTCTCGCCACCTATTGTCATATTAATAGTGAAGCTACCAGGATCCTTGATGCAACCAAGGATGCATCTAAGTCAACTAGCATGGATTCACTAGCCTATGGAGGACCAATGACACGAGCAAGGAGTAAGAAGTTCAAACAAGCCTTAAATTCTTACTTGGAGCATGTTTTGAAGATGGCTAATGATGATGCTTTTGATGATGATAACAATGCCTTAAAGATAGTGACAATAATTGCTATTAATGGAAATTGAGGCAGAAGCTCATCTCCAATAAGGCATGCCCACGGCTTACAACCTGTGAGCTACACAACATGGGGGCAGAAGATCATTGTCAATAAGGCGTGACCACGCCTTACAATTTATGAGCTGCTGGAACCTGCAAAAAGAGCTTCGAATTTTTCAAGATAAATTCGTAGTGGACCCATTTTTAGTTAATTTCCTCTATTTTTGGAAGTATTGGATAAAAAGAACTTTCTCCCATGAATTTAGGATTTTAATTAGGGTTAGATTACTCTCTATCTTATCCTTCCTTATAGGGATAAGATTAGCATCATATTAGGAGTCTTTTAGGGTTTGATTTTTATTTCTTATCTCTTTGTCCTTTTTAGGGTTATAATCATTTCAAAACCCTATAAATAGAGCTATATATTTCGGCCAATAGGGCAATGAGATCAATATATCATTTTGAATGAAGTTTATTTTCATGGAGTTGTTAACTCTTGAATTTCTTGAGATTAAACTAACTTGTTTAGTTTAGTTTCACATCTACATGTTTGATCAATCAATTAACTTTTTATTAGCTTCTTGGGTTGTTTGAACATTCTTCATCTATTTATAACTAAAGGGCTTAGTAGTTCTATTGCTAAGTTTGTTAGTTCCATAATCAATTGCAAACTTTCAAGTTAGATTTTGGGGCGTCAATTTGAACTTATTGGTAAGGGTGCTTCCTCTTAAATAGGGAGAGCGTTTATCAGTTTGAGTTTCTCACCATTGCTCATCTTGGTGTTTGAACGTATCCAGTTCAAGTTCGTATCATTTGGTATCAGAGCCAAACTCATAAGTTTGGTTTACTTTCTTTTCAATTAAGGGTCTGTCTTCTATTTCATCTCAATTTCTGTTCGCATCATTATTAAAAAAAAGTATACTATTTTCATTGCTGCCCGCATACCAAGGCAGATTTCTAAAAAAAAAAAAAAAAAGAAAAAGAAAGGCACGGAAAACTAACTCTAACCATTTGTGTTGGGTAGTTCTTGAAGAATTGATTCTTGATTGATTTATTCCGCAATTCTTTTTAATTAATTGGAGCTGATCTTCATTCTTGAAATTTTGATTTGAGTAATTTTTTTGTTTTCTCTTAAAAAGCTTTTCTTTTGGGTTAATTGAGTCTTGTTCGATTAGTTGTAAGCTTGTTTTGTTCACACACTTATAATCCATTTTATTGATTCACGAGTGTTCTATTGAACTTTAGAATTAATA
Organism: Ricinus communis; assembly: GCF_019578655.1. Lineage (NCBI taxonomy): Eukaryota > Viridiplantae > Streptophyta > Magnoliopsida > Malpighiales > Euphorbiaceae > Ricinus > Ricinus communis. Next base: position 24,268,451 of record NC_063257.1, on the reverse strand, counting down.
AACGTTAAGAGGTTGTGAAAAACTTGTTCTTGTGATTACTAGAACAATTTGATTTAATCTTTATAAGGAATTCAATTCCTTATGAGTGAAACACGTGAGGGAGTGTTCTTTTCTTATTTTGCCTTTGACTATAAGAAGCCTCCAGAGTATAACACTTGATCACGTCTTTTTCTTTGTTTTATTTTCTAGTCTTTTGGTTTAACCATGTCATCTGAACAACCATTGACTTTGGAAGATTTAGCTTCTACATTGAGAGATGTAGTAGAAAATATGCAAAGATAATTTTAAAAACAAGATGACAAATTAACTAGGTTATTGAATAATATGCCTAAAACATCTAAAGGGGAAGGTTTTGATAATGACCTAGAAAGTGAGTCTAAAGGGTCTAGACATAATCTCTAACCCAAAATTGACACTAATTTGGGTAGCATTAAGATGAAAATACCATCTTTTCATGGTAAGAGTGACCCTGAAATTTATTTGGAGTGGGAAAAGAAGGTTGAAAGGGTTTTTGAATGTCATAACTATAGTAAGTCTAAAAGGTTAAACTTGCTGTTGTTGAATTTTGTGATTATGCTGCCATTTGGTGGGATCAATTGGAGAGTGGTCGTAGGCGTTATGGGGAATCCGAAGTTGGTTCATGGGATAAGGTTAAACGCATTATGCATAAAAGGTTTGTGCCATTGCACTACCAAAGGGATTTGTACAACAAGTTACAAAATTTAGTACAAGGTAGTAAGAGTGTTGAGGAGTATTGGCAATCTATGGAGATAGCTATGATTAGAGCCAATATAGATGAGGATAGGGAAGCCACAATAGTAAGATTTCTGCATGGTTTGAATCGTGATATTGCTAACATAATTGAATTGCAGCATTATATAGAGATGGAGGACATATTGCACATGGCCGTAAAGGTGGAAAAGCAATTGAAAACCAAGAGCAAAAGTGATGCCCCTAGCTCAAAATGGTGTAACACATGGAAAGAGAGCAACCAGCCTCCTAACAAGGGTCGTGAGGCATCAAAAGACATCAAGGCAGCCTCTAAATTTGATGTTAACACTAAGCCAATGACACAAGGTGACCTCAAATCAAAGAAAGTGCAATGCTTCAAATGTTTGGGGTATGGACATATATCTTCCCAATATCCAAACAAGAGAACCATGGCAATTCGATGAAGTGGTCTTTGAGAGTGATGAAGAATCTAAACCTAGTGAGGAGGATTATGTAGACATGCCGGAGTTGGAGGATTGTGATGATGTGTAATTGGGTGAGGTTAGTAATGTACTTGTAACCTTTAGAGCTCTTAATTTACAACCTGTTGATGATGATGCTCAAAGGGAAAACATATTCCATACTACATTTAAAGTACAAAACCATAATGCTAATTGTAGTTTAATCATTGATGGGGGTAGCTGTACTAATGTAGCAAGAGCTGTGATGGTTGATAAACTTAAGCTTCCAACTATTAAGCATCCTAAGCCATACACCTTATAATAGCTCAATGATCAAAGTGGAATTAGAGTTACTAAGCAAGTACGGGTTGCATTTAGTATAAAGAAGTATCATGATGAGGTACTATGTGATGTTGTTCCCATACATTCATGTCATATGTTGCTAGGTAGACCATGGTTATATGATAGATTTGTAATTCATAATGGTTGAACCAATGCTTCTTCTCTTGTAATGGATGGAAAACCGAATGTTTTGGCACCATTAAGTCCTAAAGAAGTTTGTGAATTACAAAAAGTTGTAAACCGAATGGAAGCATATGAGAAAGAAAAACGAATGTGTGAGAGTGCATATGAAAAAGAAAAGGTGCACAAGCAAAATGGGAGTTGTGTGAAAAATAATGAGGGGCGAGAGCAAAGAGTGGTAAAAAGAGAGTTCAGCGAGGGTTTGCGCAAGAATATGAGCAAAAGAATGAGTAAGGCGCAAGAAAAAGGGGAGGCAAGTGAGAAAAAAATGAGTTTCTTAGTTAGAGAGCGAGATATGAGAAAGGCTTTGAGTGAAAATAGGCAAGTACTTGTACTTATGTACAAGGAAACTTTATTTAACACTAATAATCTTAACTCTTCTCTTCCTAGTGTGTTTATAAGTGTTTTGCAGGAGTTTGGCGATGTGTTTCCCGAGGAGTTACCTAGTGGGTTACCACCACTAAGGGGGATAAAGCACTAAATTGACTTTGTGCCGGGGTCATCCATTCCAAATAGACCAGCCTATAGAGTCAATCCTGAGAAGACCGAAGAGTTGTAGCGCCAAGTTGAGGAATTACTAAGTAAAGGTTATGTTAGGGAAAGTCTTAGCCCATTTGTTGTTCCTGTTTTGTAAGTCCCTAAGAAAGATGGGTCTTGGCGTATGTATGTTGATTGTCGTGCAATTAACAAGATTACCATTAAATATCATCATCCTATTCCTAGATTAGATGATATGTTAGATTACTCTTTATCTTATCCTTCCTTATAGGGATAAGATTAGCCTCATATTAGGAGTCTTTTAGGGTTTGATTTTTCTTCCTTATCTCTTTGTCCTTTTTAGGGTTATAATCATTTCAAAACCCTATAAATAGATCTATATATTTCGGCTAGAAGGGCAATTAGATCAATATATCATTTTGAATGAAGTTTATTTTTCTTGAGTTGTTAACTCTTGAATTTCTTGAGATTAAATTAACTTTTTTCGTTTAGTTTCATATCTACATGTTTGATCAATCAATTAACTTTTTATTAGCTTCTTGGGTTGTTTGAACATTCTTCATCTATTTATAACTAAAGGGCTTAGTAGTTCTATTGCTAAGTTTGTTAGTTCCATAATCAATTGCAAACTTTCAAGTTAGATTTTGGGGCGACAATTCAAACTTATTGGTAAGGGTGCTTCCTCTTAAATAGGGAGAGCGTTTATCAGTTTGAGTTTCTCACCATTGCTCATCTTGGTGTTTGAACGTATCCAGTTCGAGTTCGTATCAATCCTTCATCTTAAGAGGCAACTGATATTGAAGCACTGCACTTAATTTTTTAACATTTGTACTTTTTCATTATTCGTATATCGTATTTTGTTGATTTTCAACTCTTTAAAGAACTTTTCATAAGCTAGCATTTTCTTAATAATGTCTAACAAAGTAAATTAGTATTAACTTTAGAGAGCAATTTAAAAATTTTCAGAAATTTGTTTATCCCGTTTGCTCTCTTTGAGTCGATTCAGAAAAGGAATAAGTGGCCATAAGGCTAAGCTGCCTTATGCAATTCAGGTCTAGAAAATGCTTCCTTTTCTTTCTTCTTAAGTCCAAGACTCGACTCTATTTTCTCTTTCTTTTGCATGCTCTCTTCGTTGATTTTTACTTCTACCAACCCATCATCTTTACGTGTACCTTTATAAGAAGAAGAATATTTTTCAGTTTTCATATTAACTTTATTATTAACAAACTTATCATTGTCAATAATGGTAATAGCATTGATTTGTTTAGGTCAACTAGGTAGTTTCTCTTGATATCTTGAATAGCTTCAACAATTTATTCCATTTGAGTTTCTAAAGTTTTCATTGAAGGTTTCAATAGAGTTTCTTTTCTCATTCCTCTTTATCCTATCATGAGAAACCATCATAAACGATTGAAGTGTTTCTTCCAAACTTAGCTCTCCTTGAACATTAAGTTGCAAACTTTGTCCTTGATTTTGAAAGGAAGGATTGGAGTTCCTTTGGAATTGAGACTCTTGATTTTAGTAATGAGGTTGATTTAGGTTCCTGATTAATAATATTGGTGGGGTTTGGTCATTATTTTTCCAAGACAAATTTGGTTGTTTTCCCCAACCTGAATTATATGTGTTTGAATAAGGGTTATTCATAAGATGTTTAGGTTAATAAGAACTTATCAAATTAGCTTGTTCACACACATTTCCTATATAAGTATTAAAAGATGAACAAATATTAACACCATGACCATAAATACCTCAAATACCATATACCTCCTTGATTAATGTCTTTTTGGTCAAAGTAAGCACCCTAACTTGCTTAATTAATTTAGTTATCTGCATGGCCATCTAACTACTAGCTATTACTTCATTCACTTCTATGCTTTTTGTCCTCTTACTCTTTTGCTGCGAGTTAGCTTCTAACATCTCAAAGATATTATAAACCTCATCAGTTGTCTTTTCTAACATAGCACCTCTACCTACATTATCAACCATACATTGATTTTATTGTGTCAACCCATCATAAAATGATTGGTTGGTCAATAAAAATGCATATCCATGGTTTGGGTATTGCAATAAAAGTGGCTTAGAGTGATCCCATGCTTTATGAGAGGACTCTATTGATAAAAATTGGAAATTTCAACCTTAATTCTTTGGTTTTTAATATGCCTAAACTTACTCATAAACTTTTGGTAAACCTCATCCTAAATTCTCATAATATTATGAGGCAAGATTATTAATCAAGCCTTAGCTTTAACTTTCAATAATAAAAAAAAAATCTCATTCTTAATTGATCCTCATTTAATCCAGATAATGGGAAAGTGTAAAATTCTCTAATGAATATTAATGCATCCTCACTAGGCATACCGTAAAATGAAGGAAGCATATTAAAGTGAATGTTTTTAAGTACATAATTTCTATATTCATCACCTAGAACTATATATGAAATAGTGTTACCAATTATAGGCCATGCATAATCCTTCATAGTCATTTGCCTTTCAGCTGCTACTTCTCTTAGTGGGTTTCCATTTTTTCAACTTCTTCTTATTCTTCTTCAATTTTTTTTTAAGTTTCTTCTTCTAGTTTTTCATACACAAACTCACTCTCTATTTCTTGACCTTCTTTTGCCTTTTTAATAGTTGTTCTCAAGTTGTAGAAATTTTAAATTGATGAATTACTAGATCTAGTTTTTTTGCTAGACATACCAAATCAAAGAAATTTTCATATCTAAACTTAAAAATAAAATAAAAATATTTAAACTAAACAAATCATAAAATAGATAAAGAAAAAATAAAATGATTAATATGAAATTGAAACTCAAGCTTTAATATTTTTCAACATATAAACAACAACAAAAAATTCTAATATTGAGAACTCATTTAATGTATAAATAACAACTCAAGTAAAAAATTAAAGACGAATCTTCATAGATATGAAAATCAACAAAATATCAACTAAAATAATTTAGTCTAAAAACTAGAGCACTTCAAACCAAAATAATTTATCTTACATAAAAAATTTAAAATTTAACTTTTTATATAGAGCAAAATCCAACAAATTTTAAGGAAAATTAAAAATGATAATATTTCCTTTTACATAAATAAGAGCTGAAATGATAGAGACAAAAGAAAAAAAAAAGAAGAAATTGATACCCAAAAGAAAAATAAATAAAAGTTTAAGAAACAAATCAAAGAAAATACTTCATATATTTGAAAATCAACTAAACATCAACTATACCAATTAGAAAATCAATCACATCAACTAAACATCAACCAAAAATCAACAAAATCATCCAATTATAAAAAAATTTAAATAAATAAAAATCAATGAACAAAATTGAAATCGAAATAAATATGGATTAGTGATTGATTCATATTATATATATAAATTTAAGGTATTTTAGTATTTTATTGGTATATTTTATGTACATAATATAAGAAAATACGTGCTTATTACCTCACTTTAGTCTTGTTATCTAATATCAGGCAATAATAGCCAAAAAGAAAAAAAAAAAGGCTAGATATACATAAATTGGCTTAAATTGGACTGCCGATGCTGAGACTTATAATAAAGACGCGTGGACTACTAACTTCACAGGTCTAGCTGAAAACACAAGACCTATAAGGGGAAGTTAATTAATTATTATGTAATTATAGATAACTACTTTTACGTTATTTGATTTATTTAAGATAGTTAGGAGATAACTATTAGAGGTGTTGTGCTTATAGTAGGACTCTGCATAAGGAATCTCTACAAATAGTGAAGATCAATTAAATAAGACAGGAGGAGGAATTCAGTCTGCATCTATCTATTGTTCTTCTCTCTGCAATTCTCTACAGTTCATCTTCTACAAACATTTTAGTGAGTTTCGACATTACTCTTGGAAGATCTAGGAAGCTTTTTAAGAAGTGGAGAGTGAGGATCAATCATCTTCATACCTCAAAGAATTTCTGGATTTTTAAGGGAGCTTTTACTTTCTATATTGGTTTTATGTCTTTCTATTTAATTACAATGATCATTGGATTAAATATATTAGAGTAATTTCCATAAGTATTTTGTTTAGCTTTTTACTTATGTATGAACCTTATTTATATATGTTTAATGAATGATTTCTTTACCTTCACAACTTTATTAGTTTCATTTATTATTATTAGTTGACTATCATATCAATTTAATAATATTAATTATGAAAATCTTTAGGTTAAATATATTAGAGACACCATCTTTACTTTAATCTATATTAGTGTAAAAAACTTAGGTTCCATCATTAGTTTGAGTAACTTAGGAAAAATGCACATCGTCATCTCATTCATTAGATTTAGGCTTAAGGGAAAGGAGATTACTAAGTATTGGCAAGACTATTTACTATTTTATCATATAGCTTTTATTAATCATTCCATCTGCATATTCACTTTCTAGATTATTTAATTTCTTTTATAAACATCAAACTATTCTCAAAATATTGGCTTCGAGTGTTTAAATTTATTCTTGTATTTATATATGATAGTTAGTCTTTATAATACATAATCTATAGTTCCTTGTGAGATCGACCTCGTGGTGAACTTGCCCGTACTATAATTCGATTCATATACTTGCAAGTACTAAGTTTAAGACACCAAGTTCTTAGCATCATTGCTGGGGACTGTGTCAATATTATATTTGATTAATTGTCAAGTGTTGTTTCTTGTATTTTTGTGTGTTGTTTGTTTTGCTTTTAAATTTTGTTTTTAAGTTCTTAGATCTAAAATTTTTCTTTTGATTTTGTATGCCTAGCAGGAAAATAAGATATAGATGATTCATCAACTCAAAATTCCTACAACTTCAGATCAGCTGTTAAAAAGGCAGAAGAGGACCAAGAAGTAGAGAGTGAGTTTGCACCTCCAAGGCTAGGAGAAGAAAAAGAATAGCTAGAAGAAAGATTTGAAAAAGAGGTTGAAATAAGGCGAATGAACAAAGACAAGTAGCAGCTGAAAGGCAAATGGCTATGAAGGATTATGCTCGGCCTATAATTGGTAACACTACTTCATGCATAGTTTTAGGTGATGCATCTAGATATTATAAACTTAAGAACATCCATTTTAATATACTTTCTTCATTCTATGGTATGCTTAGTGAAGATGCATTGATATTTATTAGGGAATTTTATGCTATAGTTCATACATTTCCATTATCTGGACTAAATGAGGACCAATTAAGAATGAGATATTTTTCTTACTCATTAAAAGGAAAAGCAAAGGCTTGGTTGATGACCTTACCTCCTAATTTTTTGAGAATTTAAGATGAAGTGTATTAAAAATTTATGAGTAAATTTTACTCTTATTGAAATACCAACGAATTAGTGCTGAAATTTCTAACTTTTATCAAAAGGGTACTGAGTCCTTTCATAAAGTATGGGACCGCTCACTTTTATTACAATGCCAACACCATGAATACCCACTTCATGTAATTAACCAATCACTCTATGATGGTTTAACTCAACAATGTCATGTATGGTTGATAATGCAGTTGAGGGTGCTATGTTAGAAAAAACGGCTGATGAGGTTTATGATATCTTTGAGATATTAGGAGCCATGTCACAATAAAAGAGTGTGAGAACAAAATAAGTGGGAGTGAATGAAGTTGTGTCTAATAATGAGATGGCTATTCAAATAGTTGAATTAACTAAACAAGTTAAAATACGTGCTTCAATTAAGAATTTACTAAGCAATGAGGTTTGTGGTATATGTAGTGTTTATGGTCATGGTACTAATGTTTGCTCATCTTATGAGAATTATGCAAAAAAATGATTATAAATAGGTTAACTTGATGGAATCTTATCAGCCTAGGCAATCTAGGAATAACTCATATTCCAACACCTATAATCTAGTTTGGAGGAACCATCCAAATATTTTTTTAGAGAAATAATAACCAAAATCCACTATAGTTATTGAGGAACCAAAATCAGCCCCAATATCAAAACCAAGAACCTCAATACCTACGAAATCAAAATCAAAGACAAGTTACTCAAAGAAATACCGAGCTTAGAGGAAACACTCCAATCTTTTATAACATCTACCCATGATAGGATAGAGAGGAATGAAAAGAATATTGATTCTTAAAGCTTCAATGAAGCAATTGGAAACTCAAATTTTGCAAATTGCTGAAGCTGTACAAGAAAATAAGAAAGGAAAATTTTCAAGTCAAACTGTGCAAGCTAAAGCTCTCACCATTCTAAAAGATGGTGAGTTATTTGATGATAATGTAGAAACTTTAATTGAGAAAGATTATTTTTATGCAGGTACATCAAAAGAAGATAGATTAGTTAATGTGAAAATAAGTGAAGGAGGTATACAAAAAGAAAGAATAGTAAAGCCCAATCTTAGGCAAAAAAGGAAAGATAAGAATGCATTTTCAGGACCTGAGTTCAATAAGGCAGATGAGCCTTATAAGCCTCCTATTCCATTTTGTAACAGATTGAAAGAAAGCAAATAGGATAAGCAATTCTCTAAAATCTTTTATATGCTTAGAATATTGATTCTTAAAGCTTCAATGAAGCAATTGGAAACTCAAATTTTGCAAATTGCTGAAGCTGTACAAGAAAATAAGAAAGGAAAATTTTCAAGTCAAACTGTGCAAGCTAAAGCTCTCACCATTCTAAAAGATGGTGAGTTATTTGATGATAATGTAGAAACTTTAATTGAGAAAGATTATTTTTATGCAGGTACATCAAAAGAAGATAGATTAGTTAATGTGAAAATAAGTGAAGGAGGTATACAAAAAGAAAGAATAGTAAAGCCCAATCTTAGGCAAAAAAGGAAAGATAAGAATGCATTTTCAGGACCTGAGTTCAATAAGGCAGATGAGCCTTATAAGCCTCCTATTCCATTTTGTAACAGATTGAAAGAAAGCAAATAGGATAAGCAATTCTCTAAAATCTTTTATATGCTTTCTAAAGTTAACATTAATTTGCCTTTGTTGGATGTTATTAGAAGTATAATAGCTTATGCCAAGTTCTTCAAGGAGCTTAATTCCAACAAAAGGAGATACGAGAATAATGAAAATTTATGGTCTCTGAAATAGCAAGTGTTGTTCTTCAATAACAATTACCCCCTAAGATGAAAGATCTTGGGAGTTTTACCGTTGATATTACAATAGGAGATAAAAAAGTTGTAAAAGCCACATTGGACTTGGGAACAAGCATCAACTTGATGCCATATTCAATATATACACAACTTAGTTTGGAAGAATTGAAACCAACTACCATGTCTCTACAACTAGTTGATAGATCAATTAAGTCTCCAAGAGGCATAATGGAAGATTTACTGATTCAGGTAGGTCAACTGATAATCCCTGCTGACTTTGTGGTTCTTGACATGAAAAATACGCTAGCTAGGAAAAAGGGGAAAACAATACGCCTTGGTAGACCTTTTATGGCAACTACCAAAACAGTTATTGATATGCACAACAAGAAGCTGAGTATGACAGTCTTGGGAGAGACTATAGAATTTAAAGTGTTTGATTCTCTAACTCTATCTCCTAACACTTTAATTGATGAATGTTCGTATATTGATTATTTAGATTATTTTGTATATAAACATACTTACAGGATGGAGATGATAATTTAGATGTTGCATATAGAAGAAAATTTAGATGAGAAAGTCTTAGACTTTCATCATAAGTTATATGAAGCTATTCCAATATCACTTAATGAAAGCACCATTGGACCTTTAGATTCTCCCATTGAAAATGAAATAGAAATTATTAATGAACCACCTAAACTTAAGCTTAAGGAATTGCCTCAAACGCTCAAATATATTTTCTTAGGAGAGGGGAATACATATCCAGAATTTGTGGCTTCCAATCTTTTCCTTAGAAGAAGAGGCAACTATTAGAGAGTTAAGGAGACTTAAGAAAGCTATTGGGTGGGAAATTTCTGACATTAAGGGTATTAGTCCAACTATGTGTATGCATGAAATAATCTTAGAAGATAACACCAAAGCTGTTAGAGATATCCAAAGAAGGCTTAATCCTAATATGAAAGAGGTGGTGAAAAAGAAATTCCAAAAATTATTGGATGAGGCTATTATATACCTAATAGCTGATAGTAATTAGGTAAGTCCTGTACACGCAGTGCCCAAGAAGTCAGATATTATAGTCGTTAAGAATGAAATGGGGGAGTTAGTTCCCACAATAATGAACTACATGATGGAGAATAAATATTAATTATAGAAAGCTAAATGCTGCAACAAAGAAGGATCATTTTTTTCCTTATTGATCAAATTTTATAGTGTTTAGCATAATATAGATTTTATTATTTTTTTGATAAACTTTCAGGTTATTATAAGGTACCCATTGCACCCAAAGATCAAGAGAAGACAACTTTCACATGTCCTTTTGGAACTTTTGTATTCAAAGGGATGCCATTTGGACTTTATAACGCACCTGCAACATTCCAGAGATGTATGCTTTTTATTTCTCTCATATGTTAGAAGACTGCATTGAGGTATTTATAGATGATTTCTCAGTTTTTGGCTCCTCATTTGATGCATGTCTAAGAAATTTTATTCGTGTGTTTGAAAGATGCATTGAATGTAATTTAATTTTGAGTTGGAAAAAGGGTCATTTTATGGTTAAACATGATATTGTGCTAGGAGATGTGGTTTCTAGTAAAGATATTGAAGTTGACAAGGCAAAAATTGATTTAATTGCTAAATTGCCCCCGCCTACTTCAGTAAAGGGCATTAGAAGTTTTCTTGCTCATGTAGGATTCTATAGGCGCTTTATTAAAGATTTTTCTAAATTGCTCGCCCTTTAACTAAATTACTGGCTGATGATATTAACTTTATTTTAATGATGTATGCCTCTTTACTTGCCTTTTTACTTTAATACTTTGAAAGAAAAGTTGACTAGCACACTTGTCATTATGGTACCTAATTGGTCTCTTCCCTTTGAAATAATGGGTGATGCCTCTGATTATGCTATAGGAATTGATAAAACTTTACAGTCATATACTATGCTAGAAAAACTCTTGATGCTGCCCAAATGAACTATTCAATAACTAAAAAAGAATTTCTAACTATTGTGTTTTTATTAGACAAATTTAGATCTTACTTGGTGGGATTTAAAGTTATTGTGCATTTAGATCATGCAATTTTGAGATATCTTTTAACTAAGCCTAATGCTAAACCATGGCTTATTAGGTGGGTACTTTTATTACAAGAATTTGATATAGAAATAAAAGATGAAAAGGGTAGTGAAAATGTGATTGTTGATCACCTTTCTAAGTTGATTTCCGATTTTGATAATCTTAGTTCTAAAAAAGTAATTAATGGAACCTTTCTTGATAATCAATTATTTGTTGTGAATCATGAGCCTTAGTATACTGATATTGTAAATTACTTGGCTTATGGTATCATTAGACCATAATTAACATGGAATGAAAAGAAAAGATTTTTATCTGTTTGTAGATATTATTATTAGGATGACTCCTATTTGCTTAAACATTATTCTGATCAAATGATTAGAAGATGTGTACCTGAGAACGAGCAACAAAACATTCTTTCTTTTTGCCATGAGATGCATTGTGGAGGTCATTTTTGGTGGTAAGAAAACAGCCTACGAGATTCATCAATCATGTTTCTTTTGGCCTTCCTTATTTAAAGATGTGCATGTATTTTGTGCTAAATGTGATAGATGCCAAAGAAGTGGAAATATTAGTAAAAGCAATAAAATGCCTCAAACTTTTAATCTTGTGGTTGAATTATTTGACGTGTGAGGTATTTCTTTATGGAACCTTTCCCACCTTTTCATGGCTATGAATATATACTTATTGTTGTTGATTATGTATCTAAATGGGTAGAAGCAATTGCTACTCGAACTAATGATGCTAACATTGTATGCAAATTTATAAAGAAAAATAACTTAAGCAGGTTTGGAACACCTAGAGCAATCATTAGTGATGAGAGAACCCATTTTTACAACAAGGCATTTTGTGCGTTATTTAAGAAATATGGAGTAACTCATAGAGTTGCAACTCCCTATCACTCACATACATCAAGACAGGTAGAAGTTAGCAATAGGCAAATTAAGTCAGTACTTGAGAAATCAGTGTGGCAATCTAGAAAAGATTGGGTTGTACACTTGAACAATGCCCTTTGGGCATATCGAACAGCTTATAAGACACCAATTGGAATGAGTCCTTATACATTATTTTATGGCAAGGCATGCCATTTGCCGATTGAATTAGAACATAAAGTGTACTAGGCTATTGAAGAGCTTAATATGGACTTAACCAAGGCATGTAAAGAGTGCCTATTGCACTTAAACAAGCTTGAAGAAATGCATAGCGAGGCATATGAGAATGCTAAACTGTACAAAGAAAGGACCAAGAGGCAACACGATAAGAATTTACTTCGTAAATCTTTTACCTCTGCAATGAAAGTTTCATTATCTAACTCTTGTTTTAAATTTTTTCCAAAAAAGCTTAGATCAAGGTGGAATGGCCCTTTTGAATTAGTAACTTTATTCTCCCATGATACAATAGAACTATACAATAATAAGATGCAAGAGCAATTCAAAGTGAATGGCTATCGTTTAAAGCCATATTATGAAGGAATGGCCTATGGACATAAAGTGGAGTGCGTCGATGCACAACCAACTTGAGCTCAACTCGACATGTCTAGTTACAAATAATAAATTTAGCACTTGTATTTACATCTTTCGTATTTTTATTATTTTATGTTCTAAATTTTAATTAGAAAGTCTTTTATCTTTGTTTTTAGGAACTTGCAAGAGATTCAAGTATCCTAGCACCTAAATGGATCATCAAGTGCATAAAGGAATCTTCATGTGGTAACATTAAATTTAATAGTCAAAATTATGTTTCAAATGTTCATTACATTTTTGTATATTACATGGGTATTATTTAGTTTTATACTTAATAATTACTAATAATATAGCATAAAGTCATATAGATTTATTTAGAACTAGGATATGTATTTCCTTGTAGGATGAGGACAAACAATTAAGAAGGAAATAGGGATTTTAATTACTAAAGACTAGAAATAATCAAATCTTAAACAAATTAGGATTAAGGAGAAGTCTATATATAGACCCTCCCCTCCTCATTTAGAGTTACTTTAAAAATTTCTTTTCTTCTCATAGCTCTTAATAATCATGAACTTTAGGCAAGAAAATGTCAAGGAGGAGGTAAATTCTCCACCACCTTCACCATCACCAAATCACTCTACACCAAAATGTAAGCCACTAAGCTCAAGAATCACCTTTAGAAAATTTGAAAGAGCTAGAAGAACTTCAAGGCATGAGGAAAGAGCTAGAAGGACCACACCTACACCATTCCCTCCACCTGAATTTTTCAAAAATTAGCGTCCAAGAAAAAGGCTTAGAACGGAGTACGACCTTAGGCCCGAAGAGATCACCGCCTTTTATGTCTATCATAGAGCTTACCCAAGATCAAAGGAGAGGCCACTCACTTGTGAGAAAATAATATAATGAAAATTCTGAAAGAAAGTATCAAGAGAGGTAATAATTGATGAAATCTCTTTGGAAGGAGAATATTTGGAGGAGAATAGTGAGAGTGAGTATGAAAGTGAGTGTCAAATAACTATTTATCCAAAAAAGGGTCATAGGCATCCAAAAAAGTATGAGTATGTCAATGCCCAAGCCAATCATGCCTCAAAGGGGTCGTGGATGCCCAAGGAAGTATGGCACGCCACCAACAACAAAAAGAGGGAGAGGATGCTCAAGAAAATATAACTAGTTTAAAATTTAGTAATCCCCCTTCGTTGGCTTGTCTTTAGTTAAGAATTAGCTTTTATTTTTAATCATCTTAGTTAGGATTTAGATTTTTTTATTAAATTTAGTTTTTTTTATTATTTTTATTTAAGTTATTAGTAAAGTTAATTTTTAGTTAAATTTACCCAATTCCTTTTGTTTAAGTTATTTAATTAATTTTTATTTTTTAAGATTTATTAATGGCACTTAATTACATAATTATTATTAAATTAACACCCCTTGAATAAAAATAAGTTAGTAAGAAATCGTTTAAAAATTTCATAGAAAAATATTTTTGGAGCGAGCCACGTTGCGGCAGCGAAAATTTGGCACGGGCCCATAGCAGTGGCACGGCAGATTCAGCACGGGCCCATAGAAGAATAGCAGCATGAGCCGTGACCAGCCCAGACGTAGTAAGGGGGAGGAAGTGCGTTCTCCGCGAGGCGCAGGCCGCTCGATACACTAACACGAGACGTAGTAACTTTCGCGGGCTAAGCAAGCGCGAGATGACGAAAGACCAACAAATTAGCCGGAAGGCGCAGGCCAAGCCGCCAGGTGTGGAGCATACACAGCAAGTCGAGCAGCGGGATATGGAGGGACTAGCGAGCAAGGTAGTAGCTATTGACTCATGAGGACCACGGCTCGCGAAGGAGCCGCCAAGCGTGGATGACGTTGATGCATACTAAAAATCTATTTTTTTAATTAATTTTAATTAATTATTTATTTATTAATTTAATTTTTAGGTATATAATAAAAATAAAAATAAAGAGAAGAAAATTAATTTAATATACAATGAATGATTAAATAAGATATTTATTTTAACTAAACTACTAAACGCTTAAACCCTAAACCTCCTTTATAAATACATCTCTTTCTCTCTCTCACATCACATTTCTCCATTAACACAAAACTCAAGCTTTCTTTCTCCTTGTTTTACTTTCTCTCTCTTTACAAATCTACACTTTTCTCTCAAGTTCTAAAAGGTTTCTCATTCATAATCAACACTAAACCTTATATACATCTCAAAAAGAAAAATAATGGCCCCAAAGACAAATAGACAAAGGCAAGGAGGTAGCCTCAAGCACCAATGAAGAAGAACCAAGCTTAATGGTAACCTACAGAACCCCCTTTGACATCTATGCACATTCTGAGGGTGCTAGATTCTTAAGCCTTGGTCGCAAGAGAGCAAGTTCCATGTAAGTTCTTGAATGTCCCTACACTTATTAAGTTAAATATTTTTAAGAGAATGATGACCCTTTTAGATAGATTAGGTTGGAAGGATTTTACTTTTAGAGCACTACCATCATATAGTGAATTCAATATAGAGTTTTTCATAACTATATAATACAATACTTTCAATGACAAGGAGATTAAAGTTAGATTATTTGGGCACAATTATACTATTACTTGTGATACTATTATGCAAGCTTTTAGGTTGAAGAAGGGAGGTATTTGTGAGCAACATCATAGTTTGAAATTTCTAAGTTTTAAAAGAAACTCACGGGTCAATATAAACATTATGTGAATAACATGCCAAATAATATCTTTAATGATCATTGTTATTTGCTTATTTCAAAATTTATCTGTGGAGGCATATTTAGTAGGAAAGAGACAAGCAAGGTGACCAAAACAAGAGCTAAATTTCTTATGGTGCTTAAACAACTATAAATCTATTTCCTTGACATATTTCATTATGCAAAGCTTATTGAAGACACCGGTTAGACCAAACAATTGTATTGGTTAGGACATTATCGTTACAAGTCTACTTATTCATCTTTGTGCCTTTAACCTGGAACATTCCCCATTTGAAGAAATACCATCTATGGGGAATCTTGATGTTAATACTTTGGTGAGAGCTAATTTGCTTAATTGTCATGGTGAACTAATATTTCTTGAGTTAGGATCAAGTGGGAGAGGTAATACTAGTATGGCTAGAGAAGAGCCACCAAGAGAGAAAAGGAAAAAGGAATCAGATCAGGAAGTAGATGGCAAGAATAGGATAGTCAAAGTTGGCATCAAGTATTGAACTAATTGCAAACAATAAACACCAACCTTAACCAACAGCTCGACGTGTTCGATTCTTGTTTGGCTAATATAGAGAGGAGCCAACACCGACAAGCATACAAGCTCGATTGCTATTTCAAATTGGTTGACTTTGATGCTCCATCACCACTATCACCCCTAACTCATCATTAACTTTACTTTTTATATTTTCATTTTTTCAGTTTTGAGGACTTAAATATCTAGCTACCTTAGGATTTCTATGCTTTTCAGCCATCTAGGATCTATTTATGCTTTTGTTTTATAATCATAACTTTATGATTATATTTTAATTTTAGTATTTTATTTTAACTAATGTGTTATTATCAATGATGGTTCTTTAAGTTTATGTAAGGTGACTATAGGATGATCCTTACTTGAATAAATATGGCAAATAATAGGCACTCCAAATTATCGAGGAAGTATTCTATCTTTTCTCCATTGTTTGATTGTTCATATATGCTTATGACCTTGAGGGCAATATCCAAAACAAGTTTGGGAAGGAGAATTAGAATAATTCTTTTATTTTATTTAGATATGCTATGTATTTAATAATTTTGATTAATTTTTACAAAATTTTAAATTTTTCTACTCAGCTTTTTATTATTATTCTATATAAAGAATCAAAGAAAGAGTGCTATTATGTTGACTCTTGAGTTCTTAAATTGATTATTAAACATGTATAATGTGAACTCATGAGTTATTTGCATTTAAATGATCAAGTATTCATTTTTTGCATATGGACATGAAGAGTAGTTTGGCAAATTTGAGATAGCTATAATTAGAAGTGTAGGATTTATGTTATTATTTTCTTATTATTATAGTGGCTTGCCTAAGTTTGTGAGATATGATATAGGCAAGTTAAAGCTCTAAGTCTTATAATATACTCTGCTTATTTTAGTTACTTAGTAACCGGGGATCTTCATGACCAATGTTAATTTTTACATAAAAAGACAATTAAAATTATGCGTATGTAAAGCATCTTAATGTATATTTTGTTGAGTAACCAGGTCCATTCATTACCCATATTTGTATTTGCATAAAAAAACTTGACATCTCAAGAAAGAAAATAGTCCCCAAGTATCTAGATAAAAATTCAAAGGGTGTAAAGAAAAGAAAAAAAGTATAAGAGCTTGAAAAGTAAGTGAAAAATATAAATGCCTATTGATCTCTTGTTTGTTAATGAAGGTTTACTTTTTTTTTAATAAGCTTATGATGATTTGGATTATACATAATAATTGTATTCTTTTATAATAAGTTAGACTATTTGTTGTGAAATATAAGTAGACAATGAATTTTTGAATCTTTTGACTAACTATGATTAAGTTTAAATCTTTTGAGAAAATTCTTATGATTCGAGTCTTCTTGGATTGGCATAATTTTTGCATTAGTGAGATTCTTTTGAGTAATATCTTTAAGCTAAGAATGAATTTCTTCATTATTTTTGCAAATGTTGATTCTTAAGTTGTTATTTACTTGAGGACAAGTAAAGGTTTAAGTGCTAGGGTATTTGATGGATTCATGTTATGTATTTATATTTAAGGTGTTTTATTGATTTATTGGTTTGTTTTATATACATAATATGAGAAAATATGTGCTTATTACCTCACTTTAGCCTTATTGTCTAACTTTAGGTACTAATAGCCAAAAAAGAAAAAGAATGGGCTAGTTATATATAA
Source organism: Ricinus communis (assembly GCF_019578655.1). Taxonomy (NCBI): domain Eukaryota; kingdom Viridiplantae; phylum Streptophyta; class Magnoliopsida; order Malpighiales; family Euphorbiaceae; genus Ricinus; species Ricinus communis. The sequence goes on along the minus strand of NC_063257.1, from coordinate 24,250,777 downwards.
ATGGGCTTAAACTGGAATACTGATGCTGGGACTCAGAATAACGACGCGTAGACTACTGACTTCACAGGCCTAGCAGAAAATACAAGACCCACAAGGGGAAATTAATTAATTATTATGTAATTACGGATAATTACTTTTAAGTTATTTGTTTTATTTAGGATAGTTAGAAGATAACTATTAGAGTCGTTGTGCTTAGAGTAGGACTCTACAGAAAGAATCTCTATAAGTAGTGGAGATCAATTAAACAAGACAGGAGGAGGAATTCAGTCTGCACCTATCTATTATTCTTCTCTCTGCAATTCTATACAGTTCATCTTCTACAAGCACTTTAGTGAGTTTCGGCAGTACTCTTGGAAGATCTAAGAAGCTTTTTAAGAAGTGGAGAGTGAGAATCAATCATCTTCATACCTTGAAGAATTTCTGGATTTTTGACGGAGCTTTTACTTTCTATATTGTTGTTATGTCTTTTTATTTAATTACAATGACTGTTGGATTAAATATGTTGGACTAATTTCCATAAGTGTTTTGTTTAGCTTTTTACTTATGTATGAACCCTATTTATATATATATTTAATGAATGATTTATTTACCTTCATAACTTTATTAGTTTCATTTGTTATTGTTAGTTGACCATCATATCAATTTAATAATAATATTTGTTATGAAAATCTTTAGGTTAAATGTATTAAAGACACCATCTTTATTTTTATCTATGTTGGTATAAGAAACCTAGGTTGCATCATTAGTTTGAATAACTTAGGGAAAAGGCACATCGCCATTTCATTCTTTAGATTTGGGCTTAAGGGCAATTAAGGGATTACTAAGTATTGGCTAAATACTATTTTATCATATAGTTTTCAATAATCATTCCATCTGCATATTTACTTTCTAGTTTATTTGATTTCTTTTATAATCCAACTATTCTCAAAATATTAGCTTAGAGTGTTTAGATTTATTTTTGTGTTTATATATGATAATAAGTCTTTATAATACATGCTCTACGATTCCTTGTGAAATCGACCTCGTGGTGAACTTGCCCGTACTATAATTTGGTTCGTACAACAGTGAGTACTAAGTTTGAGAAATCAATTAAATAATAAAACCCTTTTTATTCGGTTATAGGTTCACAACAAAAAATTAATTTTAGCGACAGAAAAAAAATTGAAGTAGAGACCAAAAGAAAAATAAAATTAGTTTAAAGAAAGAAATTGAAAGTTTTTTAATAGATCAGAAATCAACCAAACATCAACTATATCATCTTAACATCAACTAAATATCAACCAAACGTTAACAATTAATATATAATTAAAATAAATTAAGTAATTAATATAGAGTTTAGTAACATTAGGAAACATGAAACATATAATCTTATATTATTAAAGAAATATTTAAAGTATGACTATTATTAAATTTTGATAATAATTTGTGTAATTAAGCTATTGGATTTATTTGATCATATTAAAGAGTAACTACATTAAATTACAATTTGAAATATAAATGGATTTTTGTGGTGACAATTTAATAATTGAGGGGTTATTACATAAAATTTTTTTTTAGTAATTTTGTAATTAATTTAGTCAGTGGGGGTAGTTTGGTAATTTTAATATTAAAAGTAAAGCTAAAAAGGATAAATTTATATTTTTAGTTAATTCAATTTAATCCAAATATATATAATAATGCACTTAAAAGAAATGAAAGTAGAGAGATGGAGGGTCTTATACAGACTTTTATGGATAGTTAAATAAATAAATAAAAAAGAAAGATCGAAAAGAGAGAAACTCAAGGTGGTAATGGAGAACGACACAAACAATCATTTCCAATAAAATGCACTAACAGAGAATTTTGTTGCTGAAATCTGTCCAAAGACATGATTAATCATAATTTAAATCCAGTGACATTCTTGGGCATTTTCCCATATCAAACTTCAACTTGTTTATTGATGCCCAAAACCCAACCAAATTATCTGTCATGTTTACTATCCAAATTGGACTACCTAAAGTTTCATTCTCAGATAGATCAATGTAGTCATAGATATAAGTCTACTTTGGCTTCTAGTCATTTAAGTTCCTCTTGATCCCACATTTTGCTAACTTGAGAGAGTAAATAACAGGAGAAGAAGTGACTCAATTGGGTATTTATGTAAGAAATTAATAACTCATATAATTATAATAAGATATTAGTGATTAAATTTTATTAGTTAATGAAAGGTTGTGAATTGAATAATTATGACTATTGGTAAAAGTTATAACATGAAAGGTTGTAACCATTGGTGCTTTGATGGAAAGCCATTATTAGTCTATAAATAAGAGTTGATCATCTCTCTACCCATATCATCAACAATTATAACAAATACAAAATTAAATATTAGAGTATCCATCAATAAGATAAGGGGAAAAGGGAGAGAAATCATACTCTATTAAATATGAATCAAGATATATTTTCTTCTTTTTATTTAATGGTGAAAAACATGAAGTTCTAGATCAATAGGCTATTATTTGTTTATATGTGGTATCAGAGCATGGTTTAAAAAATCATATTTTTCCATAATTTTGTCGAATTTATTGTTGTTATAGATGCATGCAAGAATTAATCCTTGTTTTTTGCATATAAATTAAATTGATTAATTTTGCATGATTTGGATTAAGTTTAAGATTTATTGATGTTAGTTTTTTGACTAATTTTGTGTAAACTTGGTGACACACACACTACTGTAACAAAATCTGTGTTTTTGATCAAGGTCCGTTGTGACCCATAAAGTTTTGTTAACTATCAGATTGCACGTAAAGTTATTTTTCTTTCAATTAAGTCCGAAATAATTTACAGTTTCATTCTAATAAAAAACTTTTAATCTAGATTCATCCTTAATTCTTGGTATATATATATATCAGTAGTTGATGTTTAATTGAAATTAAGTTAAATATTTAATGGAAGTAATACATTATTTAAATATATTATTATAGACTTTTGAAATTTATTTTAAGAACGATTTGTTTGTCACCAAAGTGACCAAATTTTTAAAGTAAATAAATTTCAAATTATAGATTATAATTTTCAATTACTCATAAATTTTATGTTTAAATGACATTACGATTTTTATGTATTTATGGGTAAATTAAAATTTATCATTATAAGATATTTAGGGATCAACCCAAATGTTGATTAATTATTTTATAATTGATAAATATAATCGTGGTGATTAGTATGTTATACTAATTTTATTTTTTACATATCTAAAGATAGAAAAAATAAATTTAGTTATGCATATATAATTACCTATAATTGTTTACATAAGTATATCTTATTATCACCCAAAGGAGAACTTTGATATATTTATGTTTATATTTGAATTTATGTAATAAATATTATGAATCAAAGCATTAATGTATGAGTATTCTATGTTATTTTTATTTGCAGTATATGCACCCGTTTCTCTTCATTCGCATGCTTCATCTATTCTGTTATTTAATGATTTGAACTTTTCTGATTGGTGCGAACAAGTTCAGTTTCACTTAGGTGTTCTTGATCTTGATTTGGTACTTCAAATTGAGAAACCTGCTACTATTACTAATGAAAGTAGCAATGAAGAAAAAGCTTTATATAAAGCTTGGGAAAGATCGAACATATTAAGCTTAATGTTCATGCGAATGACTGTTGCAAACAACTTAAAGAGTACAATTCCTAAAACTGATAGTGCTAAGGAATTTAAAAAGCTTATTGAGGAACGTTCTCAAACAGCTGATAAGTCACTTGCTGGCACATTGATGAGTAATTTAACCAACATGAAATATGATGGTTCACGTGCCATGCATGAGCATGTTCTTGAAATGACTACCTTAGCGGCAAAATTAAAGACCTTAGAAATGAATGTGGATGAGTATTTTCTAGTACAGTTCATATTGAACTCCTTGCCTCCTGAACAATATGGTCCATTCCAAATGAACTATAATACCTTAAAGGATAAATGGAATATAAATGAATTCACCAGTATGCTTGTTCAAGAGGAGACAAGATTAAAGAATCAAAGAGCTCATTCAGTTCATCTCTTAAGTCATCAAGAAGTTAGAAAGAATTGTAAAAAGAAAGGTGGAAAGAGCAAGAAGAAAGGTTTACACAACCTGAATGAATCTTCTAAGGGTGCTCATAAGAAGGAACATGGGAGTGTTAAGTGTCACTTCCGTGATAAAATCGGGCACTTAAAATAGGATTGCCTGAAAAGTAAAGCTTGGTTCAAAAAGAAAGGTAAGCATTATGCTTTAGTATGTTTTGAATCAAATTTTATTGAAGTTTCACATAATACTTGGTGGATTGACTCCGGTTACACTACCCATCTTTGTAATACGATGCAGGGATTCCTTACGATCCAAACCATAAGACCAAATAAAAGTTTTGTCTTGATGGGGAATCGAAAGAAAGCTTCTATTGAAGGCATTGGCACTTATCGTTTAATTTTAGATACAGGATATTATTTGGATTTATTTCAAACTCTTTATGTACCCACATTTTCTCGCAACTTAGTTTCTTTATCGAAGCTTGATGTAGCGGGATTTTATTTTAAGTTTGGCTCTGGATCTTTAACTTTATTTAAGAATAATAATATTATTGGTTCTGGATTGTTATATGATGGTCTCTACAAGCTTAAACTTGATAATTCTTTTGTTGAGACATTAATGACCTTGCATTATAATGTTGGTACTAAACGTAGTTTAGTCAATGAAAGTTCTGCTTACTTGTGGCATAAACGTTTGGGTCATATATCCAAAGAAAGGATACAGAGATTAGTAAGGAATGAAATACTTCTAAGTTTGGACTTTACTGATCTTGAAGTGTGTATTGATTGTATTAAAGGAAAACAAACAATAGACACTAAGAAAGGAGCTACAAGAAGCACACATCTTCTTGAAATTATACACACTGATATTTGTGGTCCTTTTGATGCTCCAACTTTTGGTGGAGAAAAATATTTTATTATCTTTATCGATGATTTTTCTCGTTATGGTCATATTTATCTATTGCATGACAAATCTCAATCAATCAATTTACTTGAGATTTATATTAAAGAGGTTGAGAGGCAATTAGACAAAAAGGTAAAAATCTTAAGGTCATATAGAGGTGGTGAATATTATGGAAAATATGATGAATCTAGATAATGTCCAGGTCCGTTTGCCAAATTTCTTGAAAGACACGGTATTTGTGCTCAATATACAATGCCAGGAACACCACAACAAAATGGTGTTGCAGAAAGACGTAATCATACTTTAATGGAAATAGTTAGGAGTATGATGAGTCATTCTTCTTTGCCCTTGTCATTGTAGATGTATGCATTAAGAACTGCTATGTATTTGCTAAACAGGGTTCCTAGTAAGGCAGTTCCAAGTACACCTTTTGAACTATGGATAGGAAGAAAACCTAGTTTGAGGCACTTACATGTTTGGGGTTGCCCAGCAGAAGTAAGAATTTACAATCCACATGAAAAGAAATTAGATTTAAAAACAACCAGTGGTTATTTTATTGGTTATCCAGAAAAGTCTAAAGGGTATAGATCTTATTGTCCTAATCATAGTACAAGAATTGTTGAATCTGGAAATGCAAGATTCATTGAAAATGGTGACATTAGTGGGAGCGAAAGAATACATGATGTTAGTATTCAAGAAGTTAGGGTGGAAGTTCCTATACCCAAAACTTCTACAATTATTGTTCCTAATGTTATTACTCATCCTAATAACATTCAAGAATAACAAATAAATGATCAAATGGTTCATGATGAAAATGTCAATAATGAAACCATAGTAAATGAACAATAAGAAGTAATAATAAGAAGGTCTCAAAGAGAAAGGAGATCTGCTATTTCTGATGACTATGTAGTTTATCTACAAGAGTCAGAAATGGACTTAGGAATTAATAATGATCCCGGTTCATTTTCAGAAACCATGAATTATGATGATTCAATTAAATGGATTAATGCTATGGAAGAAGAGTTAAAATCTATGGATCAAAATCAAGTCTGGGACCTTGTTGAGTTGCCTGAAGGATGTAAAAAGATTGGATGCAAATGGGTTTTTAAAACCAAACGCGATTCGAAAGGCAATATCGAAAGACACAAAGCCAGACTTGTTGCCAAAGATTTTATTAAGAAAAGTGGCATTGATTACAAAGAGACTTTTTCACCAGTGTCTAAAAAAGATTCTCTTAGAATTATTATAGCTTTAGTGGCTCATTATGATTTAGAGCTATATCAAATGGATGTCAAAACTGCTTTTCTTAACAGAGATTTGGAAGAAGAAGTTTATATGGATCAACCTGAGGGTTTTTCAATTAAGAAAAAGGATCATATGGTGTGTAAACTAAAGAAATCAATATACGGACTTAAACAAACTTCCCATCAATGGTATATTAAGTTTAATAATACTATTACTTTTTTTGGATTTCAAGAAAATATCATTGATCGGTGCATATATATGAAAATCAGTGGGAGCAAGTTTATTTTTCTTGTTCTGTATATTGATGATATTTTACTTGCTGCTAATGATCTTGGTTTGCTACATGAAACCAAGAAATATCTCTCTAATAATTTTGAAATGAAGGATATGGGAGAAGCCACATATATGATAGGAATATAAATATTTCGTGATAGATCACAAGGTTTATTGGGCTTATCTCAAAAGGCTTATATTAATAAAATTTTAGAGAGATTTAAAATAGACAAATGCTCAGTAGGGATAGTTCCAATTCAGAAGGTGGATAAATTTAATCTTATGCAATGTCCGAAAAATGAATTGGAACGAGAACAAATGAAGAACATTCCTTATATATCTATTGTTGGGAGTTTAATGTATGCTCAAATTTGCACCAGACCAGACATTAGTTTTGCTGTTGGAATACTGGGTAGATATCAAAGTAATCCAGGATTAGATAACTGGAAAGCTGCAAAAAAAATTCTTAGATACTTGCAAGGAACAAAGGATCATATGCTCACTTATAGAAGATCTAATCACCTTGAGGTGATTGGATATTCAGATTCAGATTTTGCTGGATGTGTTAATACAAGAAAATCAACATTTGGCTACTTATTCCTATTAGCCAAAGGAGCAATTTCATGGAAGAGTGCGAATCAGTCTGTCATTGCTGCATCCACTATGGAGGCTGAGTTTGTAGCTTGCTTTGAGGCTACCATTCATGGATTATGGCTGCGAAATTTTATTTCAGGACTTGGAATTGTCGACAGTATAGCCAGGCCGCTGAAAATTTATTGTGATAATTCTACAGCAGTTTTCTTCTCTAAAAACGACAAGTATTCCAAAGGTGCTAAGCATATAGAGATAAAATACTTTGCCGTTAAAGAAGAAGTTCAGAAATAAAGAGTGTCAATTGAACATATTAGCACAAATCTTATGATTGCAGATCCTTTAACAAAAGGATTACCGCCCAAAATCTTTAATGAACATGTTGTAAGAATGGGCATTGTTAGACGTCATTACTAATATATTATCAAGTTTATTTTAAGTTTATACATTTGACACTTTGAGCTCAATTATGTATTTCTGATTTTCCTGTTTTCTATTTGGTATATATAATTGCTTTAGAGTAATATTGACAGGAACAGTCTTGGAATAAAGATATTAATTTTGGACCATTAATGTTATTTTTTTTATTAAAGATCATGTTAAGTTGAGAATTAGTATTGTGATACATGGAAGGGACTATGTCGATAAAATGACATACGACCGCTGTGACCCGCATTAACATTTCTACTTAAAAATGATGTTATGTCATAGCCAATGTAAAAAAAGAATTTAATATTGATTTTTGTGCACTTTATGTTCTTATTAAATCATATGAGCCAAGTGGGAGAATGTAAGAAATTAATGACTCATATAATTATAATAAGATATTAGTGATTAAATTCTATTGGTTAATGAAAGGTTGTGAATTGAATAATTATGACTATTGGTAAAAGTTATAACATGAAAGGTTGTAACCATTGGTGCTTTGATGGAAAGCCACCATTAGTCTATAAATAAGAGTTGGTCCTCTCTCTACCCATATCATCAACAATTATAACAAATACAAAATTAAAGATTAGAGTATCCATCAATAAAATAAAGAAAAAATGGAGAGAAATCATACTCTATTAATATGAATCAAGGTATGTTTTTTTTCTTTTATTTAATGGTAAAAAGCACGAAGTTGTATATCAATAGGCTATTAATTTACATTCATTACAGGAAATGCATCTATAAGAAAATTGCAAGAAAGGTCAAGATTGAAGATTTTTGTTGGATTACCAAAATTTTTTGGCACTTTTCCTGTCAAGTTATTCTATGAAAGATCTAAAGAAAAAAGAGCAGCTTCTAGAGCAGCAAGCTTTGCTGCGTCTTTTATCTTTTAATAAGGCTCTACCATACCTCTTTTTATTGCTTTTAGCTTCTTCTCTCTCTTCATTTTCAATGACTTTGCTATCTTTTGTTTTCTGTTCTTTTATCCTTCTCTTGGATTTGTTGTTCAGTTTGCACCTTTGCTCTAATGCATTTCAAGAAATTGATTAAAGAAGCAGCGATAGACAGCAACAAAGGGTGGCGAAATTGATTGAAAAAGTTCCGGCCAACAAAGCTTCACAATGCCAAATCTCCCTCTTCCGACGACGATAACGGCTAAAATTGTGGGCATTCATGTAGTCTCCTCTTGTGTTTTCTTACACTTCATAGTGCTACGCATGGGAACTAACAGAAGAATATGCAGAGCTTGTGAAGAAAAATGAGGAGCTTGAAATATGGCTCCTTCTCAAAAAGCGCAAAAAAAATTAATGAAAAGAATAAAAATGTAAGGAATTAAAATTAGAGATATTTTTGTAATTATTTTAAGAAAAAAGATATGAAGTGTGATTTTCTCAAAAAATTAAATTTAAACGGATGGACTTATCTAACACGTGAAGACAAATTATAATATAAATTTCGGACTATGTAGATACATGGTTTCAATGGTCTAACGACACCGTTTAACTGAAAAAAGGAAGTGATATGTTAACATGTCCCATGTGTGGAGCTCTTACAACAAATTTAAATATTATGTCCTACCTTTTCTGTTTTTAGCGTTTTCATAACAATATTTTAAAAGCTGAAATTTTATAATTTTTAATACAAACTCAAAAATCATTAATATTTGAGTTGTATTAAAAGATTATATATGTCGCGTTCCTTTTTCTTTAATTTATTTTTTGTTTAAATTATGTATGCGGAGATTTTTGTCCGCGCTCTTTTAATTTTTTTTAAAAATTATGATAAATGTGAAGTTATAAGAAATTAATATTATATTAAAAATTATATATTAAATAAATTTTTATATATCTTTAAAATTAGTCATTTACCCCGTGTGTTGTACGACTGTCATAATTATTTTGATTGTAAATAATAATCAAAATGATTATTTTCTCATTGTCATCTTCCATTTTAATTCAATTTAATTTGATTCATTATAATTTCATAATTATATTTTGAGTGTGTATAAACACATATACATATATATATTCTAAGACAAATTTTTTGACATGTGTCACCATTTCAAAAATTTTTGTATTGACATGTGTCAGCATCCATTTTCTGGATCTAGATAATAAGAGAATTACAAAAAGTCTTATTATGAAAGTTACTGTCTTTTTGGGTCTCGGGAGACAAAGGACGAGAATCCAAGGTCAAGATTGAGGTTAATCCAACCAAAATTTCCTTTTTAAAATCAATTTGGAGTTAATTGTCAAGAAAAATAAAGTTTGAGAGTCAAAACAATGGATTTCGCAAGATCAGGGACTTAATTGCAGATTCTTGCCAAACTTCCCGTGCGTAGAGCCAATCACAATACCAATTAGGATTTTCTCCTTCGACGTTATCTTTTTCTTGAAGATTTTATGTTCAAATACATATTCTAAAAGGTTTTCGTTTGATATAGATTTTTAATGATATTTATTTAAATTTAAAAAATTAAATTTGGATATTTATCAACTTATTTTTTGAAAAATCTAAGATTATTAATTCCTTTAGGGTTTCCTTTGAAATCCTATCTCTATAAATAGAAAGAGGTATTTAAGGTTAAAGGAAAGGAGAGGAAAAAAGAACAAAACAACAACAAGAAATTACAGAACGACCAGAAAGAAAAGTACATAAGCTAATATTGATTTGAGAAAAGAAAAGAAACTTACATTCAGTAGTAGGCAAAAGGTTTAAGTCACTAAGAAAGAAGGTCACTAAGAGAGAACTAATTTTTAGAAACTCTTTCTTGAAGTCGACAAAAGCTTTCCTAATACCATATCCAACATTTCCCAACCAATCTTTGATTCAACCGTTTTTTTATCTCTTGAGACTCGTAGAACTATCAATTACGGTAACAACCTGAGGGTTCCCCAACATACATCTATTAACATTGCTCTAAACTAGTTTCCTTGTTTTTTATTTTTGTACTTTTTCTTAGAAACATGATTAAGGTTACTTTTTTGCTTTATTTTTATGAATTATATAATTAGATTAAGGTCTCTTATGGATCTGCACGTTATTAATTTATTAGATTTTAGAATCTGATAATAAGAACATTAAGATTTTGAATTTGATAATATGCCAATATTAGGAATTTGAATATGATTAATCACATACATAGGATTATATGATTAGATTTTTCTTTTTATCATGGTTTTGTTATCAAATTAGGTTATTAGGGTTTCATGGTCAATCTATCATTCTTGTTTCTTTAGTTCTTTTAGGGTCTGTATTAGCTCTTTGCATCACTACATCTTTAATTTTATTATTTAACAAATTATTCTTGCATCACTACACTTTCACACATTATGCACTTTAGTCCTTATAGTCCAAATGGCGTCGGTTAGTGGTTCTTTGGTTCCACTCGAACCCTAGAATTGCGATACTGGCTAACCATCAGTCACAAGTAATTAGTGAATATCTTTCATCGCATGGACCTTTGAGTAGGGAGACGAGCTAAGGAAAAATACTTTTTACTTGTGGGAGCCTTTTATCCTTACCTAAGACTCAGCTCATGGTAATGACCGTAATAATCTCCCTTAGGAAACCTGTTGCTTGCTATATGAAATGTTTTTGCTTATAAATTTCTAAAGCCCTTAGCCCCAAAATGTGGAAGCAGGCCCTAGACCCAAAATATGCAGGCTTTTATACTTATACCGAGAAATATTGCATTGTTTGTTTTAAATCTGCTTTGAGAGCTTATGACATGCGCGTCAGGTATACTATTCCATGTTGATAGAAATCCTAGACCCAAAATCTTAGGGAAGAAAGACCTATCATCAACCATGTGCGAGAGTAATAAGGTTAGAATGACGAATTATATATTATTGTGTATGCTAACCCCTTTTTCTTTTATCTTTGTGCATTGCACGTGCATCATGCATCTCACGTATCGCATGCATCATACTAACCCTTGTTTTTAGCCATATAGATTCTTTTATGGGTTGGAAGAGGTAAGATAGTGGGACACTAGAAAGAGTGCTTATTTCTCTGAGAATCCGAGCTGTGTTAGAGCACCTTGAAAGATCAAGACGCCAAGCTACCAAAGCTACATCTGAGATGGCCAATAAGAGAGCTAATGAGCGAGATATTGAGATCCTCAAGAACGCCATCATCGACCATTTGAGGGGTGTGATTCGGGAAGAGCTTCAGCAACTCTTGGTTGGGATGGCTGCAAACTAAGTCCCACCTACTACTCCCATTTCTTGGTAATTCCCATTGCTGACCAAATGGCTATGGTTGCCCGAGAATGTTGCGCCACTGGCAGCATTACTCTACGCCGACCAATTCTAATATAGAAGACCCAGCTAGAAGGGGAGTGCCCCATAATTTTTGGGACTTCGATGAGTTTATGCTAGACTAGGCTAAGAGGGAGACTGCCCTTGCCACTAATAAAGCTGTGAGTGGCCTGAGTGCCATGCTTGAAAAAATGTAGGGTATGCTAGAAATCAAAGGTTTGGACCCTACCTATGATTTCAAAGAATTGGTTTTGACAGGAGAAGACAAGCTGCCTGTAAAGTTTAGAATGCCCGAGATGAACAAGTTCAACGGGACTGGTGATCTGAAAGTTCATTTGAAGCAGTATGTAACTATCATGGGAACTACTCAGCTGAGCATGACCCAAATTGTCAAGCTATTTGTGCTGTCTATTGAAGGACCCGCTACAAACTGGTACCACGGTCTAAAAAAATCCACCAAAGCTGAATGGTGCAATTTATATAATTCTCTCATCAAGCAATATGATTACAATTCTCATTTGGAAGTGTTGATCAAGGATCTCTAGTCCATCAAGCAAAAGCCAAAAGAGTCCTTTGATTTCTTGACCAGATGGAGGAATAAGGCTAGGCTAATGAAGAACAAGCCCTCTGAAAAGGACCCAAGTTCATATGGTGGTCTGAAACATTCTTTCAGGATGGGTTAAAAGGTTGCAGATGATGAATCTGGAAACCTTCATGGACTTGTTCAATGATGGGCTACAGGTCGACAAAATCAAGAACGATAAAAGAAAGACTGTGAGAACCGATGAAAGGGAAAAATACCAAGCTGTAGGGAGCAGGACACTAGATGTGAATATTGTGCAACAACCGAGAAAGTTTTCTAACTTCAAGCAACCTCTCTCTAAGATCTTCGAGAGATTGGTACATAATGGCATATGCTCCAATCTACTACTCTTAAGAACCCATCAAACCGTAATGCACCTGGATATAAACCTAATACCTATTGTAAATTCCACCAAGCACCCGGCCACCACACTAACAACTTATCTGGCTAAAGCACGAAATTCAAGACCTTATCGATGCTAGAAAGCTCATTGACCCTGACCAACCCAGCACTAGAAGAAACCTCTACCAAACTACAATAACATACCATCCCCAAACCAAGTCTCCATGATCAACCCTGATTTCAGTGAAAAGGAGATCACGAACTCTTTTATAGACATACCTCAACCCAAGCCAGAAGCCAGACTAAACAGCTCACAAAGAACCTTCATCGAGCTGAGGGCACCACTATCCATGGTGTTCTGTCATTTAAAAATAGAGCAGGAAGCTTAAGCCCCAATCACCAAAGGATAGTTTTAAGCCTCACAATGGTCAGTATTGTGAGTATCACCATGTCTTCAGGCATGCGATGGACCAGTGCAACCATCTCAAGCATGAGATCTAGGACTTAATCGACCGTGGGGAGTGGGAGGTTGAGCAACTTCCTCGGTATAAGTGTGAAGACTTACTAGGGCAGCCCTTAGGCAAATTTGACTATGGCTATCAGCATCTGGAACCGCTCTAGGGATGAGTGTAAAGTACAAGACATCAAGGCCAAGGACATTTGGACAAATAATGATTCTGAAATTGAGCCAGTGGGTAAGGGTAAGTAAGCCGGGGTATAAGAGCTGAAGCAAGACAAGCAAGCACCTGAAGATAGGGATGCCGTGTTATTAGAATAGTGAAAGAATGAGAAGAAGATAGCCAATGTCTGAAAACTGTTAATGCAAAATTCATCGGACCACATAAAGGCTCTAATTTAGGCCTTGTTTGGTATAAGTATTAGCATAGTAGCTACTCCTAAGGAGATTATTAAAAAGGTGACTAACAAGACCACCAGGATGATCACCTTCTCGAATGAAGACCTACCACTTGAGGGAAGAGACCACAATAAAACCCTCTACATAGCAGCAGAAGTTAAGGGGAAGAGAACCCTACGTGTGATGGTGGATGATAGGTCAGCCATCAATGTATGTCCTTCTCATATACTCCCTAAGCTGAGGATGATTGTGAAAGACCTGAAACCATCAAATATGGTTATAAGGGCCTATGATGAGACAAAAAGAGATGTGGAAGGAACTTTTTTAGCATTGGTGAAGACAAGTCCTTTTGAATCCTAGGTGGAGTTCACCATTCTAGATTTCCCGGTAACTTTTGTATTGTTATTAGAAGGCCATGGTTCCATGCCCTAGGAGGAGTTCTGATGTAGATGATTCTATGCATATTTATTGACTGTTTATCAGTCGTTTATTCATGTATTTGAGTCATATTTATTCCTGTTTGATCGCACTTTGGTATGTTTCTGAGTTTTTTAGGTTTTTGGAAATAACCCCGTAAAATGTGTATATTTAAGAATGTGAGAAAACAACCCCTTAACCTTGATGGGAAATTGATTGATTTCCGGGCAGAAACCAAGCTATGTCGATGATTCACGCATATTAGATGTTTATCAAATTCGATTCCTTGATTGGCACGTAATTCGAGGCATTTGCATGGGTAATTGCATGGGCCATGGCATGGGCTAGGGCACTTCTGCCTATAAGTAGGCGCACGCAAAATGAGAGAGGGTTCCGCTTTTGATTTCTGAAATTCTCTACGCGCGTGACCCCTCACTTCTACACCTCTGTTCTTGACATTTTGGGAGACCAACGTCATTTCAAAGGATTGATTTGGGAGATTCAAGCAAAGATTGAAGGTTCTAGACGATTGACCGAGACATCTGAGATCCATACTTGAGGCTGGTTTCAGAGTTGGCGCTTGCGACATTCCCACTCTGATTTAAGAGAAGAGGGGTTACATGTTCCATTTCCTTTTGTATTTATTTCTTTCATTATGAGTAGCTGGGACTACCGAACCAATTAGAATTCACCTTTGTTGATGGATTGTGCTTAATTATTAGATTTTTATTTACTATTCTTGTAATCTTCTTGCTGTTTAGTAATAAAGTTTGATTTAGTTAATTTGAGACGTTGAATTAATTGTCTTTTAGGTTGTTTCTTAACATTGAGAAATGCTTGTTACAACTGGAAATTGAATAGTAAGAACTGGTAGTTAACACTTAGAGATAAGGTTAATTCACTCGCCGGATTAAGAATTAATAACTCTTAATAGATCTAAATCACGCTTAATGCTAATCTGTAATAATCTGATAGGAAGAGATTCTATTAGGTTAGTGCAGGTTTAGGAACTTGGTGAGCTCGAAAGAGGAGCCGAATTCGATTCAGGATTTAGGCACGGGTAGCAAGATTGGTAATTTATAAAATCAACTTTAGAATTCCATCATTTAGGTCCCCTTCGGGTTTGCTTCTTTTGTTACAGTTGTCTTTCGATTGTCAGTTGTTGTTTGTTCCTTTATTTGCATTCATAATCATTAGTTAATTAATTTAGACTTCTCACACCTTATTACAGACTAGATAACATAGCGAACAGTAGTAACTTTAGGTTCACCCGATCTCCAGGGATACGACCTTGATACTCACTAGTGCTAGGCCGCATCGATAGGTTCACTACCTTAGGTGTAGGTTGCATCAGTAGCCCATCAAGTTTTTAGCGCCATTGCCAGAGATTAGTAACGGTGAACTAGAGTGAATTGTTTTTGTGTTAATTTAGTCATTATCTGTTTATTTATTTATTCTTTATTTTTTATTTTATTGTTTTTGTTGATTGGTGGTTGTTTAGTTGTCGGTTTCAGGTAGTTTATGACTAGGAGCTCTAACCCTGATCCCATAGAACCCTTATCTGACCTGGACCGCTCTCTCAGATTATTGAGACAATGTTTGCAGGCAGCTGAAGAGGAGGACGGAGTTACAGTTCAGATTCAAGGAGCTGACGCGATAGAGAACCACAACCCCCAGGCCGATAACGATTAGAGGACGATGTACGAGTTTGCTCGACCATCTTTGGATAGGACGAAAACTAATATAGTCAGACCTGCTATAGCGGCTAACAATTTTGAAATAAAAGCCAATGTTATCCAGATGATCCAGCAGAGCGTGCAGTTTGGAGGATTACCTCGCGAGGATCCCAATGTTCATATCTCTGACTTTTTGGAGATTTGTGACACATTCAAGATAAATGGAACAATCGATGACGCCATTCGGCTGAGATTGTTTCCATTTTCCTTGAGGGACAGAGCTAAGAAATGGTTGCAATCTCTTCCACAGCAGACAATTACTACCTGGAGGGCGTTGGTCGAAAAAATTTTATATAAGTATTTTCCTCCTGCTAAAACTGCTAAACTTAGAAATGACATATCTTCTTTTATGCAGTTTGATAATGAAAGCATGTACGATGCATGGGAGAGGTTTAAGGACCTTTTGAGATGCTGCCCACATCACGGATTGCCAGTGTGGATGCAGGTTCAAACCTTCTACAGCGGGTTGAACCTTACGACGAGGCAGATGGTGGATGCTGCAGCAGGTGGGGTGCTAAACAGTAAGATGCCCGAGCAAGCTCAAAACTTGATAGAGGAAATGGCCATGAACAATTATCAGTGGCAATCCTCTAGGAGCCGACCAGGAAGACAAGGAGTGGTCAACCAAGTAGATTCTACAGCAGCCTTGGCAGCTCAGGTGGAGCTTCTGACCAAGAAGAGTAACCAACTCCATATGTCGGTTCATGTAGCGAACGTTGGCTGCGAGTTTTGTAGTGGTCTGCACTACAGTGTGAATTGTACTGCGGGAGGTATGTTTACTTCATCTTCTTCTACTTTTCCATCTGTTTCTGCTGTGTCTTCTGATGTTGAGCAGGTTGATTATATAGGGAATGCCCCAAGGCAGCAGAACGACCCTTACAGCAATACATACAACCCTAGGTGGCGCAATCATCCCAGAGGAACAATAATGCTGTGGTCCACTTGCTTTCAAAGACTTCATGCAGCCCACGAATACCACCTGGCCTCGCAAAGCTCCTCCTCCACCAGAAAAGAAATCAAATTTAGAGGAGCTTATGATGAAGTTTGTGACGTCTATGGAGATGAGGTTCCAGCAAACTGATAGTGCACTTAGGAATTAGCAGGCCTCGATTCAAAACTTGGAGACCTAGATTGGCCAAATCTCTAAGATGTTGTCTGAGAGGCAACAAGGAGTGCTCGCTAGCACCACTGAGTCTAACCAGAGGGAGCACGTGAACGCCATCACTTTGCATTCAAGTAAGTTAGTTTCAACTCCTTCTAAGCCTGTTTTTTACGACTGCACTATTGATGTGCAGGTTGAGGCGAGCAGTAAGGTTAAGGAACCCAAGGGACAAAAGGTGAAATCAATTCCAGTCAGGGAATATCAACCTAAGATTCCTTATCCTGCTAGAGTCAAACAAGCAGAAGCACAAGAGCAGTTCAGTAAGTTTTTAGATATTTTTAGACAACTATATATTAACTTGCCTTTTATTGATACATTGGAGCATATGTCGAAGTATGCCAAGTTTTTAAAGGACATACTTAGCAGAAAAAGGAAGTTGGAGGAGGTAGCCTATGTTAAGCTTAACGAAGAGTGCTCAGTAGTGTTTCAAAGCAAGTTGCCAGAGAAACGTCACGATCCAGGGAGTTTCACTATTCCTTGCACTTTAGTAATTTGTGTGTTGATGATGCATTAGCTGATTTGGGGGATAGCATAAATATCATACCCACTAGTTTGTTCAATAAGCTAGGTTTGGGGGAGGCAAAACCCACTAGGATGTCCATTCAATTAGCTGACCATTCTGTTAAGCTTCCTAAGGGGATTGTGGAGAATGTGCTAGTCAAGTTAGATAAGTTCATATTTCCTATGGACTTTGTGGTTATGGAAATGGATAATAAGCATGGTGTACCGTTGATTTTGGGGAGACCTTTCCTTGCCACAGCTAGAGCTAAAATAGACGTATTTGAGGGAAAGTTAGAACTTAATGTAGGGGATGACTGTGTTACTTTTAGTTTACCCCCATTTGATAGTTCTCCCACGGACCATGTTCATACCATTTGTAGTATTAATGGAATTGGTCCTGCATGTAATAAGCAACCATAGGATGTACAAATGGATGATGCTATTCATGTTTCTTTCCCTGTTGATATGTGTTATTCATCTAAAGAAAACAACTTGTATCAATTTGAGACTTTGTGCTATGATACACCCGAGAAGGATAGTTGCAAGTTTGTTTATAACAGGTCATTTAGCCAGAATTCGGAGTGGATGAATGGGCATCCCAACTCGGTGCGAAGAGCACCCACCTCCTTGGTCATCTACCGCACACATCAGACCTTCTCTTTGCACTTATATGCCTCAGGCCCCAATTTACATTGAACCCACCTTCTCAACTTGCCCGTGATGCAGGAATGCTGCTGTAGAGTCTAGCTAGACGACTCGAACAAAAAGAAGCGCCTTCGGGAGGCATTCCCGAATCTATTTATGCTTTTTGAATTTTTGGACATCTTTTATTTATGTAGTTATTTTTTTTAATTAGATATTTCAGTTGGTTTTAAGTTTGTTTTATTTTGAGATGATTTTATTTTATTGAACCTTTTACTAGATGTTGCTTGGGATGAGTTTTGCAGGAGTTAGCCTACTCGATGCTCATACGTAATTTTGAGGACTAACATATTTTGGAGTGTTAAAGCACACATCAAGTGCAGTATCTAGTAGACTTTCTAGTTTTTATCTTTTTTTGTTGTCTTATTTTTCTTTTAGTTTTCAGTTTTTTTTGTGGACTCCCATAATTTGCTTCTTTGTGTGTATTTTTTTTCTTTTTTTGGAGTGCTACCTTTATTTTACATAATCGAGGGCAGTTGTTTCTCCTGCAGTGTGGGTAGGTACCTTAGTTTTGTGCAGGTACCAATTTTGTTTTTGTTGTTTTTATCTTGCTTTCATTTCCCTTATTGATTGGGTATGTTCATTCTTACTGTCCTTATCTTGAGTTTTATTTTAATCAAGTAGTTGATAATTTTTCTCTTTTGAATGGATACCTGTATAGCTTTTATCGAATCTTGTTGAAAGAAGGCAATGAATGAATATCTTAATTTCAATCAAGCTAGGTAAAACTGGTGTTTTTCCTTAATTTTTTTCATTTTACTTTATCTTGGATATAGAACACTGTTAATATTGATGCTTATTAGATTGTTTGGTTGTTTAAACTTTGGTTTGAGAATTCATGCAATTTTAATCCACTCAAATGGTGAGGTTTTTATGCTCATTTTGTTTTTGATTAGTGAGCATTGTACATACTTTTTATTCTTAGAACTTGCTTTGTGATGACTTTTGAGATTACATGAATTTTTTATAGTCATGAAATGATTTGGGCACTTAGGAATTACATAATTTGGCCAAAAGCCTAACCCTGTTTTTCCCTTAGTGAACCAATTTTGAGCCTTAGCCTTGTTCTTTCATTATAATTTACCTTTGACACTCATTTTATCAGTTCTATGCATTCTACCATTGTTGCTGGAAATTATGTATGTTTATGCTGCATTTCATTTTGGATCAATTTGCATATATTCACTAAGTTGCTAGATTTTTCGTAGATGCTCCTCCCTTCGATCCAAATGGTACATATTGTTTTAGTACTTTTGATTGAGCATTGTATTACTTCATCCTGCGTTATCTGTTGTTGCAAGAATAGTTAAAAAAAATTATATATATGTATAATTTTCTTTTAGTTCATTTCGAGCATCATCTTATTATTAGAGCAACTTAATGTTCAATTTTGGTACAGCATTTGATCCTTGGCTATATTCTTGCATTACCTGCATAATTTTCCAACAACTTTTTGCTTACTTTCCATATTTCTCCATACCCTACCTTAACCACATTACAACCTGGCTCAAGACCCTTTGATCATGTTTATTGACTATTTCATAATAGTGGAGATCGGATCTATAAGCAAGCTTATGGTAAGCACCTTTTTCTGTACTTTTTGTGTTGAGAGCTTGGCGATATTCTTTCACCTATATACACGTGTGTGTTTTGAGTGACATCTTGTAAGGCATGGTTCTCGAATTCTCAGTTTGGATGGTTTATCATTTTAATTTTAGCAGCTTTATTAACTTTGTTCTCTGTCTCAAGGATTTAGTGATTTGGGGATTTTAAGGAAATTCATCACGGAGTTTTGAGACTTGTTTTGAGCTAACCTCTTGTAAAGTATTTGATTGAGTTATTTGTATCTGTTTGAGGAATGAGTTGTTGATTGCTTGAGGACAAGCAAATGCTTAAGTGTGGGGTAGTTTGATATAGATGATTCAATGCATATTTATTGACTGTTTATCAGTCGTTTATTCATGTATTTGAGTCATATTTATTCGTGTTTGATCGCACTTTGGTATGTTACTGAGCTTTTCAGGTTTTCGGACTCCTTGATGGGAAATTGATTGATTTTCAGGCAAAAATCAAGCTATGTGGATGATTTACGCATATTAGATGTTTGTCGGATTCGATTCCTTGACTGGCGCGCAATTCGAGGTATTTGCACAGGCAATTGCACGGCCATGCACATTTGCACAGACCATTGCATAGGCCGTGCATATTAACACGGGCTAGGGCACTTCTGCCTATAAGTAGGCGCACGGAAAATAAGAGAGGGTTCCGCTTTTGATTTCTAGACTTCTCTACGCGCGCGACCCCTCACTACTACACCTCTGTTCTTGACATTTTGGGAGACCAACGTCATTTCAAAGGATTGATTTGGGAGATTCAAGCAAAGATTGAAGGTTCTAGACGATTGACCGAGACATTCGAGATCCATACTTGAGGCTGGTTTCAGAGCCGGCGCTTGTGACATTCCCACTCCGATTCGAGAGAAGAGGGGTTACATGTTCCATTTCCTTTTCTGTTGTTTATTTCCTTTTGTATTTGTTTCTTTCATTATGAGTAGCTAGGGCTGCCGAACCCATTGGGGTTCACCTTTTGTTGATGGATTGTGCTTAATTATTAGATTATTATTTACTATTCTTGTAATCTTCTTGCTGTTTAGTAATAAAGTTTGATTCAATTAATTTGAGACGTTGAATTAATTGTCTTTTGAGTTGTTTCTTGACAGTGAGAAATGCTTGTTACAATTGGAAATTGAATAGTAAGAACTAGTAGTTAAAACTTAGAGATAAGGTTAATTCACTCACCGGATTAAGAATTAATAACTCTTAATAGATCTAAATCACGCTTAATGCTAATCTGTAATAATCTGATAGGAAGAGATTCTATTAGGTTAGTGCAGGTTTAGGAACTTGGTGAGCTCGAAAGAGGAGCCGAATTCGATTCAGGATTTAGGCACGGGTAGCAAGATTGGTAATTTATAAAATCAACTTTAGAATTCCATCATTTAGGTCCCCTTCGGGTTTGCTTCTTTTGTTACAGTTGTCTTTCGATTGTCAGTTGTTGTTTGTTCCTTTATTTGCATTCATAATCATTAGTTAATTAATTTAGACTTCTCACACCTTATTGTAGACTAGATAATATAGCAAACAATAATAACTTTAGGTTCACCCGATCTCTAGAGATACGACCTTGATACTCACTAGTGTTAGGCCCCATCGATAGGTTCACTACCTTAGGTGTAGGTTGCATCAGTAGCCCATCAAGTTCCTTCCACTGTACATCAGAAGGTAAAGTTTTCTCATGAAGGCAAGATCATCACCATCAACGCTATAGGTGGTAAGGCTGTCTCGGCTATCCAAAAGACTGTCAAAGAGTTGGATGCCCCTACTAGATTTCAAGTTGTTATTCTCTATGACGATTACATGGATCCTAAAGTAGCCAACATGTTCAAAAATATAAACTTCATGCCTAGAATGGGGCTGAAAAAGAATCAACAAGATATCGTCGAGCTGCCAGCCTTCAAAGGTCAGAAGACTCTGCATGGATTGGGTTATTTTGAAGAGGAAGAAGAAGACATGCCAAAGGGTAAGACTCTAAAAAAAAAAATATTTTTCCAAGAATACAACCCCTACAATGGGGAGCCTGAACCTATTAATGTAGCTAGGACTAAGGTACTAGGGTTTGAGATTTTGAAGAACTTGATTATCGATAGGATGGTTGAGCTAAGTATCAAGGAAGTCCGAGAGAAAGTCACCACCAAGATGGAGGAGCTGAAGCTAGAAGAGTTCACCGCCTAGTTAGAGAAAATAAGTCAAGAGGAAATAGTTGCTCTTATTGAAAATGACATTATTAATGTTTTTTATGATGATGTAATAACGTCCGACATTTATGAGGATGATATTTCTTTTCTTTCCAAGATCAATGATATGAACAATTTTGCTTACTTGTGCAATATTTTTCCTGATGGTACTGTGCATTTTGATAATCATGACATATGTATATTTGATTCATTTAATTTAGGCACAGATACAAATCCATGGAACATTCTAATAGCTCATAATATAACTCTTGAAGAGAGGAAAAAATTTAAGAGAATAATAGAAAAAAGCGGTATTTGCTTGGTGCTACGATGACATACTAGGTCTAAACAAAACAAATAGCAGAGCAACATATCCCAACTCATTCGCACATCAAACCGATCAAACAGAAGATAAGGAGAATGAGGCGGAATGGGCAGAGAAAATACGAGAAGAGGTCACTAAGAAGGATAAGGCCAATTCTCTTGACATGGTTAACTACCCATAATGGTTGGTAAATATTGTATGGGTTTGAAGAAGGATGGCAGGGTCCGAATGTGCATGGATTATAGGGACTTGAACAAGGCATGCCCTAAGGATGACTTTCCTCTTTCTCACAGAGATGTAATAGTCAGCAGTGGCACCTCGAATGCGATGTACTCTTTTACGAATGGGTTCTTAGGTACAAACAGATCATATGATGGCAGTGGTGGACAAGTTGAAAACATTGTTTATTACTGAGTGGGGGATGTACTGCTATAAGGTTATACCTTATGGACTACAGAATGCAGAGGCAACTTATCAGATAGCAGCCACTATTTTGTTTCATGACATGATGCACAAGGAGGTGGAGGTGTATATTGATGATATGATGGTAAAGTCTAAAATAAGATAAAGGCACTTCCAAGTTCTTAATAAGTTCTTAGGACGAGCGGAAAGGTATAACCTGAGACTCAATCCAAAGAAGAGTGTATTCAGAGTTACATTAGAGAAGTCGTTAGGGTACATAGTGAGTCAGTGGAGCATAGAGATTGATCCGGACAAGGTCAAGGCTATTCAAGAGATGCCAGTACTACAGACGAAAAAAGAAGTCAGAGGTTTTCTAGGACGATTACAATATATCAACAGATTCATTTCCAAGCTCGCAATGGTTCATGATCCTATCTTTAAGCTTTTGAGGAAGCATCAGCCCGTTGTGTGAGATGGACATTATCAAAAGGCCTTCGACATAATCAAAGTATCTGATGAAGCAGCCAGTACTCAAGCCACCGAAGGATGGCAAACCGCTAATCCTATACTTACCCTTGGAAGAAGAAGCCATAGGGGTGGTGGTAGCACAATGCAGACCCAATGATATGGAGCATGCGGTCTATTACCTCGGTAAGAAGTTTTTGCTTTATGAGTCAAAGTATAACCTCGTGGAAAAGACGTTCCTAACCATTATATAGGCTATAAGAAAGTTGAGGTGCTACTTTCAGTCGTATAAAGTGCAAGAAATTTTAAAAATAGACCCCCTGAAGTACCTATTTAAAGCTCCATCTCTTACAAGAAAGTTGGCTAGATGGTTAGTCTCCTAATAGAGTTTGACATTGTGTACATTACTAAGAAAGTAGTCAAGGGTAGGGTCATAGCCGAGTTTTTAGCTCATAATGCGATTGAAGGAGACAACCCTTGGGATCTAGAATTTTCTAATGAGAATCTAGAGACAATCAAGATCCAAGAGTGGAAGATGTACTTCGACTGAGCTATGAATGCAAAAGGTGCAGGCTTGGGAGTAGTTCTGATCATGCCAAAAGGAAAGATGCTGCTAATGGCCAAGAGATTGTACTTTAAAGTGACTAATAACATGGTAGAGTATGAAGCATGTCTATTTGGATTAGAAGCAACCGTGGTAGTAAGGCATAATGGTCTACATAGACTCCATGCTAGTAATACAACAATCCTTCAAGGAATGGAAAGTGAAAGAAAAGAGGATGAAGTTGTATGTTAACTACCTCAGGATTTTAGTATGTAATTTCTCCATGTGTTCCTTCATACACTTGCCTCAAGACGAGAATCAGATGGCGAATGCATTGGCTACCCTGTTATCTATGTGGGTCAATCCCTCGCAGCTTTCAATGAAGCCTTTGGTGATTATGAAATCGGGTGCGCCTTGTTATCAAGGGGATCGAATAATGTAAGTTTAGATGGGACTAGAAGAAAAGCCATGGTTCTACAATCTGAAGAGGTTTATAGAAAGCATGGAATATCTAGAAGAAGGGACTGCCAAGGAAAGCTATGCGCTGCAAGTTCAAGCTAGGAATTACATCAGCCATGACGGAATCTTATATAAAAGAGCAGTGTCAGGTGTACAGCTCTGATGTGTGACTAAAGAAGAAGCTCAAGTAGTGATGAAGGAAATGCACAATGGAGTATATGGGCCACATATGAATGGCATAGTATTAACTAAAAGATCACGCGGAAAGGTTATTATTGGTTAACAATGGAAAAAGATTGTATAGCATTAGTGAGAAAATGCCATAAATGTCAGTTATATAGTGACCCGAGTCACGTGCCTCCAACTGAGCTTCACAACATAACGTCTCCTTGGCCTTTTATAGCTTAGGGGATCGACATTATTGATGAAATAAAACCTCTTTCGAATGGCCATAGATTCATAGTCGTAGCAATTGACTACTTCTCGAAATAGGTCGAAGCTAAGTCATTCACCACCATAGGAGCAAGGAAGATGGCCAAATTTATAGAAAGGAACCTGATCTACAGATACCGAATCCAACATCATGTCATGACAGATAATGAGGTATAGTTCATGGGTGAGACAATAGACCTACTAGCGGAATACAAGATCGAGCATCATAGGTCTTCTCCGTATAGACCTCAGGCCAATGGAGTGATAGAAGCAGCTAATAAGAGCTTGAAAAAATACTTTTGAAGATGGTGTGGAATCATAAGGATTGGTCATTCCAGTTACCCTTTGCACTTTGCGGATATCAGAAACCGAGCGAACATCGATTGGACAAACACCATACTCTATGTTTTATGGGACAAAAGCAATTTTGCCAATTGAGTTAGATTTGAGTCTTTGAGAGTTGTATTAGAGGTTAAAATACCAGAGTATCAGTGGGTTGAGAAAAGATACCAGAAATTGGCTCTGGTTGATGAAAAAAGGATGAAAGCTCTATACCACATGCAGTTGTATCAAAAAGGATAGTTAAGGCATCCAATAAAAAAGTAAAGCCGAGAAAGATCAAAGCTTGTGATCTAGTATTGAAGCATACAAGACCTATTGCATTCGACCTAAGAGGGAAGTTTAGGCGATATTGGGAAGGCCCATACTTGCTAAAGAAGATTCTACCCAAAGGTGCTGCTAAGATCTCAGACCTGGAGGGGAACAGGTTCACTAAACCAATCGACTTGGATCATCTCAAGAAATACTATGTACAAAAAAATAAAAAGTAAAAAATAGTCTACTTATCGAAAAACTTAAAAAGGCTGGTCAAGCAAAAGAAAGAAAATAATCAGCTTAAAAATCTAAAAAGACTAACTGATAACAGGAGTTATACCTTGAGAGCATCCTCAAACGGACCTATCACGAGGGCTCATGCCAAAGCTATTGCTCAAGCCACTTCGAGCATTGTCACCAAGGCCTTTGCAAGGAATGGAGCGTCCTCAATTTCCACACCCGCCATCATGATTTTATCATTATCTACTTGGCATGAAGAGACTTCCTAAACTTAGACTTTCATCTTTAGGTTTTGTATTGCTATTTGTTTTTATTTATTTTAGCTTGCTTTCCTTTATTAGAAACTTAGGTTTAGGGTTCCCATATATGTGGGATATTGGTCTTGTTTTATTTTCCTTACGTTGAATTTTATACAAGGTATTGTTGAGAGCTTTGAACTCCACCCCTTATTTTCGACGCCACCATTCTTATTCATGTCGTCCCCATTCTTAAACGCAAACATCCTTTGATCAACGTTCTTGTTTCGGCCTGATTTTATTGTTACATGGTCTTTTTTCCATCTCCGCATTATGATAGTTGAATTGTGTCCATCTTCAATCATTGTGATAGTGGGATTGTGTCCATCTTCAACCTTGTGTTAGTGGAATTGTGACCATCTCCTGCCGACGTCACTTGGCTCTCCCCTTCTCAACAACTGCATCCTATAATCATTCGACAAGTGAGGACTTTACTACCTCCATCCCAAGGCTGTGTACGTGTCCATTATCTCCTTCCCACCTTCGGCTGTCTTAGTCCTCAACAAGAGAAGCATTCCTTGCCACATGTCCTACCTAGATCCGACTCAAGCAAGCCTTCCAAGGGGCTAACGCATCAAATTGGTATCAGCTTCCAGGGGTACAACGTGTTGTTCATCATTCTCTTGTTTCGATTTCTCCAATTACATTTCTTACCTTAGCATGTTCTTCCATTTTCTTGTTCTTCTATAGCTGTTTGAAACTTTCCAACCACAAAATATATATATATATATATATATATATATATCCGAACCCTAGGGACTCTCTTTTGCAACGCAACAATGAATCAAACTGAGAGTTTTGTGTTTTATGTGTAAACCTACTTCCTTGTATACAATAGTTCTATCTTGCTTTATCTTATTATCTAGCATATTGTCCTCTTGATTATTTTGCTGTATAATATATCTTGCATGAATATAAGTTTGTGGTTGTTGCAACAAGCCTACAATCATCTTCTATCTTCTGAGCAAGGTTGCATTCCACGAATACACTAAAATTTGTGCTATTACCTTGTTTTCTTGTTTGTTACCATCACTAGTACAATTGAAAATTTGAGCAAGGTTGCATTCCACGAATACACTAAAATTTGTGTTGTTACCTTGTTTTCTTGCTTGTTACCATCACTAATGCAGTTGAAAATTCAACATATATATATATTCACTCAAAACCGATCACAAAGATCAAAGCTGTTGGCAAAGGGATATCCCTCACTTTCTGCACTCATACATCCATTTTATGTAGCACAATCTATCAACGACCTTATCTTGCATTGATTATTTGCTTTGGTTTAATCATCATGGGACAATATTGCAGGCTTGATTTGGCTTGAACAAGATATTGCATACAAGTTCACTTCTTTGCCTTGACCTCCCTCATAGATTATTTCAAGTAGTTACCAGGAGATTTTGTTACTTTGAGTGTGTTGGAGTGCATCTTGTGCTTCTTTTAGTTGCTGCCTTTTTGTTGTTATTAACCTCTTGCTATGTCTTTACATGGGGAGGAACTTGATGTGCAAGCGGCTGAATTGTTGACGACGAAGGAACGCCTTGACAAGTTCGAGGTTGAGTGCATTGTTCTGGCTAAACGGTTGGCCACTACGGAGCGCCAACTAGCTCACTTGACACGCCTTAAGGAGGCTCAACATGGGCCTATTGGGGCGCCCCCTTCCTTAGTCCCGGACACTCCATTAGTGCTGGACAACAAGTTTTTCAACACTCCCGGCATATGATAAGACAAGGGGCTAGCATCGTCTTCACACCAACAACATGTTCACCATAAGCAGTCCAAGAGGCTGCAGTCCGTCATTGAGAGGCCTACTATCAATGACATTGATGATCGATGGCAGCCAAGATCCAACTATAGAGACCTCGATGACAATGGTCATTGCTCGGACCATGAGGACACTCCAAGAAGCAACCACCAATCACTTGAGAGGCACAAGTATGATCACCCTAACCCTGATCCTTATTACTATGGGCGTCACTCCGTCCGCGCCAATAATGCACGGCCAACCACATGGCTGGATAGAGGCTGTACGTAGCCTATGCCCCAAGCTTCTTTTAGGCCCTATTCTCCACTTGCTTTCGGTAAATACGATGAGGAGTATATGCACTTGGCTGGCCAGGTAAACCCAGGTAACTACCACCCCCTGCTTGCTGAACCTATCCAGAACCAAGTTCATCCAGAGGGGTGGATTCCTCCTTACATCCCTACACATTTGTTTTATGATAATGTTAATGCTAATGCCTATGATGAGTATGAGAATGTGCAGCCTAGGCATAGGAGAGGTCACAATGGCGGTCGTGGTAATGCATATAACAATCATGGTGACCGCGGCTTTGAGGAGAGACGCCAAGTTCAACCCAATCATAACTCTAGACGCGATATCAAGGTAAAGATTGAAAACTTTATTGGTGAATATGATGCGGCTGTCTTTTTGGATTGGTTGCAGGCGACGGAACATGCACTTCAACATTGTCACTATTATGAAGAGGAGAAGGTGGAGATTGCCACTTTGCACTTCCAAGGAGCCGCAAGGTCGTGGTGGCATAGAGACGTGGCAAATAGAGCTCGTATGGGACATGAGCCTATTAGACAATGGCACCAACTTGTCTTCGTCATGACTCAAAAGTATGTGCCTCTGGAATATAAGAATGAGATGAGATTGAAGATAGCCTTAGCTCGACAAGGAACTCAAACACCTCTTGAGTTCTTTGCTCAACTAGAGGACTTGTATTTTAAGGCCGGCATGAGTGTGACTCTAGCAACCGTTCGGACCAAATCTCTGCATGGTCTTCATGTTGATTTAAGGGAAGAAGTCAATGTGTTGCCCATCAATGACTTAACTGCGCTCACACACGCCACTCAAAAGGTCCACCTTAAACTCGTGCGCAAGAAGGTCTATCCTTGGCTCTCGGCTTCTTCATCAAGAAGGTATGATTCTAACCCTAGTCCTAAGTTTTTTACTAATCCTGATGCTAGTGTGCAGCCTAGGCCTCAAGCCCCCACTTCTGGCCGACCTACACGCCCTACCGAGACTCCTAAGCCGGCTGCAGCCCTATCTCAACCTCCATATGGCCGAGACGAGAGATAGAGTATGCTATAAATGTGGCGGGTGCGGTCATATTGTGCGCAATTATGCAAATCCTAGGAAGGTATTGTTCTTTCAAGCTACAGGGTATGAATCATTTGACGATGACGAGGATAATGAGGAGGCTTAGCGGCCTGTTTATGATGACTTTGATGATGAGGAGCCTTATGCTTGTGGTCCCCCGGATTTGAATGAAGGAACGCCTATTTCCTTTGTATCTCGTCATGCTTTGACGGTAAAAGATGCTTCTGTAGGGAACCAACGAGAGAATTTATTTCACATAAGGTGCCTTGTGGGTATTTCATCTTTGAGTGTGATAGTGGATAGTGATTCTTGCTGCAACATCTTGAATGAGAAAGTGGTGAGGGTCTTGAACTTACCTACTTTGCCACATCCTCAACCTTATAGCCTCCAATGGATTTCAAAAGGTAAAGGTGATGTGGTAACAAGGCAATGCCACATCACATTCTCTATTGGTTCTTATGTTGATACTGTTACTTATAATGTTGTGATTATGGATGCTACTCACCTCCTTCTAGGTCGCCCTTGGCAATTTGACAAGAAGGCCGTGCATGATAGGTTCCTTAACACATACACTTTCCAAAACAAGGGGCGTAGGGTAACTCTTCTCCCCATGACACTACAGGAAATCATCCATGACCACGTGGAAAGAGACCGCATCAAAGCCTTGGAGCAGAAAAAAGAGGCAATCAAGCCCATGGCACCTACCGGGCTCAAGCATTCGCCTAATCTCAAAGCATCAACCAAGGCGGAGCACTCTTCAGGTCCAGCCACCTTGCGGGTTGTTCCCCCACCCCATAACGCCCCTTTGACCAATGAAAGCACTGGGGGAAAGGCCGGAAAGCAGCAGGTCCCAACGCAGCAAACCGGCCACCACGATAATGCACAGCAGCTTCCTAGGGCACCAGGAATCACTAGATTTGGATCCTAAATGCATGCGGACCCTGCCTCTACAACTCAGGGTCGTTATGAGCGACGATTACTCATATTCGAGGGATATCACTCCAATCGTTCAGGGACGTTCTCCTTACTTCTTATTGATTCCTACTGTGTGTCTGTCTGTTTTTAAAAATGTAGTTGATTTACCCTCTTCTGTGAGTTGTCTTTTGCAGGAGTTCACAGATGTTATGCCTGCTGAGATTCCCAAAGGCCTTCCTCCACTTTATGGGATCGAGCATCATATTGACTTAATTCTTAAGGTTTCTTTGCCTAACCGTGCAGCCTATAGGGCAAGTCCAGAGGAGACTAAGGAGCTCCAACGTCAAGTCACTAAGCTCTTAGAGAAGGGCTATGTACGAGAGAGTTTAAGTCCTTGTGGGGTGCCGGTGATTTTGGTCCTAAAAAAGGAGGGTACATGGAGAATGTGCATGGACTGCAGAGCCATTAATCAAATAACGGTGAAAGTATTGTCATCCAATTCCTCGCCTCAACGACATGCTCAATGAGCTGCATGGCGCCATTCTCTTTTCCAAGATTGATCTTAGGAGCGGCTACCATCAAATCCGCATGAAGGAAGGCGATGAGTGGAAGACGGCCTTCAAAACGAAGTATGGCCTTTATGAATGGCTTGTGATGCCATTTGGACTCACTAATGCCCCAAGTACCTTTATGAGATTGATGAACAATGTACTTAGACATTTTTTGGGGAAATTTGTTGTTGTGTATTTTGATGACATTTTAGTGTATAGTCAGTCTTTAGATGAACATGTTTATCATCTTAGACAAGTCCTACAATGTCTTAGGAATGAGCGCTTGTACGTCAACTTGGCAAAATGTGTGTTTTGCTCGGACATTACTATTTTCTTAGGATTTGTAGTTTCTAATGATGGGATGCGTGTGGACGAGGAAAGGTTCGCGCTATCAAGGAGTGGCCTACCCCTACTACAGCGACCATGGTGTGGTCTTTCTTGGGATTGGCTGGATTTTATAGGCGGTTTGTGCGGGATTTTAGTTCAATAGTCGCGCCCCTACATGAGTTGACAAAGAAGGCCACTACCATTACTTGGGAGCCAAAGCATGAGGCAGCCTTCATGACCTTTAAGGACCGCCTATGCCATGCTCCTTTGCTACAGTTGCCGGACTTCAATAAAACCTTTAAGGTTGAGAGCGACGCCTCCAACATCGGTATAGGTGGAGTTCTTATTCAAGGTCGATAATTGAAGTGTTAGCGTGTCGATCCGACGTTGCTAAGCGTTAATATGATGCTGTCGGTCGTCCACTTGCCCCTGCAAGCCCTCACGGTACTTCTAATGAAAACCCGAAAGGAGATCAGTTAATGCATTTCAAACATGCATACATGCATACATATTACATTGCATAAATCATTTTGTTATCCACCAATCCTCACCAAGGACAAAGAATTGCCTCCTCACGTGCACGTAAATCTGGGCCCACTCTAATGGCACGCTCCTGCTCGAGCCCCAATGACTCAAGCAAAGGAAAGCCTGCGAGGTGCAGATGGGCTATGAGCCCATCAAATGGCCAATTTCCAAGGCCTAAACCTGTAAAACAAGAATTATCATTCGCTATATTTATAAAAAAAACAAGGAAAAGAAGTTAGAGCATAACTTACATGGATCGCGTGCCAGAAACCATATATCCTCTTATTGCCTCGGACAATAACGTCCATTTGATGATAGAAGTATACTAGATCTGCAAATCCCTAGTTGTAGGAGGAGACCTAATACAAATCCCATAGCAGGGCCAAATAGTGGAAGTTCAGTGAGTTCCCCGAGTCACTGAATAAAGTCATACTAGAGAGGTACACCAAGAAGGCTTGGGCCATCTGATCAACCTCGTGAACATTCTAGGGAATAAAGAGTCGATAGTGGAGGGGATGCTATGATAAGCAATACAGTACGAGTTCTTAAAAGTTGGCAAGAACCTGAGCAGATTAGTGATGAAGCGCCCCCAAACGTTAAAGCGTTGATCGTGGATCGCATCGTCAAATGGCACAAGCGTGCCAGAGAAATCGATGTATTTGATAGTGGAAAAAGAAAGATGAGAGAGCATCAGTTCACCAACCGAGATATGGAAGGTGTAAGTAGTGTCCATCCACCTCTTGAGCAGGGCATAGACAGAAGTGTGATCGATCCTTTCGATGACTGACAGGAGCGTAGCTATGAACTTATGGAAGCCTGTATCTTCAATCCTAGCCTGGACAGAGCTAGGGAGCTCATCGAACCATTTACAAGCACCATAAAAAATTTCAGCGAACTGGATCGACACAATGTCATCCTGAGAAGCAAAATGCACAGGTATTAGACATAATTAATGTGCGAAAACACCCTAAACAAGTAAGTATGTGTCTATTAGTTGATATTTTTTATAAAATAGCCCTAAAAACCCTTTCTTAACCTATGTGTGGTCGACTTAGATTGTGCAGAGCCGATCACCACTGCGCAGAGTCGATTGGCACTACACAGAACTGATCGGCTCCATAGGCTAGGGCACATGAATTTTTGATATTTTTTTTCATTTTTTCATATGTTTTGGATAAATAACATGTATATCTAGTACATAAGTCAAGGGAAACAAAGTTTTTACCCAAGAAATTTCCTCATTAATGGCCAAAAAAGCCTGGTGTGTGTTCAATTTTACCAAAAGAGGGATTTCCTCTCCCTTCACAAGCCCAAGGTTATTTTGACGAGAAATTAGAGAAGAAAACTCACAATTTGGTGCGATTGGAGTACGTCCAGCAAACCTTAAGGAAGAGCTCACCATTTGAAGACTGATTTCATGAAATTTGATTGAGAAATGAGGGAGACATCACAAAAAGAGTGAAAAGGGTATGAGAGAGAAAGTGAGGGAAAAACAGATGAAGTGAATGAATGATGGAAATAAGTGTGTGTATATATATATATATATGTCTTGAAGAGGGCAAAAATGCCATTAAGATCCTCAACCTATCAAAATCATGCTTTAGTATAAAAAGTTGATACAAGTCCTTAGAAGACACATAAAAGGCCAGTTCGCATCTCGAAGTGAAAGTTCCTAAAAATTACAAGTTTGGTCCCCAGCCCATCAAAATTATGCTTTAGTCTCTAAGTAGGTCAAATACCAGTATAGCTTCCAAAAGACATCAAAATGAATCAGACCATACCCTAAGGCAGGAAATTATAACAAAAAGTACTCAAAAGTGGAAAATTACCAAATTGACCCAAAGTGGTATATTGTTTCCTTAAATGGAAAATAGCCAGAGGAAAGTCTCTACAATCATGAGATCAACAGGCGTGGTTGCCAATTCAATGGTTGTGGTTCCTAGATCAATGGGCGTGGCTCCCGAATTAATGGGCGTGGCTCTCAAATCAACGGGTGTAGTTCCTAAAAAGCAAGCGAAGACCTAAACCTAAGCAGGTGAAGTCCTCAACTTAAGCAGACGAAGTCCTCCAAAATTCAAGTGGGAGTGGTCCCCACAACAAACCAACAATTAGAATTCGAGCTTGCGAGGCGTGGCTTCTACAGCTCTCAGTGATATCCTTTTGTCATATCCTTCATATTCATAACTTGTTTCAATTTATTTAAATACATTAAATGCTTATAAATTTCGACAAATTAGGGGCAGCTGTCAGCATCCATTTTCGGGATCCAAATATTGAGGGAATTACGGAAAACTCTATGATGAAAGTTACTGCCTTTTCGGGTCTTGAGAGAGGAAGGACGGGCAAATTCGAGGATAGAATTAAGGTTAACAAAATTGCCTTTTCCAAAATCAATTTAAAGAAAAATAAAGTTTGAGGGTCAAAACAATGGATTTCGTAAGATCAGGGACTTAATTGTAAATTTTTGCCTAACTTCTCGTGTGTAGAGCCAATCGGCTCTACACAATACCGATTAGGGTTTTTTCCTTTGACGTCATTCTTTTCTTGATGATTTTACATCCATATATAGATTCTAAAAGGTTTCTTTTAAGATAATTATGGATTTTTAATGATATTTATTTAAATTTAAATATTTATCAACTTATTTTTTGAAAAAATTGAGATTATCGGTTCCTTTAGGGTTTTCTTTGAAATCTTACCTCTATAAATAAAAAGAGATATATAGAGTTAAAGGAAATGAGAGAAAAGAGAACAAAACAACAACAAGAAACTAGGGAACGACCGGAGAGAAAAGTACAGAAGCTAATATTGATTTGAGAAAAGAAAAGAAGCTTACGTTCAGTACTAGGCAGAAGGTTTAAATTACTAAGAAAGAAGGCCGCTAAGAGAGAACTGATTTTTGGAAACCCTTTCTTAAAGTCACAGAAGCTTTCCTAATACACATCCATCACTGGATTCCCAACCAATATTAGATTTAATCGCTTCTTCATCTCTGGAGACTCACAGAACAATCAATTACGGTGACAACCTGAGGGTTCCACAACATGCATCGGTTAACATCACTCTAAACTAGTTTTCTTGTTTTTTATTTTGATGTTTTTCTTAGAAACATGATTATGGTTATTTTTCTGCTTTATTTTTATGATTTATATTATTAGATTAGAGTTTCTTATGGATCTACACGTTATTGATTTATTAGGTTTTGGAATCTGATAATAAGAACATTAGGATTTTGAATCTAATAATATGCCAGTATTAGGGTTTTGAATATGATTAATCACATGCAAAAGGTTATATAATTAGATTATTTTTTTATCATGGTTTTGTTAGCCAAATAGTTTATTAGGATTTTATGGTTAATCTGTCATTCCTTTTCACTATGTTTTTAGTTTTTTTAGGGTTCTTACTAGCTTTTAAGGTTTCTGATTGATTTTTATTATTTTACTTTATTTTTATTTTATTTCTTTCATATTTGAATTGTTTTCTACCTCCTATACATGTTAAAATCGATTCTGGGATGTGAGAAATACACAAAAAGTCGAAGAAGCCGATCAGCTCTACACTTTTTGGCCCCCAAATTTTTGTGTTTTGCGAGTTGTTAATGTATTTTCATCGATTTTGTGTACTATATTACATTTTAAGGCCTTTTCCTTGTGATTTTTGTTGTAGGATGGGTTGTAATAGTTAGATTGATTTCTTGCACCTTGTTTTGCTTATTTTTGCTTATTGTATGATTAATTAAGTGTTGTGTGATTAATTAACTAAAATGAACCACATAGACTTAGACCTTAAAATTGGATCCAATATAAAAACTATAGTCCATTAAGCTAACTAATATTAACTGGGTTTAAACTCTAAAATTAAAGTACACTTAGTGGGTTTTACCATGTCTTAGTTAGGATTGGGCTATATTAGAAATAGGTTCACACAAAACGAACTTTATCATAATAAGTAATAAATTAGGCTTAAAGGTTGGAAATCAAAGCATAACTTGTAATTGGGCTAGACTGAGTAGGCTATGTACATAATTAATTAGTAAACTAGATTAACAACTCTAATGTGGGTGGGGCTTGAATAAAATGTACTAGACCTGGGTAAATTACGTGTGTTATTTAGTATGTTTTGTGTATGAATTGTTGTGTTTATAGAGAATAATTTGTTAAACAATAAAACTAAAGATTAATATACACAAATAAGGAATTTGGCGTTTGGATCCATCTCTAGATTTGTGGCGTCAGCTTTTTTATGGAATCTGAGAAACACCACTCATTAGTAAAAGTGTTCCGGTGATTACCCGGGTGGCGACTCTCATCTCCGTGCTAGTTTTCTTGACTAATCAGCGTGTTCTCTGATTAGGTTGAAAAGTTTTACAGTGCCATAGTGTCTAAAAGACAGTTGAGTTCACGCCCGAAAACATCGCCCACAATATATGTACTTATTTTTTACACATGAAACTTTTATGTTTTTCATTTTTATATATGATAAAATGATTAAAAATAATATTATATTAAATAATTATATATTGAATAAATTTTTATATAAAAGAACTAGTCGTTTACTCGCCTATTAAACTGTCGTAATTATTTTGATTATAAATAATAATATAAATTTAATTAATGTATTAAATTGTATAGAATGTTTAATATTTTATATATTTTTAAAAATAATAATAAATCAATTATTTTCAATGTCTTTCCTTTTTTATTCTAAGAGTTTAGTACAATAATATAAATTATTAACATATTAATTAAAAAGACTAGAAAATTATATATAAACTTGAATTTTATATGTCAATAATTAGTACACAGGTCAAATTGAAAATGCTATATATCAAAATATAGTAATACACCTAAGAATGTATTAATATTTTTTGTTTATTTATATGTACTAGAATATTTATTTTCTATATATATATAATGTTCATTAAATGTAATATTTTATAATAATTAAATTCTTTGTATTTAAAAATTCATTAATTATGAACTTAATATTTATTATGGTTAATATTCATGTTCAATTTGTTTCATGTATTATTCACAATGTTAATATTAATGTTCATTATTTGATAATGTAATGTTCATTGTCTATATATATATAATATTCATTATTATTCTCAAATGAAATAGTAATTTTTGTATGAAAGTCTTCATTATTTTTGTGATGCATATTGAAATTTTTTGTGATTGACATAAGCATTCATCATTCATAGGCATAATATTTATTTTTTATTGATGGATATTCATTATTAATAAAAACCATATTTATTAATTTATTTAAATGGACATATATAACATAGACATAATGTAATTGTCCTTACAGTTAGTAAATAAAAGAAACGTCAAGCTAAAGTTATACTATAAATATTTATATTATGGTACACATATCTTTTCTATAAAATTAAGTTAACAAACAATGAATATTTAATGTCTAAATAATAAACATTCAGTACATATTTAATGAATATAAGTTAATGAACATTTAGTACCAGTTTAATGAACATAAATTATTTGGGACAAAAATAATGCATCAGCGTTTGATACACATGTGTACTTAGACCGAACCACATACACATGTGTACTTAGACCGAACCACATAGCTACTTGGTTTGGGATTTATGTTATAAGAATCCACTCGCGAGTGACAACATATATCCTTACATAGATTAACAAGATTAATAGATTAACAGATAATACATGATATCAACAATACATTTAAACATATTTATCCTTTCTTTGTACATTTATATAAGTACTTTTATCATTTATAAGGATATAATTATGTAAATAATAATTTAAATTTGAATTATCTTATACTGAAAAATATATTTTTTAGGAAATTTAATTTTATTAAATGGATTACACACCTTGACTCGTAAAGTTCAGTTAATAAATACGTTTGTATTTAAGTTTAATTTTTTAACATAATTAATTAAATGAATAATATTTGAATTAATTATTTTTATATCATATACATATTTCAATACAATTAGACAACCGCATGACACTGAGTATCAATCGTATACTTTCCTATCATGATCTCTGGTACTACACAAATTTGCATATTGAGGAGTTTTCACTATTGATCCTTTTTTTTTTAAATAAGTACAAAAATATCTCCATTTTTTTATATTTTCAAAATTACCCACCTGTTGTTTTCAAAAGTATCCATTCTTCACTTCTTCATATTTCCTATTATTTCAAAATTAGTTTTAAATACTTTACAGATACCTAATGTATACCATGTTTTAGTAAACATAGACCGTTTATTGTTGAACATTTAAATTGAATTTTATTTCATTCTAAACAATTTCATATACCCAAAATTTACTATTATTTGGCAAATGTATATCTTTTCTCATTCAATATTTTTGGAGTTTGCATTTTATTTCATTTGGAAAAAGTTGAAATACCTAACGTATACTTAATGTATACTATTTTTGGTTAAATATATACCTTTTGCTGTTATCTACATAAAAAATATACCAGATATATATACTTTTTTTTCTTCAATATATATTAAATATACACTTTTTTTTATCTTGTAGCAATTTATCTAATATTGGAGATATGATATTTTCAACACATTTCCAAATCTCTAAATCAGAAAAATATATTTTTAATTAATTTATTTATTTATTCATCATTACTATCACAAAATCAAACAAAATGCAATATTTCATAAAAATTAATGTGTTTTATATTCATTATCTGTCAAAAGTATACTGAACATATACATTTTTTTTAAAATATATCCAACATAAATATTTTCATCTAAAAAAACCAAATCTGGTATTTTTATAAATAAGATTTCGTTTTAGAGTATTTTTGTAAATATTTTTTTTTTTTTTTGTATTTTGGTTATCAACAATTTTTGGGGATATTTTTATAATTATTTTATATTTTTGTGGCATTTATGAAAGAAACCCCTCTTTCTTCCCACTACTCCATGCTTAATCGAAACTAACGCATTTAACACATGCTTAACTTTTTGAAAATGCCTAATACAAATTAAATCTTGAATTTTACTTTTTAACAAATTTATTCGATTTTTTCAAAATTTTGAAACAAATATTCATTCTTTTAATTCACTCAAAAATATTTTCTGATAACAATCTTTGAGATTCCATAGTAAGAAAAATGATGTGGAAAGTCGACTGTATTTATTAAAAGAATAATAAATATAAATCAACAAAAATAGTTTATCCTAGATTTAATAATATGACCATTAAATATCTCATATATATGCAATCTTTCACATATTTTACATCTAAATGCAACAAATTTATTATTGACTTATTAATTTCTATGTTAGTAAGTAAAATTGACTTGCCACATCATTTTCTTAATTATTAAATTTCAAAAGTTGTTACAAAAAAATATTTTTGAAGATAAATTGAAAGCATAGGTATTTTTTAAAAATTTTATTACAATTAGATAAAATTGTTAAAAAATGTAAAGTTCAGAATTTAATTAGTAATTAGGTCTTCTGAAAAAAAATTAGAAATAGGCATATTTTTTGTTTTTATATTAAGATTATTATTTTATTTATTATTTCTATTTTTACCCTATTAAAACACCAAAAATTCAATTTTTTTAATTTTTTTAGATTTACAGTTTTTATTATTTTTAGTTTTCTTTTAGTTGTTTTTAAATAAGAAAAAACTGAAAGTAATTTAAAAAAAAAACTGAAAAATAACAAACTAAAAACAACCACATTATAAATATAAAAAAGAAGTTAGAAAAATAGTATTATTTTCTTTAAAGAAATTACACATTAAAAAGTATTTCTCTGTTTATTAATTTTAGAATATTTCTTAAAAGTTACATTTAGATCTAAGGATTTGATATTGAGTCCATATTTTAATTGGGCTTAGGCCAAAATTAATTTTGAGTGTCATATCTACATTTATTGTAAGAAACTTCTATGAGTATTGCTATAATTTTTAGGAAAGATAACAAAAATATTTATTTTTCAAAAAAAAATTATAAAAAATACTGTGTAAATTTCTTTTTATTGTGTAAAAATCATCAAAAATATTATGATAATATTAAAGTATTTGAATTATATTGAATGTCTGTCTTTATGTCTATAGATAAATTTTCTTATCTAAATAGAACTCTATCTTTGTAACCATTTATAACTATAAATAGGTGTTACAATCAATGGAATACACATATACATATACACATATAGAAAATTACTCTCTCTTCTATCTTTATTTTCTTTATTCTTGTTCTCTATTTTATAACATGTTATCAACACAATAGCTTAAAACAAGATTTAAGATATAGTTATTTTTTTCCTTTTTATTTAAAAAAATTACATGAGGCTATACTCTATCTTTATTGAATTTATTATTAAATTTACAAGGACCTATTTTAGTAGTCCTAATGAGTATGTAGCAAATATTTCTTTATTTTGGTTTTATAGCTTGTGAAATTCTACTGAATTCCTTTATTTTAGCCAAATACTAGTTTATATTGTAATTATAATTTTATCTGTATATTTTGTAGGGTTATAGTTTTATTTTATTTCTATCTTATTTTAATTTATTTATTTTAGATATATTATTTGATATTAGATAATGTTAATTCATTTCTAGTTCCTGAAGAACTAGTATTATATATAGTTTCTGAAGAACTTATATTATAAATTTAGTTTTTGAAGAACTCGTATTATAAATTTTATTCCTAAAGTACTTGTATTATAAATTTTAGTTTCTAAAGAAGTATTATTAGTTTTAGTTCTTGGAGAATTAATTAAATAATAACTAAAGGTATAAGTTCCTAAAGAACTAAGTATTTTAAAATCTAGTATTCCAATTTATTAAAAAAATAGTATTTTTATGTTCCTAAAGAACTAAATATATTAGTCTCTAAAAGATTGAAATTAATTGACGTGTTATTTATTTTTTATATAGAAAGATAAAATATTATGGATCATATTCAATTATTAATAGGATTAAGAACAAATGATGCAAATTTATATCTTGCAGATAGTGCTACCACGTACACCATAGTAAAAGATAAGAAATCCCTTTCTCACTTAACAACGGAGAAACTTATGTTAATACAATATTTGGTAGTAAAAAAATAATTGAAGGCTTCGGAAGAGTAAATATATTACTACTTGGAGGTATATATTTTTTTATTAAAAATGAATTATTTTTTCCAAAATCTCGTAGAAATTTATAGAGCTTTAAAGATATTCGCCGAAATGGATATCATATTGAAACTACAAATATGGGAATATTGAATATCTCTATATTACAATCCTCACAATAAGAAAGAAATATGTATTGGAGAAATTACTTATTTTCTCCTCTGGCTTAAATTATACATATATATGTACTATTGAAACAAATGTGGTAGTAAACCAAAAGTTTATTGACCCAAATATTTTTCTTATTTGACATTATCGATTAGGTCATCCTGGATCAACAATGATGCAAAAAATTATTGAAATCTTTTATGGTCATCCATTAAAGAACTAGAAGATTCTTCAATCTAATGAATTTTCATGTTCAATTTGCTTTCAAGGAAAGCTAATTATTAGACCATCACCGAGAAAAATTCAAAATGAATCATCTAGATTCCTAGAACGTATATAAGGTGATATTTGTAGACTAATTCATCCACCATGTGGACCATTTGAATATTTTATGGTGTTAATATATGCGTCAATAAGATGGTCAGATATATGTTTATTATCAACTTGAGATCTAACATTTGCTAGATTACTTGCTTAAATAACTCGATTAAGAGTACAGTTTCCAAAATATGCTATTATGATAATTCTTGATAATACTGATAAATTCACTTCTAAGGCCTTTAATGATTATTGCATGTCAATTGGAACTACTATTGAACATACAGTAACTCATGTTCATACTCAAAATGGTCTAGTAGAATCTTTTATTAAATATCTTCAATTAATAATTAGACCATTATTTATGAAAACAAACCTCTCAGTAATTGCTTGGGGACATGCGATTTATATGCAGCAGCTATTATTTGCATCAGGCCAACTAGTTATCATAAATTTTTACCATTAAAATTAGTTTCTAGCCAGGAGCCAAATATTTTCCATTTGAAAACTTTTAGATGTGTTGTTTATATCCCAATTAACGTCCCATATTGCACAAAAATAGAACCTCGAATGAGATTGAGAATATATATTGAATATGAATCTCCATATATAATTAAATATCTTAAGCCATTAACACGAGATGTCTTTACTGTAAAATTTAATGATTGTCATTTTAATGAGACTTTGTTTCTTAAGTTAGGGGAGAGAACAAGCAATTAGATAAATAAATTGTTTGAAATGAGCCATCATTAAATCATCTTGATCCTTATTCAAAACAATGTGAGTCAGAAGTTCAAAGGATCATTCATTTGCAAAGTATAGCAAATCAATTACCATATACATTTTGTGATCCAAAAAGATTTACTAAATCTCATATACCGACTGCAAATGCTCCAATTAGAGTTGATGTCTCAGTAAAACAACATGTT
Source organism: Ricinus communis (assembly GCF_019578655.1). Taxonomy (NCBI): domain Eukaryota; kingdom Viridiplantae; phylum Streptophyta; class Magnoliopsida; order Malpighiales; family Euphorbiaceae; genus Ricinus; species Ricinus communis. The sequence continues at coordinate 24,209,226 of NC_063257.1, read as the reverse complement.
AATATTATAGCAAATGAGTCTATGATAGGCCAGAAGCATGACAGGCCACATAGTTCCAAGGATAAAAATCCAAGAAAGAAAAATGAACAAGAAAACCAAGTGACAATCCCAAAATTAATGTCCCTGAAGAGCCTATAATAGAAGACATAAATGAACAAATAACTTCAGAAGAGGTTCAAGTGATTGAAGATGATGAAAACATTAAGATATCAATCAACTATATCACTTCAGGTAAAGAGATGGAATTGAAGTGAAATTGTTGTCAATAATGTATTTACATATACAGTAACAACTGATATTGTAAAAGAAAGTGAGGACATTGAACTTAAGCCTGTCATCGAATGTCGACAAAGAAATAATTAGCCTAAATAAAAAGATGCAATCCATGATAATTAAACTCATTAGAAAAATGCCAAGTCTTTGGGCCCATTGTTTTAATACCTGAAGATATTAAGCCAGTAGGCTATAAATAAGTTTTTGTGCATAAATGTAATGAAAATAAAATAAAATTGTGAGATACAAAGTACGACTTGTAGCATGGGATTTCTTGCTAGAACCTGGCATTCATTATGAATAAACTTATTCCCTAGCTGTGGATGCAATTACATTTAAATTTTTAATTAGCCTGATAAATTTAGAAAGGTTTCATTTGCATCTTGTAGATGTCATTATAACTTATTTATATGTACACTTGATAATGACATTTATATGAAAGCTCCTAAAGGACCAAAAATGCCCAAAATCACAAGAAATGTATTTAATTAAGCTACAAAAATTCTCGTATGGGTTAAAACAATCTGGACCAATGTTGTATAATCGCCTAAGTGAATATTTTTTGAAGGAAAGATATACTAACAATTCAATTTGTCCATGTGTTTTTATTAAGAAAACAGATTTTGATTTTGTTATAATTGCAGTTTATATTGATGATTTAAACATCATTGAGACTCCTGAAAAGTTCACAAAAAAATAATTTATTTGAAAAATGAATTTAAAATGAAAGATTTGGGATGAACAAAATTTTATCTCGGTTTGCAGATCGAATATTTATTTGGAGGGATTTTTATTCATCAATCAAATCATATTGAAAAGATATTAAAACATTTTAATATGGATAAATCTCATCTAATGAGTTTTTCCATGATTGTTAGACACTTGGATATGAAAGGACAAGGAAGATTGTGAAGAAATACTTGCTCTAGAAGTACCATATCTTAGTGCTATTAGAGCATTAATGAATCTTGATAATTGTACAATACCTGATATAGCATTTTTTATAAATTTGCTAGCAAGATATAGTTCCTCACCAACTCAAAGACATTAGAATGATGTGAAACAAGTTTTCTGTTTTTTACATGATACATCAGATATGGACTTATTTTATCCACAAGACTCAAAGTTATAATTAATTGGATATACAGATGTTAAATATTTATCTGATCCACATAAAGCTCGAACACAAACGGATTACTTATTTACATATGTTGACACTGCTATATCTTGACATTCTATTAAACAAACTCTAACTGTCACATCATCTAATCATGCTGAAATATTGGCAATGCACGAAGCTAGTAGAGAATGCATATGGTTGAGATCTTTGATCCAACATATCAAAGAAACATATGATCTCCCATTTGATAAAGGAAACCCAATAGTGCTATATGAAGATAATGCTGCTTGTATTGCCCAACTTAAAGGATGATATATTAAAGTAGATAAAAGCAAATACATTTCACCAAAGTTCTTTTTCACTCATGAGCTTCAAAAGCAATGAGTTTTAGATATTCATCAAATTCGATCTATTGATAATTTAGCATATTTGTTTACAAAAGCATTCCCTACAACAATATTTGAGAAATTGATGAACAAAATTGACATATGCACCGACTAAGAAATCTTTGTTAGAAGTCATGTTTTCATGAGAGAGAGATTTTGATGCACTGTACTTTTTTTTTCCTTAGCTTAGGATTTGTCTAATTGGGTTTTCCTAGCAAAATTTTTAACAATGCAGTGTTATGGCACAAACTTCTACATGAATAATATACTCTTTTTTTTTCATTAAAATTTTTTTCCACAGATTTTTTTTTTAGTAAATTTTTAACGAGACATATTCATTGTAATAAAGATCAAATGAGTATTACAATAAGATTAAAATATTTAGGTTATATTGAATGTCTGTCATTATGTCTACAGATAAATTTTCTTATGTAAATAGAACTATATTTTTATAATCCTTTACACTTATAAATAAGTATTACAATTAATGGAATATACACATGTATATATATACATATAGAGAGTTACTCTTTTCTATCTTTATTTTTGTTGTTGGTGATCTTTATTTTACAATACTCTTTATTCTTCTTTTTATTTTTTATTTTACAATAAAAAATATAATTTTTTAACTTCTTTTTTTAAAATACAGTTTTGGTTGTTTTTTAGTTTTTCTTTGGTTTTTTTTGGTAAAACAACCGAAAAACAACAGCACTTTATTTTTGAAAAGAAAGTTACAGAAACAGTATTTTTGGAAAAAAAAAAAATGTTTACGTTCCCTAATTTTTAAGTAAAAATCAGACCGAAGTTCACAAAATCTGAAAAGAAACATCATAAGTTGTAAAATTGAGAAACAGAACCGCAGGTCATGAAGAGAAGTTCCCAACTTTAAATAGTGTACTTGGAAGAGGACTACAAATGCTGCTACCACATAAATGTACATAAACAAGGACATGTGACTTCCCCATATGAGCTTTGATTCTATTTCACTTTCTTTACCAGGACATACAGAACTACCCGGTGGCTGCTATAATCTGGATGCCACTGTGACTGCTCCACACGGCCAATCACAAAATCCTTCATTGCAGCCTCCAAGAAGTACTCAAGAATAGCATCTGCATCAGTAAAATGCATGAAAAGTTGTCATCATTACGAGTGTGGGAAGGGGAGAGGGCAAGTGACTCCTAGAAGTCTATAGTATTCAAAGCTAACCGGAACCTCATCGCAACCCAAATATCCAAGGATCTATCCTAGCAAGAAGTAGAACAACTTTTAAATTGGCAACAGGGAGGACAGGATTGAAATGAGGTTCTCACCATTTCGAAGCTCTCCAGCCAAAAAAATTGTTGTTTGGGTTCCACTTAATTGCGTTAATGTGTCCAACAAATCCACTACAGCTCCTTCACTGTAGACGATATCTGACCCTAGAACTAGAAAAGCAGGGAACATTAGCAAGCAATGCATATATATATTTATACATATTAAATTGTATAGAATTCCTTCCTAGAATTATATGTTCATGGAACCATAAATATCTTGTAAAGAACACACATGAAGAGGTCTGAATATCATAAATATTCATAAAGGATATTCGACAAGTTCAACAATTTCCATGCTTTGATTCCATTGTATCACATATGGATGATAAGTTCTGTTCCAGATACATCTTAAACCTCCTTCCAATGGGAAAAGAAAGTAATGCAACCTTTCAACAATTGGGTTGGCAGATTTTCTTTTCTGACCTAGGACAATTTATAGATTGTCTTCTACATTTGATTTGGTCAATTTAGATGCTAGAGAGGGATTGAAACTCATATTGATAACTGATTAACTTTAAATGGCTGAAATATACTACTAAAGGAGCTGTTTGCAGAAGAAAACAAAGAGAAAAACAGAAAGGTTAACAGCATCACTAATAACAGTTTTTAAGACTTGCAACCAAACCAAAGTTCCATTCAAGATCACAATTCAATAATACAGTAACTGATAAATTCTCTTTCAATAACAGGTGGATGAAAAACATCATAAACTAAATGGTGGAACCTTAAGACATTCAAATTCCAGCGCTAGTCCTGATGCTACTTAGGTACTAGTCCCAAAGAAAGCTAAAAGGAATTAAAAACAAACAACAGAAGTAATTCCCTCCAATCAAGTTGGATAATATTCGAAGAGATTCCTGTAGAAACTCCGAAAGCTGAAGCCTAAAAATGGTCTGACATATACTCCATAACACTGCAAAAGCAGCTCAACACTAAGGAATGGTGACATCTTTCCTACCTTCTAAACTTCTCATTTTAAACCAACAAAAGTTTCTAAACATCTTACGCACACCCGATGCTCCTCATAGATGCTATAAAGGCTATCCACATTGACAAGCATAATCAGTTTTTAACTTTCTCAACCAAGAACTATTTCAAACACCCTACTATAATTTATTTACTCACTCTACTTACCATTATGAAGATCTCCTTACATAATATAACTTTAAGCCTAAATTTACTAGACAAATGACCAAATTTAATTACTTAAAGTTGGTTACCCACCAGCTTCAATCAAGCTCTAGATGAACATATTTAAAATAAGCTCACTTTGTTCATGTTTGTTTGCTTATTTAATGAGCTTAAAATTTTTATTTAATACCATTTCATTTAACTTCTAAAATTAAACCTAATCAAGCATTCACCTAAGTCATTCACAAACTATTCACTATTGTTAAATTGAGTTGCACTCAGTTTCATTTTTATTATTGCCATTACTCAATTAATATGTCTAATAAATTAGCAAAATAATATTTCTAATTAATTAGCATTTGAATTATGATGACTAGTGGTTCAAAAAAAAATTATTAGGACTAGAAAATTATCCATCCTTTCAATAAATTAAATATTAATTTAATATGTTGCAACTTAAGTTAATTCTTCTTATATAAAGATATTGATTGTCATGTTATGTTAAAGAAACTAAATACCACAAAAATAGTTGCAATGTTACTGTTCAACTGTTCCAATCTGACATTGCAACCGCAATTTATAACCTTTATTCTATGTCCATGACCATTCCTCAAGATGTAACAGGGTGAGCTAAGGCTGAAGCAGGCAATAAAAGTGAAATCACTCTGCTGCTTCATTTCTTTCACATTATAGAAACCAAAATTTTACCTTTTCACTGTTAATTGTTTCATTACCAATTTTTTTTTAAAGAAATACATGCAGAGTTCATTATAAATAAAATATAGCAATATGACTATAAGCATTAGAATAGTCAATTGCCTAAGCCAGGAAATAGAGAAGCCTTGTAAGGCCCCACTATGAATGCAGCATGCTGAAGCAATCGATGCAAATGGTTCTTACTCAGCGGGGCCTCTAATTAGCAATTCTTGGTCAGCATTGATAATGTGAAAGAGCTGGACCATGCATTTAACAGTATAAGCTGCTAGTTATGCATTAGCAGGGGAAAAAAGAAAAGAAAAGATGTATGGAAAGCAAGCTTACTGTAGTCAGGTAACAGCTCAATCAAATCCGATTCAGGCTCATCACCCCATATGAGCTCTTTCACAACTGCAGAGCCCCGCACATTTCCATGTGTCAGATTAGCTTCAATGTTCTTTCTCAGTAGTCTCAATCTATCAGGCAGATCGGTAAGCGTAACTTGAGCACCCAAAAAAGCTGCAATGCAGCTGGAAACCAAAAATACGAATGGACAAGTCAAGTGGAGAAAGGAACCTTACAATATTCCTCAACTAGATAAGAACTTGAATTGGAACAAGAATACTAATGATATAACAATAGCATTCATGTTAAGCATCCCCAATGATAAAACAAGAATACTAATGATATAACTATAACATTCATGTTAAGCATCCCCAGTTAATTAAAGAAAATTGACGACATAGATCTGCACCCGTTGTTTCCAAGATAGCTAGCTGGAGAAAAAGCAGAACAAATTGAAAAAGACAAAGTGAGACATTATGACAGCAGTTATCTTTACCCTACCAATCCACAGCCAGCTCCCAACTCGACAATCTTCTTTCCTTGAAGTATAAGCATCTTGGAGTCCACAGCATGCTCCAAGAACTTCCCCAATATAACCCCGCTATCCCACATCACTGAACCAGTTACTCCAGGTTTGCCCTTGTAGTAAAAAGGACGATATTCAATAAAGCAGTTAGCAGAAACTGAACGTATATATTTGACATCTACAACAGTGACAGAACAAACAAGAGATTGATGGTGAAGTTTAAGAATTTAAAAACATTACAGGTGATTGCACAAATATGTTGATCTCCATAAAGTTAACATCTTTGAGCTCATCAATCACACTCAACTAAAAAAAGAATTCCTTGCTTGGGAATGGGAATCTTAACTCATAGCATTTCATCTCAAGAAGTGATTATAAATAATATAATGGGTAGCGCTACAAATAACTGTATATCCAGATACATAAAGAGATAACAGTTGAGCAGAGACAATAAACAAATTGGGGAAGTGTAAAATAAAGAAAGCAACAGAAAGGTACCAGAGAAGAAGGGGACTGGAGAATGGAAAGAGAGTGACCACAGGCATCAATGCGAAGCTGAAGAGAGGATTGAGAGACGAAAGAATTGGGTGCGGAAAGAGTAGGCTGCTGTATTCCCCACAGTAACATTATTTCCTCGGCAGCAGATTCTTCACCGTCGTCCCTCAACACCCTAACCTTCTCTCTATATGATCCTATTTGTATCATCATCGCCTCCATTTTTTCTAATTCACCAGATTCATCACTGCTACCCATCATATAATTACAAAAATTTGTTCCAATTTTCCCACCCGTAACCACCCCCCACCCCCCCCCCCCCCCCCAGTCTACTATTATAATAAAAAAAAAAAATCAGATTAATACTCGTGTGGTTAATTATATGTTTTAATTATAATTTTTTATTGTAAATATCTATAAATAATATAATTTAAAATTTAAAATATTAAAAATTTATAAATAATATAATATTAAATAAATATAAATAATAATCTTCTTAAATTTGTTAATTAATTATTAATTTTCATAACGATAGAAACATTCACCAAGTATTGGGTTATATTTAATTTATACTCTTTAATTTGATTCTTTATAAAATTCATAATGCTTATTTAAATTTAAATAATTAAAAATAATTTATAAGATTAAATATATTAAAATTCAGATTTAATTAAATTAAATTATTTCAGTTTGATTTGATATAATATTTAACTTTTAAAATATATCTTAAAATTTTTTATTTGTTTTAATATTTCATATTTTTTTAAATGGTAAAATTCAAAAGATTATCTTATGGTTTCACGTTTTTTCACTTGAAGACCGGAGATATTTTTTGTATCAAAAGAGTACTACGAGCTTTATTTTTTTAGCATTTTTTAAGTACATATTTATATTTTATTATTTTTATATAATTTTACATGCATTTAACATGAATCATTATTAAATTATGATTTTATAAGCAATAGTATTTAAGAATATATCATAGTATTCATAAATATATTAAGATTTTATTTAAAAAATTATTTCTTAAATTTGATTAAAATTAAAAAATACATGTTTTAATCAAATATTAATTTACTTAAAAATACTTATGCTATTAGAAATTTATGTTTCTATTAGTATTAATAATCTAAAAAATGAGAAAAATATTGAATATATCTAAAAAATGCTTAAGAAATAAAACATATATTACTCATTTGATATAAAAAAATATCTATGTCTCTTAAATATAAAAGTATCAAATTAGGATAATTTTTTAAACTTTATCCTTTTTCAAATACATAATTAATAATTTTTCACGTTATGCGTATAGAAATTTTTTTTACTAATAATAAAGATTAGATTTTATTAATTGAGTAGTTTTTGCTTAAAACAAAACCATACTGAAAAGTTTAGTTGGAATATATATCAAATATAATGGAAAGAGACGCACCTTTAAAGATGCATCGCCAACAAAGACACTCTCTAATCAAAGACGTTTCTGTCGGCGGTAGTTTCAAGCGTGCATTCAAGTGTCTATAGCAACTATGATACTGTAAGGCTTTTTAACCTAATCGAGAATATGCTAACCAGTCACAAAGACTAAAATGGAGATGGAAGTAGCCACTCGGATAATTCACCGGGATACTTTTACTAATGAGTGACATTTCTTGATTCCATAAGGAAGCTTATATCATAAATCCATAGATGGAGCCGGAAGCCAACTTCCTTAATTGTGTATATTTGCCTTTAGTTTTATTGTTTAACGGGCTATTCCTTATAAATGCAACAATCATAACTTACACATCAAGCACTGCAAGAAGTCCACCTGAATCTAGCCCATCTTATTAAGCCTATATTCAAAGTTATTAACTTAACCTACTAGTTAATTATATACAAGACTTGCCTAATCTAGCTCGATTACAAATTATGCTTTGATTTCCAGCCTTTAAGCCTAATAGATTACTTTTTATGAAAATGCCCAATTTAGTGATCTTAAATGTAATATGGCACAATTTAACCTAACTAAAATATGGCAGAGCCCATTAGGTCTATGTTGAATTTAAGACCCAATTACCATCTAATGGACTACAATTTTCATGCCATGTCTAATTTTAAAGTCTATATATTTATATGTCAATTTTAATTAAACAATTACAAAACAGGTATTTAGCATCCATCACAAATAAAGCAAAAATAATAAGAGTAGAAAGTAAATCTAGCTATTATAACCCGCCTACAACTAAAAATTTAGAAAAAAAAAAACCTTAAAACTAAGTTACAGTGCATGAAATCGCCAAAAATACATCAAAACTCAAAAATCAGCCTAAGAATTATAAACAGCAGATTGGCTCATGATGTAGAGCCGATCGGCTCAATGCAAAGCTAAATTGGCTCTGCATTGGGCCGATCGGCTCTAGAGGCTTCAAGTGACTTTAATTTATCTCGATTTATTTAAAAAAAATTATGTTTATAAATCTCAACAAATTGGGAGCAAACTGGTAGCATCCATTTTCCGGATCTAGATATCAAGAGAATTACGAAAAATCTGATGATGAAAGTTACTGTTTTTCTCGAGTCTCGAGAGGTCGAGGACGATCGAATCCTAATTAGAGTTGTGAATAATCGAACCAAAATTATTTTCTAAAATCAAATTGAACTAAATTGGCAGAAGAAATTAAGTCTAGAGGATGAAATTGCAAATTTGGAAAGTTCATGGACTAAAATATTAAAAAATTCAGAATTTTTGGCCCTAAGCCAATCAGCTCTGCGTACAACCGAATAGGTTGTACCTAGAGCTGACCGGCTCAGATTGGTCCCTGTTTTGATTTTCAACATCTTTTTGAGTGTTTTTCGATTTAAAATGCCAAACTACACCTTCTAGAACTTTTTATCAATAATAATTTGAATTTAAAGTGTTTTATTTGAAATTTATCATAAAACATCCCAATAAATCAAAAAGAATTCTTTTTTAGTTGTCAATATTTTCAGATCCTCTAGGATTTTCTAAATTCTAACTTTTGTGAATAGAAAGAGAGGCTCTAAGTTTAAGAGTTAGCAATTATTGGTATTTATTAGCAATTACTAAGAATTGATAGGAATTAAGAGCAACTCCCAATAATTAAGAACATACTTTTTTAGCGACCATGATAGAACGACATAAAAGAACTTTCTAAAGGCAGTACTTGTTTTTAAGAATCAAACATAATTCATAAACGCTCTGGATCCTTAAAATGCATGTGTAAATTGTTATGACCCGATCTGTAGGCCCGTGATCGGCACTAGGGAATGGATAAGCTTAAAACCACCAAGACCCATAGTAAGCCTTACTAATCGACATTTCAAATGTGCATATAAAAATACAATAATTAATCATACCTATTAATTTGTAGCATTTATATTTAAATCATAATTAATTATATCTAATTAAATTAAATTATCCAAAATTGATATTTAATAGCAACAATATTTTCTAAACTTATAAAATAATTTTTAAGGTCTAAATAAAATTATTTTATAAGTTTAGAAAATATTGTTGCTATTAAATATCAATTTTGGATAATTTAAATCTAAATAAAATTATATCGAGCCGAAAATTCAAAATTCTACGCATTCGGAAAACACCGGGGTCCGAAAGCTGGTACTGCCAACGGTGTCAGAATTCAAATCTAGAAGTGCCTACGTGAAGCTTAAGTTGCAAGGAGTCCGAAAATGTAAGATTTTTAGCCAAAAACTCGCCGGAAGACATCAGATCGAGGCCGAAAAGTCTCAGCTCCGAGGAGTTTGCACACAGCTGCCGACGGGGAAAACACGGTTGGAAGCTCAGCTCGGGGTTTCCGGTGGCGGGGATCTCAATTTTGACGTCGGACGAGTGAACGGACGGCGGCAGAAGGTCATTTCGGCGGTGGCAGCTCCTTTTTCCACGCTGACGAGAGAGGGGAAGGCGAAGAGAAGCTGGGTGGCTGGGCAGTGGCGTTGTGGCCGGAAATGGCAGAAGACGGGGAGGGAGAGTGATAGAATCAAGGCTGATCCTTCACCACCAAGCAAGCCACAAATTGATCCATTGAAGTATGAGGGTCCAATCACACGAGCTAGAAGCAAGAGATTCAAGACTGCCTTGTGTTCTTTCATGGTCCACGTGATAAACAAGATGCATTTAAGAAGCAAGGTTAGCGAGTTGAACTTAGAAGATCAAGATTCAACTTTGATTAATTGTATTTCATTCATGGATTAAAACCCAACGTGAAGACATGAAGATCAGATTTTATTTTTGTTGAATTCAAGCCCAAACGTAAAGCCCAAGTCCAAGGTTGAATATTCAAAGTCAAAATCCAAATCAAAATAGGAGTCTTCTTTTAACATGTCCAAGTCAAAATAGGAGTTTGCTACTCTTTTACTTCAAGTTTTGTTTATTTAGGAGTCTTGGCCGCATATCCTACTCATTCTAGGATTGGGATTGTTTAAACTCTATAAATAGAGCTATGTAATTCTGCAAAAGCATACATATATCTTTGATTGAATAGAAAACCTTATTTTTACTTAAAGAGTTTCTTTAAGTGTTCTTGAGATTAAAGCTTATTGTTTAGGTTTTGATTTTACTTCTACCTTAATTTAATTCTATTAACTTGTTAGTTTCTAGGATTAATTAAGTTCATCTCATTATAGCTATTGATCTTATTTCTTTATAAATAAGGGTGATAGTTCCACAAATAACTTTTGGCAAACCTTATAAGTATCGATCTTGGCTTGTAATCTTCTCTTCCATAGAAGGTTTACATCATTTGGTATCAGAGCTAGCTTACAAGGTTTGGTTACGTATCCTATTTGTTAGCTTCGTTGTTCTTCTACTCATATACTCTTTTGTTTAGTTAAAGTCTTCGAGACGTTCTAGATAAATTGGTCTGCGATATCTTTATTTTGTTATTTCGTTTCCTTTAGTTTACTTGATCAAAGTCTTCGAGACGTTTCAATCAAATTAAGCTCTATGTGTTTTGTTAGTGTTTGGTTATAAAAGAAAATTGTGTGGATCTGAATTATTGATCCGAAGTGAGGCTTAAAAAAAAAAGAAAGAGTATACAAGGCAAGATTTGGAGCTGATTCAAAAAGATTGACTTGGTCAAGGTCAAAATCTAAAGAAAATCAGGTTTGAAGATATCACATAACCTTCTCTTTTCAATTCCTTTTCCTATTCTACTTTTCCTTAATTGTTTCCTATTCGGTTTCTTATATTCTTCTTTATCATCTCGTTATTCTTTATTTCTTCTACTTCCATCCTTATTCTTAGTTCGTTATTTTATTCTCCTTTTCCTCTAATTTATCTTTAGCTTAATTAATTTTTGTTCTAGCTTGTTAATTGTGTTTTATTAAGTTGGTTGTGATTTTAACTTTTACAATTTGAGTTAATTTTAAAGGGCACAAAGACAAACTCTTTCTTTGATTGAGTGCAAACACGTGAGGGAGAAATCAATCTTCTTGAAACCATGTCTAATCAGTCTTTTTCCAAAGATTCCGATTACAGAATTCAAGATATAAGAGCATTCATAGAGGCTATAAACTCTAAACTTGAACGACAAAGGTTTGATAGCGAAAATAGGTATGCTGAAATGATGGATAAACTAATAAAAATTAAATCTGAATCGAGAGGTAGGAGCTTTCAAGATGAGGAAAGTATGTCTAGAGCAAGAAGAGGAACATGGAGAGATGAAGAAGAATGGAGAAATAGAACCGAAACTCACCATGGGAGAAATAAGGTAGATTCATACTTGGGTAGTATTAAGCTTACAATTCCTTCCTTCCAAGGTAAGAGTAATCCCGAGTTGTATCTAGAGTGGGAAAAGAAGGTTGAGAGAGTATTTGAATGCCATAACTATAGTGAGGAGAAGAAAGTAAAATTGGCTATAGTTGAATTCACCCATTATGCCGCAATTTGGTGGGATCAACTAGTGAATAATAGGCGTAGGAATGGTGAGGGGGAAATCCAAACATGGGCTGAAGTGAAACGAATAATGAGAAAACGCTTTGTTCCTTCTTATTACTATAGAGAGTTGTACAATAAGCTATAAAGTTTGGTACAAGGGGGAAAGAGCGTAGAGGAGTATTATCAAGAGATGGAGATTGTTTTGATTAGGGCCAATATAGAAGAGGATAGGGAGGCTACTATGGCTCGATTTTTGTATGGTCTTAATAAAGATATTGCTAATCTTGTTGAATTGCAGCATTATGTAGAAATGGAGGACATGTTACACATGGCAATCAAGATAGAGCGGCAATTGAAGCAAAAGAGCAAGAACTCCTCTTCAACAAATTCTAAATGGAAATCCAATTGGAAAGATACAAATTCTGCCCAAAACAAAGGAAAGGAAGTGTCTAAAGATAATAAAGCCGAAACAAAAGGAGATCAAAGCAATAAAAGCCGAACTCAAGAAGGCAAGCCCAAAAAGATCAATGCTTCAAATGCCTAGGCTATGGACATATATCTTCTCAATGTCCGAACAAACGCACTTTAGCATTAAAAGGAGGCGAATTGGTGTATGCTAGTGAAGAAGAAAGTGGAGCTAAAAGTGATGAAGATTCAATGCCGAATTGGAAGATTGTTATTCCGATGATGAAGCTAAGCAAGAGGGGCATTCAGGTGAGCTATGTGGAGTCACTATTAGATCCTTGAACGTGCAACAAGGGGCTGATGATGAAAGCCAAAGAGAGAACATCTTCCATACACGTTGTTTGGTAAGAAAAAACTCCTTGTGTTTTAATTATTGATAGTGGTAGTTGCACTAATGTTGCTAGCACAATGATGGTGGATCGATTGAAACTTCCAACAACCAAACATCCAAAACTATATACTCTTCAATGGTTGAATGATTCGGGAGGTATCAAGATTACAAAGCAAGTTAGGGTGGCGTTTTGTGTACAAAAGTTCCAAGATGAAGTATTGTGTGATGTGATCCCAATGCAAGTTTGTCATCTACTTTTGGGAAGACCATGGCTGTTTGATTGAGATGTCATCTACAAAGGGCGTTCAAATTACTATTGTCTTACACTTCACAACAAACTTTATACTCTTACACCGTTAAGTTCAAAAATTGTTAATGAAGACCAACGTACAATGAGTCTTAAAGTTACTGCCTATGAAAAAGAAAAAGAAAGAGAGAGAGAGAGAGTGCACGTGAAAAAGAAAAGGTGCACAAGCAAAAGGAGAGCTGTGTGGAAAATCATGAGGGGTGTGAGAAAAGAGAGGAAAAAGGAGAGAAAGAGAGTTTGCACAAAAAAAAAATATTGAGTTGTGAGGCGCAAGAAAAAGGTGAGTTGAGTGCAAAAGAGAGAAAAGTGAATTTTGTGGCAAGAGAGAGAGATGTGAGAAAAGCTTTAATGTCACAAAAACAAATACTTGTGCTTGTTTACAAAGAAAGTTTTCTGACCACTAACGATCTTAATGTTTCTTTGCCTTCAAGTTTCAAGTCTCTTTTGCAGGAGTTTGAGGACGTGTTTCCCGACGAAATTCCCAGTGGGTTACCACCCATTCGTTGAATTGAGCACCAAATTGACTTTGTACCCGGTTCTACCATACCAAATAGGCCAGCATATAGAGCAAATCCCGAAGAAACCAAAGAACTACAACGCCAAGTGGAAGAACTTCTTAATAAAGGTTATGTTAGGAAAAGTTTAAGTCCATGTGTTGTTCCTGTTATACTTGTCCCTAAGAAAGATGGTTCTTGGCGTATGTGTGTGGATTGTCGTGCAATTAACAAAATAACTATTAAATATCATCATCTTATACCTAGGTCAGATGATATGCTTGATGAGTTGCATGGGGCTATCATGTTCACTAAGATTGATCTAAAAAGTGGTTATCATCAAATTAGAATGAAAGAGGGTGATGAATGAAAAACATCATTCAAAACTAAATTTGGTTTATATGAGTGGTTAGTCATGCCGTTTGATTTAACTAATGCACCTAGTACATTCATGAGATTAATGAATCATATTTTGCGTACTTATATAGGCAGGTTTGTGGTTGTCTATTTTGATGATATACTTATTTATAGCAGGTCGTATGATGAACATGTAAAGCACGTGCGTTTAGTTCTTGAAACTTTACGCAAAAAAGTTATGTTTGCTAACCTCAAGAAGTGCGGTTTTTGCACAAACAAACTTATTTTTCTTGGTTTTGTTGTTAGTGCAAAAGGAATTGAGGTTGATGAAGAAAAGGTGAAGGCAATCAAAGAGTGGCCGATTCCCACAAATGCAAGTGAAGTTCAAAGTTTTCATGGACTAGTAAGCTTCTGTAGGCGTTTTGTGAAAGATTTCAGTACCATTGCCGCATCATTGAATGAATTAGTGAAGAAAGATGTGAAGTTTAATTAGGGAGAAGCACAACAATTGGCGTTTGACTTGCTCAAATAAAAACTTACTTCTTCTCCTATTCTATTTCTTCCTAATTTTGATAAAACTTTTGAGATTGATTGTGATGCTTCCGGTATAGGTATTGAAGCTGTTCTAATGCAAGATGGAAAGCCAATGGCCTATTTTAGCGAAAAGTTGAATGGAGTAAGCCTGAAGTATCCAACTTATGACAAGGAACTCTATGCACTTGTTAGAGCTTTAGAAGTATGGCAACATTACTTGCTGCCCAAAGAGTTCGTGATCCACACCGATCATGAATCCTTGAAGTACTTAAAGGGTCAAAACAAGCTGAATAAAAGACATGCTAAATGGAGTGAGTTCATTGAAGCATTCCCTTATGTCATCAAGTACAAGCAAGGTAAAGATAACATAGTGGCCGATGCTTTATCTAGAAGGTATGCTTTAATTGCTGTTTTAGATGCCAAATTACTAGGTTTTGAATAAATAAAAGACTTATATCATGATGATAGTAATTTCGGCCAAGTGTATAAGGCATGTGAACAAGGTGCATTTGATAAGTATTATAGGCATGATGGTTTTCTTTTCTTTGAAAAACGTTTATGCATTCCTTCTTGTTCTATGCGTGATTTACTTGTGAAAGAAGCACATGAAGGTGGTTTAATGGGACATTTTGGTGTTCAAAAAACTTTAGATATATTGCATATGATCACTTTTATTGGCCTTGCATGAAAAAGGATGTTATGCAATTTTGTGCAAATTGTATTGTGTGCAAACATGCTAAGTCTAAGCTTCAACCACATGGTTTGTATATGCCTCTCCCTATACCTAGTTCACCTTGGGTTGATATTTCTATGGATTTTGTACTTGGATTACCTAGAACTAGGCATGGGAATGATAGCATATTTGTTGTTGTTGATAGGTTTTCCAAAATGGCACATTTTATAGCTTGTAAGAAAACTAATGATGCACAACATATTGCTGACCTATTCTTTAGAGAGGTAGTGTGTTTACATGGTATGCTACGCACCATAGTTAGTGATAGGGATGCTAAGTTTTTTAGCTACTTTTGGAAGACTTTATGGGGTAAGTTAGGTACACGCTTGTTATTTTCAACAACTTGTCATCCAAAAACCAATGGTCAAACTGAAGTAGTAAATAGAACACTATCACAACTACTATACACCATGGTAAAACGCAACATTAAGAGTTGGAAAAATTGCTTGCCGCATATAGAGTTTGCTTATAATAGAACCATGCATTGTTCAACTAAATTCTGCCCTTTTGAGATTGTCTATGGGTTTGTACCTTTGATTCCTTTAGATTTGATTGCTTTACCTTTAAAGAAACAAACTAACCTTGATGGTAAGAAAAAGGCCGAATATGTGCTTAAATTGCATGAACAGGTTCGAGCTAATCTAAAGCGCAAGAATGAAGCAAATGCTAAACACGCCAACAAAGGAAGAAAAGAGGTGATCTTTGAACCCGAAGATTAGGTGTGGATATATATGCACAAAGAAAGATTCTCAAACCAAAGAAAAAGCAAGTTGATGCCAAGGGGAGATGGACCTTTTCAAGTGTTGGAACGCATCAACAATAATGCTTACAAAATTGACTTGCCCGGTGAGTATGGAGTTAGTGCTACATTCAATGTTGCTGATTTATCTCCATTTTCTTTTGATGAAGGTCTTGATTCGAGGACGAATCCTTTCGAGGAGGGAGAGGATGATAAAATCAAGGCTGATCCTTCACCACCAAGCAAGCCACAAATGGATCCATTGAAGTACGAGGGTCCAATCACACGAGCTAGAAGTAAGAGATTCAAGGCTGCCTTGTGTTCTTTCATGGTCCACGTGATAGACAAGATGCATTCAAGAAGCAAGGTTAGCGAGTTGGACTTAGAAGATCAAGATTCAACTTTGATTAATTGTATTTCATTCATGGATTAAAGCCCAACGTGAAGACATGAAGATCAGATCTTATTTATGTTGAATTCAAGCCCAAACGTAAAGCCCAAGTCCAAGGTTGAATATTTAAAGTCAAAATCCAAATCAAAATAGGAGTCTTCTTTTAACAAATTCAAGTCAAAATAGGAGTTTGCTACTCTTTTACTTCAAGTTTTATTTATTTAGGAGTCTTGGCCCCATATCCTAGTCATTCTAGGATTAGAATTATTTAAACTCTATAAATAGAGCTATACAATTCTGCAAAAGCATATATATATCTTTGATTGAATAGAAAACCTTGTTTTTGCTTAAAGAGTTTCTTTAAGTGTTCTTGATATTAAAGCTTATTGTTTAGGTTTTGATTTCACTTCTACCTTAATTTAATTCTATTAACTTGTTAGTTTGTAAGATTAATTAAGTTCATCTCATTATAACTATTGATCTTATTTCTTTATAAATAAGAGTGATAGTTCTGCAAATAACTTTTGGCAAACCTTATAAGTATCGATCTTGGCATGTAAAATTATCAAAAAGCCCTTACCGACATATTTAATTACAAAAATACCAAACTTATAAATTTTCATTAAAACCCCATATATTAATAAAATTATACTTTTAATCCTTATTCCAAATTAATTTTTCAATTTAATCCTAACACACAATTAATTTAATTAATCAATTTGCTAAATATTTTTCAATTAAAATCTAATACCATTAGCTAATTAAAATGTCTTTTTTTCTAATAATCCTTTTATAAAATATTCTTTACAAATTTTTCCATAATTCTCCAATATATAATTTTATTTTTATATATGCATTTGGGAAAAAAATTTCGAATAACCAAAAATATAATTTATTTTTCAAAGAATTTACTTAATTAATTTCTTAAAAATCATACTAATTGGATATAGTTAGAAGTCTATGAGAATATTATATTGTTCATGAATTGAAATATCATATGCCAATTTTAAAAAAATCATATTTATTATTAGACTCACTTAATTTTAGAAAATAAAAATTCTAATTTTTAAAACATAAAACTGATGTCATAATTCCCACCCATTTAAAAATAAACAAACAAACAAACAAATAAATAATTAACCCAACAGCAACAACAGCAAAAGTATATATATATGCAATGGCAAAAGCCCTCTTTCTGAACAACCTATTCATGCCCAAACACTTTGGTGGCCTTTTTTCTTTTTATCTCATTCCCTTGGTTTTTGAACAGAAAATGGAATTAATTTATTACTTGTAAGTTGTAAGGACATTTTCAATCTATTTTTCTGTGTCTAGCCATGTACCCAGAATCCGTAAAGAAAAAGAAAAAAAAGAAAACCATAAAATCCAGAAAACTTCAGGCACTGGCTTTCCAGATCACTAAGTTCATGGAGAGAGAGAGAGAGAGAGAGAGAGCTATTTTGACAAGTGAATAACACAACGTAAACATTTCCCTTCTTTCATGAGATTGAATGCTTTGTTGATATCTTCAAATGGCAGATTGTGTGTGATGAACTCATCAATCTGAATTTCCTGCACAGGGAAAAAAAAAGAGAAAAAAAAAAACTAATAAATCTCAGAGATGGTGTATGATATTTCTAATATATTTGACACCATCAAGCTGATAGCTGTAATTGGTTGGAGCTCGTCAATCATTTTCGACAATATAAGATGGCACGAAGAATAAAAACGTTTATAATCTTTTCACTACATAATCCATCAACCCTAGAGCTTGCATTCAAACAAAGCATGAGCAATCATTAGAACAGGAACAAACAATTTCCTTGATAAGAGGAAGCATTCTTCTGTCATACTTTATATGGGGTTAGAGTTCCAATTTTGTTAGAAATCTACTACAGTGGTGTGACCCAAGATTTTGCTTAAAGATTCGCTAAGGTATTCACATGGAAATTTCTTGCAACAAGATTGGACAGGCTAAGGGCCTCATACATTGTTTAAAGTATTTTTTGGTTTGAATATTAGGTAATATAAAAAATAAATTGTTTAAAGTGTTTTATACTAGGCATATTTTATTGTATACTTTTATACATTGCCTATGTAAAAATATTTAATACATATTAATAAAATATTGATTCGACCTCAATTCATCCCGGTTGAGCTTCAAACCCTAGACCTTCTATCTTCTCTGGTTCCGGGTCAATGACAGGGTCAGTCCCGAAAACCATTTCTGTTTTTCAAAATTCAAAAATGTCTAGTTTTGGAAAAGAAAGCTACAAACTAGTAAAATCACTTTTTATGGTTTCCTACTTTGTGAAAACATCTTTTTTTTCAAGAAAGAAATTGACGAAGATAAATATTTTATTAATACAATTTGTTCTGAAAGCTGAACAGCAAAAAGCCCAAAAAACCATACACAAAATTGATAGTAAACTTGCCCTCAAGTAATCCACATCCAATTAATTTATGCTTCATGCGTTCATGCAAAGGTATGATTCTGAATGAGAAGCAAAAGGCAGAGGAAGCCGCTATAATTTTTCAATATGGCCTCCTGGTGCAACAGATTGTATTAGTAAAGCTTAAGTGCATAAGATGAGCATGGTTTGCAGCCTGTATAATACAATTAAAACGGAAGAAAAGGCTTCTGCAGGGAGATGGAAAACTGTGGGGCAATTTAAGGATGGAGATAACGCGTCAGTTAATAGTTCTAGATATTAAACACCTATCTAGGGTTAAATAGGCTAAACTGTGTAAAAGAATGAAGTTATTAATGAGCTTTCCATAAAAGACAAAATAGAAACAACTAAAAAGGAGATGGATAAAAGAATGCAGGTAAATTCAAGTGTACAAGTACCACATAATAGAAAAATCCATGATTTACTTCATATTATATTTTTAAGTTAGCATGTGCAATAATTAGATATTTGCTATTTTTCAGATTTGAAGCTTTCACAAGAAAGTATGAAAACTGTCTCTGAGAGGTGAAATTTGGACTTATGTAACTTAGGTATATCAAGTTGCAATTTGGACTGTAAATTGTTAAAATTAAAGTTTAGAGCTTCATGGCTATTTAGTTGTGCTGACCTTCTTTGTGGTTCTACACCAGCACAAGTTTCTACCCACACAAGCAGAAAGGTGGTGGAATATGGGCAAACAGATGAACATTTTGGTGAAAATCAGTTACTAATACAATTGAATCAAGGAGAATGAAACAGACACTAATCAGGCATGTTTCACTATGACTTGTGATACCATACCTACCTTTTTCATATACATGTCCACTAGTGAAGGAAGATCTGATTTAGGTTTCCATCCTCCAAATAAAGATCCTTTCAATGTTCTTCCACTCAAAAACAGCCCATAGTGAGCAGATATTTCAGGTTTCAATTTTGGTACACCAAGAGTAACTGTTAACCCCCACCCCTAACAGATGCAAGACAAAAATTCAAGTCAAAACCAAAATGAATACCAGCTTCTTTAAATAAAATCAACAAAATTATGGGACAGAAAGCAATTACATCGCAGCAACATTGTAACGCTGTAGTTATCATTCCACTGTCACCAACGCATTCAAATGAGTAATCTGCCCCTCCATTGGTAATACATTTAATAAGCTGAAAATTTGTTAATTAGAGAAACAAATTAAAATCCAGATAACAGGATGATGTAGTAAATATGCCTTCCTCTAGGTGAAGGCTAAGAGCTAATGAGGATCCAAGCCCATCTGAGGTAAAGGACCCATTTAGCATTCTTTTGGAGTTTAGCAATAACCTCTTTTGTTCGTCTCTAAAAGATTGTAGCTTCTGGATGCAGATATAGTTTTTTGATGAATTAAAGTTGTATTCCGAAGAATCATGTCTATATTATCTCCAAAATAATTATATCTCTTAGCACCTAAACCAGTATTATTCTAGCTAGACCAGGCCACGCGCCGGTTCAGAACCGGAAACGGTCAATCCGTAACCGGCTCGAACTGGATCCAAAACCAGAGGAGACCGGTTCAGGGCCGTTTTGGAATAGTCTCACTTTTCAGTTCAGTAGGTCAAGCTGAGTAAAGTCAGAGAAAGGATTTATCATAGCAACCCCCAGGAGTCAACTTTCCCATATGAGCATTCAGTACATGTATCAATCCGTGCACTTTGTCAAGCCAATAAGGATGAAAGATGGGTTATAGCGAAGAATTATGGCCATTGGATCAAAAACAATTCTTGAATGAGGTATTCAACTCCAGGGATGAATCGAAAAAGACATATTTATTGGTTCTACGGTAATCTAAGATTCCTAAATGCAGGGGTCTCATGCATTCCAAGTAGCTGAAAAGTGGCAACTTTCAACATTTACTGGAACTGGAACCGAACCGCCCATTTTAAAAAAAAATTAATAACAATAAATAGTAAAAGTATATATAATATTATTAATTATTTTAATTAAGAATAAAATCAACTTCTTTTAAATATCAATAATAATACATATAATAATAGCTATAATAACATAAATAACATTAAAGATATTTGATAAATAAAAATTGATAATTAATAAAAAGTTAAAAAAAAATAATAATAAAATAAATAAATAAATAAAATTTATAAAGAAAGGAGATGAAGATTTATTTGACCACATAAGCAAAGGACTTCAACTTCCGGCGTACAAAGTGATTAAGGGGTATGTAGGCGCCTTAACTTTTGAGCTTTGATTCCTCTAAACCCAAAATGATACGTAAGCACCTTAATTTTTGGTAAGAAAATTAAGTTCAAGCAATTTTTTTTTTTTAATTCTTTAAAAAAATTAAAAAAAAAAATTTAGTCTGTCTGAACTGGCCGAACCGGAATTGTGAATAGGAACCAGCAGTTCACACGGAACAGGCCGATTCCAGTTTCCATTGAAACATGAACCGCCGGTTCCTGAACCGTGGGGGCCACATATTCTAGGGGTCTTAGTGTCTGCTTTCCCCTCCCAAAACAACAATTCTCTAATGATGCTAACTTTCAATTGTGCCTTATATCAATCTAAGTTATATACATAATGTATGGGACTGGAATGATACCTGTTGAATAGGTTCATTACATTTATTTGGGTTGATATACTGTGTTATTCCAAAAGCTTTTGCTGTACCCACCAAAAGAACTACTGAGATTGAGACACATTACTTGCATTGCAATATAAAATCCGTAAGTCTGAAATGCAAATGCCAATCATACCTTTCTCCTGTTTTTCAGGATTCGTGTCAACACCAATTATTTGAGATGCCCCTCTGAGTTTAGCTCCTTGTGCAACCTAATCTCAAAGTATCAAACCGTGAAGATTGTAATAATGGAGGTCAAAGCCACTATTTTTGGGAAAATCTAGTAAAGTGAATACTGAGTTGATACTTACAGAAAGGCCTACAGTTCCAAGGCCAAATATCACTACCGTTGATCCTTTGGAAATATCAGCGACATTCCAAGCTGCACCCAGACCTAGAATTGACCCCCAGTTGTTATTAAGCTGAACAATTAATTCTTGTGCACATTTATGGAACTGATTTATCATAATAATCTCCACTCTTTCTTATGAAGGAATACCATTCTGTGTGTGTAATCTTTCATAGTTACTAGATCACTACCTCTCCTTGATGGCAAGCAACTTCTCATGCTGTATTTTTTTATTTAGTGTGCTTTCATGAGCGGGAATACTAGATTGACTTTAGTATTACAAAGAGTTTAAATCTTAGTATCATACCTGCAGCTACTCCACAACTCAGGAGGCATATTTTCTCCAAAGGTGCAGCTGAGCCAACTTTGACAGCACACCCAGAGTGCACCACAGTATATTCACTGAAACTTGAAACCGCACAATAATGATAAACGTGCTTCCCTTTAATTGAGAAGCGAGTCCTCTGGTCACTATGCATTACACCTCTCCTTTCTAGACCCAGTACTTGGCACATGTTGCTTTTACCTGATGTACATTGTCTGCAAGTCTGGCATTCTCCTGTGAAGACTGTGAGCACATGATCCCCCTCTCCAAATTCAGTCACTTCCTCACCAACGCTCTCAACAATCCTGAAAGTTTGATAATAAACAACTAGCATCCTTACTTGCATATCACATTGCTATCCTTGTTATATAAGACATACTAAGCCTATTTCAATTCTAACTGTCTATAAATTTTTCGCCTCGACAGATGATGGATAACATTTTGGCCTAGAAATGATTGCCATGTAAATTCCCTATAATTCTAGATGTTCTATGAATAATAAGACCAGAGGCAGTCTAGATTCACAAGTTTTCCATATTTTAATACGTGGCAATCAATATTATTGTGTAGGGTTGTACATAATGTCTCTATAGCCCTTCCTTATTTTCTTTTCTTTTGTTTTCTTTCCTTTTTTAACAAACCAAATCACTAATATTTTGATTATTTTAGAGCTAAGAAGGTAGGAAATTGTGTGGTGTGGCCAATTACATTTGAAGATTCGTAATCAGGAATAAAAATAAAGTTCCAAATATATCAAACTCTGAGACAATTTGCAGCACCAGATGTGGCACTTTCAAGACTACTATAATAGTAATTTAAGGTTCTTTTGATGCTATTTGATGGGATTTAAATTAAGGGTTCAGTGGATGATATTAGCCTTTGACGGAGTTAAGATCCAAAGCGAATATGTATAAAACTAACTAGGAGTTAAATGAAGGTAATACATCTTAAAATTAACTAGGAATGACAATAAATTATCTAAGAACCAACAAAATTTAATGGATCTTAAGTTTCACAACTAAAACTCATCACTTTGTATTAGTATGACCAAATCCCAAATAAGCAAACATAAACTATGAGGGTAAGAAGGTAAGGTTACTCCATTTTAACCCAGAGGTCAAGGTTTAACCTGTGGAAAAGGTCTTGTTGCCTACCTCCCCAAAGCTAACAATGTAGAATGTGACACTTCAGTTTTCTTATGCCCTAAAAATTTGGAAACTGCATAAATACCACTAACTTGAGATATTATTTCTGCCACATTGTTTCACATTTATTTAATGGAACTGTGCAAGTACGTAGAAAAATAATTGACTAGATCACAAAGGAAAAGTGGAGAACAGACCCTGATGCTTCATGGCCAAATATCCGAGGAAAAAGCGCCTGCACATAGAAGCATGTTAAATTAAAGAATTCAGTCCGGTACTTGGAAAACCACTTAAAGAGAGAAACAGAGAATATAAAAGAAATAAAACGCCTCATGTATGACAGTACAACTAGAAACAAGGAAGAAGATTAAAAGACTGGATGTCTTTTTTTATTCTTTTCTTCTGTAGATTGGTAAAGCACAAGTTCATTAATTTCAGAATAGTCTAGTAAGAATTTACTTACCAATAAGACACATAGGTGTACAAGTTTTCAGCAGATGTCCCATTTGACACATTTGTTGATTTGATAACCAAAACAAAGATACAAGGCTATAGTTTGATTCAATCTAGTATTAAAAAAAGAAAAAAGAAACCAAGTACAGATATATGTACAAGTTCCTTTTTATGTTATATAGATAAGAAATCCCGTTTTACTTTTGTAATTACAAAGGATGAAAGAAAGACTCGAACTTGGGTCTTGAGATATAAGCAAGTGGGTGCGTAACAAATCCATTTTGTTACTCGCTAAAAACAGACGTAAAGTAGCATTTTCCACAACCTATGGCCTCCATTAGTGTGATTATTTTCTCACTATTTGCATTGCAGCTCAGTAAGAACACAAATGGGACTGCAAAATGCAACTAACCAAAATTTAATAATGGTGAATGGTCCTTTCACTCAAGATTCAAGAAATAGACAACAAACCACAGCTGATTTGGACGAAATTTGAACTCATGCCGACTTTGCTTACTCTTGTATTAGTGGGCTTCTTTTCTTGAATACAAAGCAATTTTTAAGAGAATAGAAAATAACTACATATAAAAGAAGCAGTTTATAGAGAAAGAGGAACAACCTGAGACTCCCAAGCACTGATATCGCTGCGGCAAAGAGAGGTCGAAACCACTTTGATTCTGATCTCATAAGGGTGAGGTGGGCTGACTTCCACTTCCTCCATCACCAATGCCTCCTCAGGCCCCCACGCCACCGCAGCTTTTTGTCAAAGGAAATCCATAGTTTTAGACAAAATAAAACAGAAGAAAACAAAGATGTAAAATTGGAAGGGAAAGGTACCTTTGCAGGTGATGACATTGTTGTTGTTGATGGAGGAAGTTGACATTATGATGGTTGAGAAATGGAGAAAATAGAAGTAACAAGATTATATAATAAAGAAAAGGGCCAGTAGAATGATTTAATACAAGAGAGGTAGCTGAAGGACTGGACTCGTAGTAGGTGAAGAGGGAAAGAGAGAGAGTGGTTGATGAAAGACAATGTCATTGTCATTCAACTCCTAGCTGTTTGGCAAGGAGGGATTAGAAAGAATTTTGTTGTACGATTAGAAAACTTAGTGGTTAAAAAATATTAAAAATACTATTTAAAGTACTATTTTTTACCTATTAAAAAAATTATTATATTAATTAATATAATATTAAAAATATACTTAATTATCTTTTAAAATATTATTTTTTAATTAAAAATATAATTTATTAATATATAAATAAATAATAATAAATTATATACAAATTTAAATTTTATGTATTAAAAATAAATATATATAAACATAAAAAGATTTATGTATTAAAATATAGTAAGACAGATTAAAAAAATTTATAGCTCAAAATTTAATATATAAATTTTTCTGATATATTTTATCAGGTTAATTAATTGTAATATATTATAAATTATCAGATTATGTATATATAAGAAATCAGTTTAAAATTTATAATAATAATTATAAATATGGGAGAAAGTAAAAAAATAATAATGTAAATATATGTAATAATTAAAAGACTAATAGTAAACCATAATTACAAAGGTTAATAGGATAGTAATCTAAAAATATATGCACAACAGATTAATAAAATAGAAAATCGATGTAAGAAAATAAAACATCAATAATCAGAAAATTTTAGAATTCAACGAGACATTAAAGCATAAATTCCAATACACCAGCATAACTAGATCAAGGTACCAGTAAAAAAAATTAGGATGAACAACGTTAGAAATTCGAAGCTTGTGTATCTCCTTAAAATGGATTCGCTCCTTAATATTAGTGTTTGAAGATTATATAACGTATGTATCTCAGAATACAGCGGATCAACAGAGTTTATAACACCATAATAATTATAACAGTGAAAAAGTATGTTTGAGCTCTAGCGCACTTGAAAGCAAATAAGAGAAGAGATGAAAATCTTTTTTTCATCTCTCGAAAGAAAGGAAAATGGTTAATATATATAGAAAATGGTTAATGTAAGGAAATCACCTCTTACATATTATAAGACATTTGATATATCGTGATTAATTATAATTAATCCATGACCTTTGGTATATCATAATTAATTCATCATTAATCTATGATTTTTAAAATATCATATGACATTATATCACTAAAGAATGAGAAATACTAACAATTTCTAAGGGTAATAATGGTCCAACTAACCATGTGGTTAGTTCTAGTCATTTTGGTATTGGTTGGACTCAAGTGCAATTCTATTAGTTGGACTTTACACTCTTTTATTCATTTAACTCCCACCTTAATCAATCAATTCAATTTCAATTTATAATATGGTAGAAGAGCAAGTCTAGCCCAATTTCTCAATTTTCCACAACCCTCCCCCTCTAGTCTCAGCGGTCTAATATGATGTCGCCATTATCTTTCAATCCAATTTCAACTTTCGGGGGGAGGATTTTGATTTTAAGTTTTAACTGGGCATCAAAGTCAAACTCTAGTTGCACTTGAGATGGAGTTTTAGAGATCACATCACTAAGGAATAAGAGATATAAATAATTTTTAAAGGTTAAAGTCCAACCA
This sequence comes from Ricinus communis, assembly GCF_019578655.1. Classification (NCBI taxonomy): domain Eukaryota; kingdom Viridiplantae; phylum Streptophyta; class Magnoliopsida; order Malpighiales; family Euphorbiaceae; genus Ricinus; species Ricinus communis. Next base: position 24,182,785 of record NC_063257.1, on the reverse strand, counting down.
ACCAAGTAGCTAGTTCTAGTCATTTTGGTATTGATTGGACCCAAGTGTAAACCTATTAATTGGACTCTACACTCACCCATTCATTCATTTAACTCTCACCTTAATCAAATCAAATCAAATTACTAATATAGTATCAAAGCAGGTTTGGCCCGTTCATCTCCCAATAGATTTAATCTTTCATATTATGGGTACTGTTAGGATTCAATCTCAAGTTTCAGAGGAGGATTTCAAATTCAAGAGACAACTAGGTGTCTTAAATCCCAATTGCACTTGAGGGGGAGTGTTAGAGATCCCACATCAATAAATTATGAGAAATAATAACAATTTATAGGGTAAAGGTTTAATCAACCATGTGGCTAGTCCTAATCATTTTTGTATTGGTTGGACTTAAGCCTAATTCTATTAGTTAGGCTCTATATTCTCTCATTTATTTAACTCCCACCTTAATCAATAAATTTAATTTCAATTTCTATTATGGCATTAGAGCAAGTCTGACCCGATTTCTTAATTTTTGTCACGACCCGACCTGTGGGCCCGTGACGGGCAATAGGGAATGTGTAGATGTAAGGCCACTGAATCCCGTAGTAAGTATGACACTCACTAACTTAATTAAATCTCATATAATATTATTAATGTCACAATTTATCTTAACCATTAAAATCTACATATTTAATTCGTTCTGCCAGTAGAATTAGGCAAGACCCGAAACTACATAAAATTACAACTGATAAGTCTATTATTTCTACTACGGAGAATCTAAGATTTTACAAGTCAAACATACCAAATCAATTACATCACCTGATGATGAAGGAGTCGGGTTGCTAGATAAGATCTGTGGAAAGACTAACAATCACAGATTTGAAAAACAGTAAAATTGAGACTGTCAATCTCGAGAGTGAATTAAAATCATATATCCAAAAATATTTACAACACTTCCATAACACATTTATTTAATTTGAAATAAATAATAAGTCATGCAAAAATATACGTGTCATGCCATGCTTAAATAAAATAATAATAATAATAATAATAAACTTTCACACACTATGGGACGGAGTACCTCAGCAGAACCTTAATCTCAACACTATCATCTCGACTCTCTCATTCTAACAGAACTGGCGCCCAGAGAGCAAGGCTCAACCAGTGTTCTTAATCCAGTTCAGTCACTTAATTATCACTAACACTCTTAGCCTTTCGGCTCTCTTACTCCAATAAGACTAGCGCCCAGAGAGCGAAGCTCGACCAGGGTCCTTAACTCTAGTCTGGTCACTTAGGTTTCCAAATAAGCTAGCGCCCAGAGAGCAATGCTCGACCAGGGACCTTTACTTCGGCAAACACACTCTACTAAGCCCAGAGAGCAATACTCGACCAGGGCAAGTCCTAAATTTATTTTTTTTTAAATTTACCCTTTTACCCCTTTGCTATCAGTCTCGGATTCATACCGGTGCACTCGTCAAATAGCATGTTCTACAGCCGTCCCATCCCAAGTCAACACGAAATAATAAAATCATAATGCAGAATATGAAACTTATATAAATAGTAATTAAAATGACTGATTAAAATATTAAATCATGTAATCAGAATTATTTTGTAAAATCTCAGCATAACACACTTAAACGGACATATGACTTTAACTCACAACTTTGACGATCTCCTAGCTCTGGTCCGATGCCTTGTGTGGAGCGAGCCGAACTGACGAATTATCTAATCATCAAAAAATAATTAATCAATAACGTTGAAACATTTGACAATTAACCATAGGTCTAGATTCCTAGGACTGACTGTCTAAAAATCTCGACTTGGGTAAATTTTGTCAAAAATTCGGCAGAACCTCTCCTAAAATACGGACATTTACCCCCCGTATAACGGTTCAGGACCTGCTAGAAAACACTTCAAATATTCAACAATTTACTTTAACGGAAGTCAGGTCCCCAAGACTTCATTATTTTTCCTGACTCCGCCACACAGCATAATTCACGACTAAAGGCAGACAGTCCGACAATTTATTTTAACTAACAATAATTCTAAGGCTCAACTCATTTTAAAAATCACATAAATTTTTGCCAATAAACTCTAAAATCAACGGACCAGAGAATTACCGAGACGCTTGATCACTCGATCGACTCGCCTCCAATCGCCGGAGTCCGATCGACGATCCGAATGCACCAACGGACTCGAAACGACACGCTGATGACGATCCCCACTTCCGATCTTTTGGCCGTCGATTTTCAAACGGAATCCGATCGCCACGAAACTGGTGCCATTGGAAAACTTGAGCTGAGGAGTCCGGATATGCCCTCTTATCATCCATCTCTCGACGGAGCTCACAGAAAAAACTAAAAAATGTGGCTGCCAACACTTCGTCGGAACTCCCTCCTCCGGCCATCAAAGCCGACGCCGTCACTCTCAATAGGAAGCCCTCAACTCACCGGTCAAAACAAGATCGACTCCGACGCCAATGGACGCCGAAAACGCCTGGAACGACATCAATAAAGTCGCCGCTTCGCTTTCTCACGATCACTGATCACGCCACGCCCGACACCGCCTTGACGCCCTTCTCTTCCTCCTTCTCTCTTCTCGATTTCCCTTCTTCTTCTTCTTCTTCTTCTTCTTTTCTTTCCTTTTCCTTCCATATCGACTTTTGGTCCTTGAACTTTTCTTCTTTACCATTTGGTCCCTCAACTTTTTTAATTACAACAATTTCGTCCTGCAAACTTTCTGATTAACCCTTAAACTTTTCTTTAGCTTTTCAATTAAGCCCCTAACTATTTAATTTGGGTCAAATTAGAATTATTGAAAATATTATAATTACATATTTACCCTTGCTTTTAAATGTAAGATTACCAAAAAGCCTTTGCTGACATATTTAATTATAAAAATACCAAACATACAAATTTTCATTAATATCCCATATTAATAAAATTATACTTTTAATCCTTATTTCAAAATAAATTTTCAATTTAGTCCTAACACACAATCAATTTAATTAATCAATTTGCTAAATATTTTTCAATTAAATTTAATACCATTAGCTAATTAAAATTCCATTTTTTCCAATAATTCTTTTATAAAATATCATTTACAAATTCTTTCATAACTCTCAAATATAGAATCTAATTTATATATATTCACTTGGGGGAAAAATTTGAATAACCAAAAATATAATTTATTTCTCAAAGAATTTACTTAATTAATTTCTTAAAAATCAAACTAATTGGATATTAAAAATAATTACCTTATTTGTCTAGCATTAAAATTCTATTTAAATCATTCCAATTAAACCAAATAAAAATAAAGTAAAAGTAATTTGAATAAAAACTCATTTATCAATTATTATTTATATTATCATATTATTAAAGAACAATTCTAGGTATTACACTTTTCCTTCTGGATGTCCAGTCCCAGCAGCCTGGTCCGATGTTGACTGATGTGTTTCAGTTAAATTTCAAGTTTCAAGAGGAGGATTTAAATTTCAAATGACAATTAGACGTTAAAGTCAAATTCCAGTTGCACTTGAGGGAAGTGTTAGAGATCTCACATCACTAAAGAATAAGTGATTTTAACAATTTATAAAGGTAAAATTCTAACCAACAAGTGGCTAGTTCTAGTCATTTTGGTAATAGTTGGACTCAAGCCTAAATATACTAATGGACTCTACATTCTTTCATTTATTTAACTCTCACCTTAATCAATCAATTCAATTTCATAATAGTCTCTTTATCAGAATTTTCATATCTTGAGGTGTTTCATTTGATGATTAATAAAAGTGCCTTGATGAGAATAAAAATATTACTTTTAATAAATATTTATTAAATTAACAAAATAATTAATTCCCATGAGTAGAAAATTTATAACAAAGAGTTTGAAAATAAAGAGGAATATAAAAGATTGATAAGTGCTAAAAGCACTTACTATTGAGCTAGTTTTATATTGATTTACACTTCCAATTGAGTTTTGCTTGTTTATTTAGCTTGTTTTTCAATTCTTTTAGGTATTCAAGGATAATACATGTCTAAGAGTAGAATGAAATCGAAAAGCTTGAAAATTGAGCAAAGGAAGAACATTTTTAGTCAAGGTTATTGTATATAGATATAAATTGAAACATTGGTGACATCAATTAATTGTTTATGGCTATGTAAATAGGTTTGAAACTCACAAATTCAATATCTCTCTTCTAAATTGTGACAAACAATTAATAAAAGATAATGAATCTAAAAAATAAATTATGTGATTTGAATACCATATTTGGCAATCCAAAAAACTAACATATTAATTATATCTTAACATTAATTTAAATGATTATAATTAATATATTAATTAATAAAATACAAAAATCACTACATCTTGATAATTGTATTATGAAGATACTTTTTTAGGTCTACCCAATAATAATCAAATTAATATATGTTAAGAAGATATAACAAAAATTAAATATAACTCTCAAACTAGTTTGAAATAAATAAAACTATTGAAATTAAAATACTCGTATATGACAAAAGAAATTATCTTATAAATAAAATTTTGACTAAGGATTATCTTACGATTGAAATAAATAAAACACTTGAAATAGAAATTATTCAAACTAATTTCTTTATGATTAAGAATTGTGATTTATTATTCCTCGTGATAGTCTTCTATGGCTTTGCTAGATTCATTAGAATCAATATAAAGGTAATCTGCAAGAATTTGTGACCATTGATGATCTCTTGAACTCTTGAAGAATACTGGGTTGACTATTTTTAATATATGTCAGTGAAATTATTGATAGGTCTAAATTATATATAATTATTTAGAATATTATAGAGCGTTAATGATATATTTTTTATATATAATATGGTGAAAATATATATTTATACCTCAGTTTAACTTAATTTTCTATTTTTAGGTAATATTAGTCAAAGAGGGAAATATGTAGAAAAATATTAAAAACGGAGCTTAAGTAGATATGTTCGTATCAAGATCTAAGAGTGAAACACGTGGATTGACTACTTTACAAGGCCTAGCCGAAATTTAATAATTCTACTCTGCTAATTTAATAATTCTAAAAATTTGTAAGTTTAATAATTCTACTTTGCTTATTTTAGTTGCTTAGTAATCAAGGATTTTTATGACCAATGTCGATTTTTATGTCAAATGGTGATTGAGATTATAAGTATGAAAAACATGTTGATTGTATGTTATGTCAAGTAATCAGGTGTATTCATTACCTATATTTGTATTTACATAAAGAGGCATCTAACATCTCAAGAAAGAAAGTAACATATTTGTATTTACATAAAGAGGCATTTAACATCTCAAGAAAGAAAGTAAACCCCAAGTATCAAGATGAAAATCTATGAGGTGTAAAGAAAAGAAATAATAAGAGCTTAAAAAGAAAGTGTTATGTAAATAAATGCCTATTGATCTCTTGTTTTAATTGAAAGTTTTGCCTTTTGAATAAGGTTATGATGATTTAGATTATGCATCATGGTTGTATCCTTTGAAGATGAGTTCGACTATTGAACGAGTTGTCGAAGCCCTTCAAAATAAATTACTAATTTTCCTAAACTAACTTGTAGAAATAGTAAAACTAGGTCGAATCCCAAAGGAACCAATGTGAATAGCTTCTTAAAGTTAAATAATAAAAATTGGGAGGGGAGGGGGGGGGGGGGGGGAGTATTTGAATGTTTGAACCAAAATTATAAATAAATAGAAAATAATAAAGACTGAATATTAAAATAAATAAAAAATCAATCTTACCAAACTTCTAATTCAAGAGTGCAAATTTTATCCAATTGTAATTCTGATCATAGACTTAAATATCAATTTTTCTATTCAAATACTTAGTATATTTATTCGGAAAAGCCGCAACAAGTGTAAATTCTTCTAATTTAATTGACTCAAACCCAGCATCCAAATCTAAACTTACCATTAGTCAACTGGGCACGATAGCGTTCCATATGAACTCAATGATAGCATAAAGAATAATGAGAATAACTAAACCAACAATAATTATTCGAGATAGCTGTAATTGAATTAATCTTGTTCCTTTATTTCCCCAGAGCCTATCATGCAAGCTATGTGATTTGGAAAGGCCGCAACTACACACACATGAGCCAGCTCCTTGCTACTTATGTCAATCGTTCATGACAATTACGAATCACAAACTCAAGGTTAGCAATAGAAAAATAAATATCAAATTGAGTCGTTAGTTCAATCAATATAAAAAATTTATAAACAATAAAAATAAGAAATAAAGAATACTTGAATTAAAGAAGAATTCTATTAAGCACAAAGCCTCACAAAATCACAATTTGAATTTATTCACTCTTGAATCAGAAACTAAAAGATTAGCCACACATGGTGGAGTAAAAATTCACAAGAGTTGTAGAGAATAGAAGAGAAAAACAATAAAAATATCAAAGCACTCAGCCGTCTCTCTTTTTGTGGAACTAGCCTCCTTATGTAGGAAGTCAAACCTAAACCCTAATAAGATAATCCTTGTCCAAAAAGAAACAAACTTTCTATATAATCTTAATCCCATAAGGAATGATAAGATAAAGGGTAATCTAAACAAATAAAATCCTTAATAATATGGGAGTAAGTTTTCCTTATCCAGCACTTCCAAAATAACATAAAAGTGGGTCTACCATGAATTTGACTAAAAATTTGAAATTCTCTTCAACAGATTCTAGCAGCTTACAGATTGTAGGGCGTGGTCACGCCCTATTGAAAACGATCTTCTGCATAAATTTTCACTCTTCCTCCAAAAGACTTGGTTTTTGACAAGTGATACTTTAAAACATGTCTTTAGGTTGAATTTCACTCAATCCTTGATATTTTACCACCTAGATCAGAACAAACACAATTTCCACAATTAAGCACAATATCCAATCAAAATATAAGGAAATTAAATACAATAAGTATAACTATTTATAATCTATTAACTATTTATCGTGAAACATATGTGAAAGATTGGATGCTTAAATCTCTTATTAACAACGATTGAGTTTACACTTTTAAGAAAAATTTAATTATTCAAGTTGTTCTTGAATTGGCATGATTAGTGCATTAGTGAGATTCTTTTGAATAATTTCTTAAACCTTAGTATGATTGTTCTTCATGATTTTTGCAAAGGTTAATTTTTAAGTTGCTATTTACTTGAGGATAAGTACAGGTTTAAGTGTGGGGATTTTGATAGGTCCAAATTATATATAATTACTTAGGGTGTTTTAAAGCTTTAATGATATATTTTCTATATATAATATGGTGAAAATGTGTATTTGTACCTCATTTTAGCTCAATTGTCCAATTTTAGGTAATATTAGCGAAAGAAGGAAATATAGAGAAAAATACTCAAAATGGAACTTAAGTGGACATGTTTGTGAGTGAAAAATATGGACTGACTATTTTACAAAGCGTAGCCAAAATTTATATGACCTAGAGGCAATTTAGTTATTTTATATTTTTATTAAGATTTATATTAAGAGCTATTTATGGGATAATGTTTGGTGGAGATAAGGATATTTATAGTCTTATCTATTAAATAAACTTATTTTTTGTATACTTATCTTTAGGGAGACTTAGCCAAAATTTACATGACCTAGAGGCAATTTAGTTATTTTATATTTTTATTAGGATTTATATTAAGAGCTATTTATGGGATAATGTTTGGTGGAGATAAGGATATTTATAGTCTTATCTATTAAATAAACTTATCTTTTGTATACTTATCTTTAGGGAGACTTATCTTGATGGAGGACTCTTATAAAAGAGATTGTCTGCATAAAAGAGATTTTAAAATCATTTTAATCTGCATCATATCACTGATAAACAAACTTGTTCATTTATGCACAGTAGTAAGTCTCGTCTGATTTAAGGGCAGCAAATCTGGTGGCTTGGTTTATGTTTGTTTAGAAAGTTATCTTGATTTATTTTAAAATGAATTTAGAACCTTTTTTCTGTAGATCTTCTTCCTTCTTAAACTCTTCTACCTCTGAGTCTTCAAGGTCTAAAGGTTTAGTAAATAGTGAGGAAATCACTATTGAAGATTTTTCAAAGCATATTGATGATTGGGAAATACCTAAGATTCAAAAGAAGCAAATCTATAAGTTTTCAAAGTTTCCTCTCTTCAAAACTGATTTTATTATCAAAACTGAAGAAAGAGATATTCAAATTTCAAAGCCTTTTGAAGAAATTTATCTTTTGAACCCAAAGACCCTCCAGAAGCATAAAGAAAAAGACTATAAGTACATTCATATAGGCCTTGTCCAGGTAGGAATAAAGCCCCTTACCAGAGAAGGTTTAGATACTTCCATCCTAGCAATCCTTAGAGATGCTAGGTTTACAAATTCCTATGATTCTTTATTAGGTACTGTTGAGTCAAGCCTTAATAAAGAACCAATTTCTTTTAATTGTTTTCCAAACATTATAATTTCTTTAAATGATAAAAATGTTTTAAAGAGCATTGTTCTTCAAATAAAGACACATAATTACAAAATGCTTGAAGGATCTATTCCGATAGCATTGATTTTCAAAATACATTGCAAAGCCATGATTTCTGCTTTTGGTTCGAAACACAAACTCCACTCACCAAAAGGAGAAACCTTATTCCTCCAAACAGATCTTTCCAAATCCAATGCAACTATTCCAAAAACCATTCAATGGAAGGATATCACTCTTCCAGAAGAATGGATCCTTGAAAGTGCAACCCAACCTGAATCACCAAAGCAAACAGAGCCAAATACAAATCTCAAAAACATAACCCAGTTTCCAGATGGGAAAGTAAAGCTTACATTCAACAGGAAATCAACCTCTTCTAGATTTTCTGATGATGACTCTTCAACTTCGATCATAGATATTGGAAGGGTATCAAAAATAAAAATACCTTCTGTTATTTATGCCCCTTAGATTTAACCAACTCCATCACAAACACAACCAAGATTTTTAACATCTGATATACCAAGCTCAAACACCATATTACAAAATGTTGACTACCAAAGCAATATCCCTAGACCTGTTTACAATGAAACAAAGAAAGATGATGATATAGATACCGTCTTTATCCCTTCTTCACCATCACCATCTGCAATAACTCAAAATCTAGAAGTAGAAATCAACATGATTTCAAAAGATTTTCAATTCAATAAAAAGCTTTTACATGAAGATTTCTATTCAAAGAAAAACCATTCTAAAAAACTTTGATTTTTTAAACATTTTTTACAAGAAAAGGACAGTATCCAAGAAAGATACTACCAATTTTGGATACAAAACAAAATCCAAATCAAAATTTTTGATTGGTTTCAGATTTATTGCAAAGAAAACAGTATTTTTTATCCTTTCAAAGAAAAACTTATTAGTCCTGTTACTGTAAGGAACAAGACTCCAGAGTGGAAGGTTGGAGAAAACCAAACCATTCAGTCTGAACATCCTCCCCTTAGAAAAATAACCATTCCTTATGAAGAGAACGAAATAAAAGCCACACCTTACAAATTAATAGGAGAGGAACTTGAGAAAAATATCAAGAATATTGTTCGGCAGAACAATTTCTCAAGTACCTATCTTAACACAATAGGAAAACAGCTTGTTAGGATAAAAAGCCAAATTCAAAAACCTCCTACAGTCTTCACCTCTCCAATCCCCAATACTGGTCATCCAAGAGAGATAAGCCAAACAGAAAAGCTCAAAAATCTAGTCTTCAAACCCTATCAGATCCCAAAGCCTAGTCAAGACCAATTTCAGAAGCAAACTGAGTTTGCTAGAGCAGTCAGGGAACAGCTTAGCAAATTAGCCACTTCTGAGTCCTCCAAAAACCTAGTACCCGATACTCCTCAAAGTAGTAGGAATATCAGTGCCATAGATCAAGCCCAATGCGATGAATGTAATGATTCAGAGCTTGAAAATGTCACTGAAAAACCTTCCAACATCAACAGATTGGGATGGCAAGCCCCTAGATTGACTTGGCATACTTCTAGGAATACTGCCCCAGATTTAGGGATAGAAAATAGAAATAATATCCTCACCCAATCTAGATTCAATGCCTCTTCCGTCTATGAATGGAATATAGATGGAATGTCATAATACAACATTCTTGGTCTCTTACAACAGATGACTATGGCAGCCAATGCCTACAAAACCCAAAGCGATACCTCTGATAGAGCCATTGTTGAACTCCTTATAGCTGGATTTTTTGGCCAGCTTAAAGGATGGTAGGATTACCATCTCACACAAGCACAGCAGCTCCAAATCCTAGGTGCCATCCAAACCACCATAGAAGGGACCCCATCTTAGATGAGCTAGGAAATCCTATTGAGGATGCTGTATCAACCTTAATATTGATGATTTCCCTCCATTTCATAGGAGACCCTTCTCTTTTAAAAGATAAGAATGTTGAGCTTCTCAGTAATCTAACCTGTAAAAAGCTTAGCAACTTCCAAGCTTATAAAGATACTTTCCTAACCAAAGTCATGCTTAGGGAAGATTCAAACCAACCTTTCTGGAAAGAAAAATTCTTAGCTGGTTTACCTAAGATACTAGGTGAAAGGGTTAGGAATACCATAAGAAAGCCCATAATGGTCAGATCCCTTAAGATTTCCACACTTATGGTGAATTAGTTAGCCTTACCCAGAAAGAAGGATTGAAGATTTGCCATGACCTTAAACTCCAAAAACAACTCAAATGGGAAATGAAGAAGACTAGGCAAGAACTAGGTAGTTTTTGTAACCAGTTTGAGTATAATCCCATAGAACCTTCCCCCACCTGCAAAGGAAAATGCAAAGAAGATTTTTTTAAATCTTTTAAGAAAAAACTTTTTTTCAAAAATAGGAAAGCACCCAGAAACAAAGAGAATTTATACAAAAGGCCATCCTCTTCTAAATTTCCAAAAAAAAATTTCAAAAAAGATTTTAGCAAAATTACTTGCTATAAATGTGGAAAAAAGGGTCACACTTCAAACTATTGCAAGTTTTCTAAAAAACTATTGCAAGTTTACCAACAAGCTTGGTTTAATACCTTTCTTTTACAAAACAAAGGACAAAGCCATTCTTGGCTTTTCTACTTCGATACAAGCACAATCCAAACTTCAAAAATCCCATATTGGTTTAAACAATGGTGAAATTTTTATGGCAATGTTCTAGAGACCATAATTCCAAAAGCTCTACCTTTGTTTAATCTATTCAAAGCTCACTATAAACCAAATAAAATAGAAAGACGTTTTCCCCCCTTACTTCTATTTTGTTCAAACTTCTTTCTCCCCTGCGTATGTGTATGGTATTTCCATTTCAACCAAGCAGCAAATGGAGAAATTATCATTGCCCGAAGATTCAAAGTTAAATGGTGGGATAAATTTAACCACCAAGAAAAATTATCTCTAAAGATGGTACAAAGTTTTCTTTCAAAGAATAGCTTCTTGCCACCTCCGAAAGAACAAACCATTTTCCTAGCACAGAAATCTTTCATTATTCCAAAGCTAGCGGCGGCTCAAACAGAAGAAAATTTCTTACAATTGATCAAACAGTTGTCAGAAACCGCCTCTTCAAAAGGAAAATCTAAAGCTTCATCTTCCTCTTCTAGCACCAGCTCAGCAGCAATTGATCTAGATGGTGACTCGAACGAAGATGACTGTTTTGGGATATTTAAGCCCATCAAATAATATCTTTGTAAAGCCCTTGTGTTGAAAACCAGAAATGGCAGCCCAAAATAATTCTACAATGGACCAAATGCCCAATATAAAAAAAAGTCATTTTAAAAGAAAAGAAAAAAGACAAAAGACTCGGCACCGTTATTTTTTTAAAAGTAAAAAGATTCCTCACTGTTGAAGCGTGGCAGACAACTCCTACAAAAGATGAGGAGCCCCTCACTCCATTATCAAAAGCATCCAAAAGATGTGGAGCCCCTCACTCCATTATGAAGAGCATCCAAAGCAACAATTATGGAGCCTCAAGGCTGAAGACCTCTATAAATAGAGGAGCTACCAAAGAAGAAGACAGACTGAAAAATAACAAGAAACTCTTGTATTCTTCAAGTCATACCATTAGAAATATAGTGAGAAAAGAGAGTGTAAGAGTGATAGTGAGAAACCGCCTTCCTCTTGTATTCAACTACTCTTGTAAGTTATATTTCTTTTGTTTAAAACTTTCATTTTAAAGCTTTGAAAAGATTATCTGCATAAAGGTATAAGTGAGGAACTAGTTGGTCCATATATATTGTCACGACCCAACCTGTGGGCCCGTGACCGACAACTAGGGAATGGGTAAGTGTAAGGCCACCGACTCCCGTAGTAAGTCTGACACTCATTAACTTAACTAGATCTCATTTGATATTACTGATGTCACAATTTTTTAATCATTAAATTTTATATATTTAGTTCGGTCTGCCAGAAGAATTAGGCGAGACCCGAAACTACATAAAATTACAACTAAAAAGTCTATTATTTTTACTGCGGAGAATCTAAGATTTTACAATTTAACATACCAAATCAATTTACATCACCCGATGATGAAGGAGTCGAGTTGTTAGATAAGAGTCGCGGGAAGACTAACAATCACGGATATGAAAAATAGTAAAATTGAGACTGTCAGTCTCGAGAGAGAGTTAAAATTATATATCCAAAGAAACACTTACAAAACACTTCAATAACACATTTATTTAATTTTTAAATAAATACTAAGTCATGCAAAAATAAACGTGTCATGTCATGCTTAAATAAAATAATTTTCACATACTACGGGACGGAGTCCCTCAGCAACTCTCTCTCATTCTAACAGAACTAGCACCCAGAGAGCGAGGCTCAACCAGGGACCTTAAATCCAGTTCAGACACTTAATTATCACTAACACTCTTAGCCTTTCGGCTCTCTTGCTTCAATAAGATTGGCACCTAGAGAGCGAAGCTCGACCAGGGTCCTTAACTCCAGTCTAATCACTTAGGTTCCAAATAAGCTGACGCCCAGAGAGCGATGCTCGACCAGGGTCCTTAACTCTAGTCTGGTCACTTGGGTTCCAAATAAGCCGGCGCCCAGAGAGCGATGCTCGACCAGGGCAAGTCCTAAACTTTCCTTTTTAAATTTACCATTTTACCTATTTTCCATCACTCTCAGATTTATACTGGTGCACTCATCAAAATACTATGTTCTACTGCCGTCCCGTCCTGAGTCAACACAAAATCGATAAAATCGTAATGCGGAAAAATGAAACATATATAAACAGTATATAACTAAATAAATCAAATATTAATTATTTAATCAGAGATATCGCGTAAAATATTAGCATGACACACGTAAGCAAATATATGACTTTAACTCACAGCTTTGACGACCTCCTAGCTCTGCTCCGATGCCTCGGGTGGAGCAAGCCGAACTGAAAAATTATCTAATCACGGAAAATAATTAATCAATAACGCTGAAACAGTTGACAATTAACCCTAGGTCTAGATCCCTAGGACTGACTGTCTAAAAATCTCGACTCGGAAGAATTCTACTAAAAATCCGGCAAAACCTCCCCTAAAATACAAACATTTACCCCCCGTAAAACGGGTGCAGGACCTGCCGAAAAACACTTCAAATAATCAACATTTCATTTTAATGGGAGTTGGGTCCCCAAGACTTCACTATTTTCCCGATTCTGCCACACATCACAAAACACGACCCAAGGCAAGCAGTCCGACAAATAATTATTCTGACTCACAATATTTTCTAATATTCAACACAAATCAATAAACATATAATTTACCAAAGAATTCTAAAATCAACGGGCCAGAGAAAATTACCGAGACGCTTGATCGTTTGGTCGACTCGCCTCCAGCCGCCGGAGTTCGATCGACGATCCGAGCACACCAATAGACTCGAAATGACTCGCTAATGATGATCCCCACTTTCGAGCTTCTGATCCGACTCCCGATTGTCTGGAGAGATTTACGGACGATATCGACCGTCGATTTCAAACGAAGTCCGATCACCACGAAACCGGTGCCATTGCGAAGCTTGAGCTGAGGGGAGTCCGAATATGTCCTCCGATCATCCATCCCTCGCCGGAGCTCGCTAGAAAAGCTGAAAAACACAGCTGCCACCCACTTTCTCTCTCCACCGCAAACTTCCATCTCTGGCCACTAGAAGCGTCACCGCTGCCGCCAAAAGGAAGCTCACCCTCCGACAAGCCGATCGCCACCCTTGGCGCCACCGGACACGCCACGAACAACGCCGAACAACCGCCTCAACTTCCCCCCCCCCCCCCACTTTTTTTTTCTGCCGCTGGACTCGCCGGCGTCTGCTCTTCCTTCAGCCGTCGCCACCGCACCTCGAGCGGCCTCCACCTGCCATGGACGGCAGCCCCTCATTCTCCTTCTTCTCCGACGTCTCCTTCCTCCCCCCTCTTCTCTTCCTTTCTTTTCTTTTCCTTTTCCATCCATATTGACAATTGGACCCAAACTTTTCTTCCTTACCATTTGGTCCCTCAACTTTTTTAATTAAAGCAATTTCGTCTTATAGAATTTCCAATTAACCCTTAAGCTTTTCTTTAGCTTTTCAATTAAGCCCTAACTATTTAATTTGGGCCAAATTATAATTATTAAAAATATAAAATTACATATTTACCCTTGCTTTTAAATGTAAAATTACCAAAAAGCCCTTGTCAACATATTTAATTATAAAAATACCAAACATGCTAATTTTCATTTTAACCCCATATTAATAAAATTATACCTTTAATCCTTATTCCAAATTAATTTTTCAATTTAGTCCTAACACACAATTAATTTAATTAATCAATTTGCTAAATATTTTCCAATTAAAATTTATTACCATTAGCTAATTAAAATACCAATTTCCCCAAAAATTCTTTTATAAAAACATCCTTTACAAATTCTTCCATAATTCTCCAATATATAATTTTATTTATATATATGCATTTGGGAAAAAATTTTGAATAACAAAAAAATATAACTTATTTCTCAAAGAATTTACTTAATTAATTTCTTAAAAATTCAAACTAATAGGATATAGGAACTAGCCCCTTTATTTATCTAGCATTAAAATTCTATTTAATTAATTCTAATTTAAATCAAATAAAAATAAAATAAAATAAATTTAAATAAAAATTCATTTATTAATCATTACTAATATTATCATTATTATAGGAAAAAAATTTCCAGGTATTACATATATATATATATATTTATATATACAAATCTAGATCTAAAAAAGAGGAGGAGAGGTCTCTCATTTCTGTTCTTTGCTACATCTCCCATCTACATTTTTCCATCATTGTTGTCTTTGTAATTCTTTCTACTGTTCTATATCACAGACATTTGATTTTAGTTTTTTTTATTCTTTCAAGATCTAAGAAGGTTTTTAGGAAGAATATTGATGATCAATCTTCCCACTTTGAAGAATTTTGAATCTAGTGGGAGCTTTAATTTTAGTTTTATTTTTATGTCTTTCTATTTAATTACCATGATCATTGGATTAAATATGTCAAGCTAGTTTTTTTAAGTATTTAGTTTAGCATTTTTACTTTGTATAAACCTTGTTCTTTTTGTTTGATGAATGATATCTTTATCATCATATCTTTATTGGTTTCAATTATTATTGTTGGTACTCTCTACTATATCTCTCATATGCATTTTCCATCATTCTTGTCTCTTGATTCTTTTCTACCAGTCTTCATCACAAACATTAGTTCTAGCTTTGTCATTCTTTTAAAATCTAAGAAAGTTTTCAGAAAGAAGAGTGAGAATCAATCATCTTCCTACTTTGAAGAATTCTAGATCTAGTGGGAGCTTTAATTTTCAGTCTTTTTTTTATGTCTTTCTATTTAATTACCATAATTATTGGATTAAATATGTTAAACTAGTATTTTTAAATATTTAGTTTAGCTTTTCTACTTTGTATAAACTTTATTCTTTTTGTTTAATGAATGATTCCTTTATTATCATATCTTTATTAGTTTTGATTATTATTATTAATTGATCATTGTATTAATTCAATAATAATAATTGTTATGCAAATATTTAGGTTGAATATAGTAGAAACATCATCTTTACTTCAATCTATATTGATATAAAAAATTTTAGTTGCATCATTAACTTGAGTAATTAAAGGAAAAAGAACATCATCATCTCATTCATTAGATCTCTCCTTAATGTTAAAAGAAGAGAATTATTAAATAATTGGCTAAGCTCTTTATCATATAGTTTAATTAACATCATATCATTATATATTTATTTTATTAGTTTATTTTATTTTATTTCTTTTATGAATATTATAATTTCTTCAAAGTATTGGTTTAGAGCGTTTAAATTTATTTTTAGTATTTTTGTGTTGATAATTAATTTATATAATAAGTGACCAGATAATTCCTTGAGAGATCAATCTCGAGGTACTAACTTAGACACATCAATTATCAAGCCTCGAAGCTTTTTTGTAAACAATCAAACTTATGCTATTAGGATTGAGTAAGATGAAAAATAATGTTCTTGTGAAATATTAATGGAATTAGTCTTTGGTGTTCCAATCTCACTTATTAGGACTTGAAGTATGTAATACTGCACCATCCTTTGTGAATGAAAATGATATGAATTAAGGTTTGAAAGTCCTCTATGCATGATTTGGGTTGTTTGGTTGTTTAAGACTCATACAATTACTGTTTCTTATACCAGAATATATGAAATCTCCATCTATCAATATTTAACGACGCTACCAATTGCTTTATATCATTAAATGGTGATAAAAGAAGTCAATAGCGACGCAATATGATAAAAATGTTGCTAAATGGCGATGCTTAGTAGCTAAAAGTGTCACCAATTGGCGACACAACAAACTGTTAGCATCGGTGAAATAAAAAAACTAGTTTAATAATTAGCATATTTGACGATGGATTAAAAGCGTCGTTAAATGGCATCTTGGCGATGCATATACCAATTGCCTCTTTTTTAATCTCTCATGTTTCATTTCCGTTATTATTTTTGGCTTGTCCGAAGATTTAATAACGCTTTTCAAGTGTTCGCAACGCTAAAAATCGTCCCTAAATCAAACTAAGTGCCTCTTTTTTTCTTTTTCTTTTTTGTATATACAACGATAGCAATTTAGTGGTACTCAGCATATTCTTGTAACTAGAATGAATAAAATTAAGTAGATGTTATATAAAGGAGGAAACTCAGTCACATTCCTATTTTTTCAAAAAAAAAAAAAGTGAAATTATTTCATTTTCTTTTTATATTTTTAATAAATAGACTTGTTATCGACTTGTTTATGGTTTATAAAGATTTTACTCATTCTAAAAAGAAATTTACTATTTTGTGAACTTTCTGTGGTAAATCTTAACAATAACGTCCACAAATTTGATGACAAAATGTAAATTAGAGTGAAATAATGCTCTTAAAATGGAAAAATTCTAAATCAAATTGGAATCTTTTAATATTGTAAGTAAAATTTTGATTAGTATACCTTCAGTAGAAAAATATTTTTTTATCATTATAAGAGTATCTCGATAAATTTATCCGTCTTTTTTCAATCATATATATTATAATTATTAATTTTAGATTAATCTAACTCAAATATTTGTTCAATTATTATTATGTTGATATTTGCTTTTATAGGAGCAGCAGTTATAAATTGGAACCGTTAGTATCAAGAGGAAGGAGATTTTCTAATAATTATTATAATTTTTGAGAGAGATTTAAATCTGAGACCCGCCCTGAAACTTTAAAACTCTAACCGCTAAGCTGGAGTCTGGTTGTTGGATTATGTGCTTATGCAATGGCTACTTGCAAACGATTTGAAATTAAATTTACAAAATATCCCCTAATACAGATGTATAGCTGAACTACCTAAAACATTTACATTCCAAAATAGTCACTAGTATTAAAATTTCAGTCTATGTTTCTTATGTAGCTGAACTACCCCTCTATATATATGTTTGTCTGTTTACATGTATATGCCATTGTTAGGTGAGGAAGGTAAGAACTTCTCCCCATTGCTTGAGGAAACTTGTATAATAGCAATTACACATTAGTAATTCTTTCTTTATGCTCTGAGATGCAACTGATTTCAACAAAAAAGTACAAGAAAAGAAGGCAAAATAACAAGCTGCAACAAGTGATGACAGATAGCCAGAAAATTCACCCAATGGTGGACATGAAAGCACCATCAGTATTCCCATTGGTACCTCAGAGCTCATCAGTTTCAGAGAAAGGCAATCCTCTTCATCATGAACATCAACCTCCACCATTACAGACCAGCATTCGGAATCGAGCAATCGAAACAGAAACTGCACCAAACACAAGAACAACAGCACCAGCAGCAGCAACAACAAAAACAGCAAGAAGCTGTTTCTGCAAGTGCATTTGTTGGACAATATGCCTTATTCTCTTTCTTTTGGTTATAATTGGTGCCATTGCTGGCATTCTCTACCTTATCTTCCAACCAAAAATTCCAAAGTACTCTGTCGACAGCTTGAGAATAAGCGATCTGAGACTCAATTTCGACATGACCCTTTATGCCAAATTCAATGTCAAGATCACTGCCAATAATCCCAACAAGAAAATAGGAATTTACTATGACAAAGGAGGGCAGTTGAGTGTATGGTACATAGACACAATGCTTTGTGCAGGATCGATACCAACATTCTATCAAGGTCACCGGAACACAACGAAACTCGATGTAAGCTTGAGCGGGCAAAGTCAGTATGGGAGCACTTTGATGACAGCATTGCAAGAGCAACAACAAACAGGAAGCATTCCACTAGATCTCAAAGTTTCTGCACCTGTTGCTGTCAAACTTGGAAGGTTGAAGCTGAGGAAGGTGAGGATCCTGGGAGATTGCCTCCTGGTTGTGGATAGCTTAACTACCAACAACTTACTTAGCATTAAGACTAGTAATTGCAAGTTTAGACTGAAGCTCTGATATTCGTTGTTTCTGTATATCTTCTTCTCCCCATTCCTTTTATACTGTTTTTTTTTCTTTCTTTTCCCATCCTTTTTGAGGATGACTTGTTTATTCGTTTTAGTTCCATTCATTCCTTTTGTTTTCTGATGGAATTACCTTTCTAATGTCCTTGATAGTTTAACAATTTATTTGTTATGATGTTTTCATACTGTAGAGCCTCGGAACTTGCAATATATAATAAAACATAAAACTTGCATAAGTTACCAAAAAGAAAGGGGAGAAAGGACAAAAATATACTATATGATTGGACGTTTTTCACTTTAATATCTTACCAATTAATACCATTATTATTTTATAATAAAATATTTAGAAAAATATTAGCTTACAATAATAAATCATTTTGTTGCAATTTACTATCAAATCAACAATAATTATACCCCTAAAAATAATACCAATAAAAACATTTTCTAAGAAAATTAGAAATATATATTACATGAATCCATTTGTAATTAATTATGTGCTAAATCACCTAATAAATAAATTTATTATTGAGAATCAGCAATACTATTCATAGAAATCTTATTAATTACTACAACATGAAATTATAAAATAAAAATAAAATAAAATTACTAAGCATATTGTAGAAAGAAAAAAGAATAATTTTTTAATTGTTAACAAGAATAGCGAACACTAACTGACTAACTGTCAAAATTAGTTACAGACCATCTAGTCACATGACGCATGGGCCTAACCAAAAACAGATCCTTCATGTTCAAGAAGAAAGTCAAGGAGCACAACCAAGGGCTTGCCATTATCTCATGAACTCATAAATTCAGTTAATAATTGTCCACAACCTCAACTTCTGGTTGAAACCTTGAACAGGTCAGATATACTATAATTAATTACAAATGTATGTAAACAAGTTATAATTGTTTTCTGACTAAACGCATATATTGAAATATCTAAATTTTAACTATTCAGCCACTTTAAATTTTAAATTTTTAACTCTCACTATAATATGATACCTCAACTTGTATTTTCTATATTATATAAACATTTTTCAACAAATAGCTTCATCCAACGTGTATTCCCATTTATTGGATGGTAGGTGTTTAATAATACCAGAATTCAAGTGTCTGTTCGATTAGATTGAATAAAAATGTTTAAGTAGTTAAAAAACAGAGTTTATGTATTTATTAAATTACATTCAAAGTTAAGGTCGTAAATATTTATTAAATTACATTCAAAATTAAGGTGTTAAAAGTGATTAAATAATTAAATTAAGTATATAAGTATGCAATATATCTTGTCCTATAGGCACTCCCATGCATGTTTAGCTCCTACTTCATTCTACCATGTGAATCATATCAAAGCAGAGAAAAAAAATTTCAGGAACTACTCAACTGCAAGAGTTAGGATTTTTTCACAAGTATATATATGTACAGCTCCAAAACTCCATGGCTATGGATACCTTACAGTAATTTAGCTGTGGAAACACCTGTTTCTTCCATATTTTGAACATGGAACAATATGTTATTGATGAAACATGGAAGAATTCAAAATCTTATGTCAAAATGCTATGTATGGATGGTATGAACTGTCCATTAGATCAGTCTCTAGTTCTTTGCTTCAATACGCGGGGTAGAGCAGCTTGCTAGCTCGCAAGGCTCATAACCTTGAAGTAAGGGTTCAAATCCCGTCTCCGCAACATTTTTTTTTTTAAGAATTAGGGGATGTCAAGGCATCCGGGAAAAAACGATTGATCTCAATCATCCACCAGTTGAAGTAAAGAGCCTCCCAATATACAATTAACACCACAATTTATGCGCAGTTAATCACCTGTTAAAGCCCTTGGTCGATGCTCAATGGTCAACAGGGACATCCCAGTCTGTGAAACTGCTCTGACAAATGCCATGTTTGCTGTTAATGTTGGAGCACGCCAATGATCACCAGTCCCAAAAACCACCTTGTTCTTCAGTGCCAGCTTTCTAGTTGTAGGGAGGCACATCATGCGTTCTGAAGGACTATCAGGCACAACCCTGTTCCAATTTTCTCAGCATTAATTTACTAAATTACACAGATACTTCATTGACAAAATAAGTAATATAATATAAGTACGCAATTGCAAGGCTGTCCTCAGCCAAAACAAATGAATAGACTTGTTTTGCATTCTGTAAACCTGTTAGCATATTCAGTAGTAGGAATCCAGAATTAAGCCAAGACCTTTTCAACTGAGTTCTCAGATATCTCTCTCTCCCTCTATTTCACACACATCCTTCCCAATACCCACTGTTCTCTCTTTTCCCTCTGTGAATTAGTTGTACCAGTAACAATCAGAAACAGTTTACAAGCAATCTAGTTTCATGAGCAAGGAATTCAAAATGATAGCAGAGATAAAATTCAAAAATTGTCTTCTATATTTGACCAATGACAAAAACCATAACAAATATTAAATTACAACTTATGGTGCGACATGCTAAAGGCTTGTCATAAGTTGCTCATCAATTAATCAAGGATTAGTAAAAAATCTCATCTAGCCAAACTTTAAGGCTTTAATATTTCAAAAAGAATAAGACGAACATAAATAACTAGGTTTGGAAGAACTTGATGCAAACATGTCCACTTCTAGTTCTATTTCCAATGTGAAAGTAACTGTTACCCCTCTTAGCCAAGGATCTTGTCACTGGACGATTTACCGAGAATTCTGATTCTAAAAGCTGCTTCTTCCCTTTACTGTTATTCTTTCCTCGACCTATGGTGAATTATTTTCAAACTCATTAAAGGGAGTTTGACACCTTGGACCTTGTTAGAGAGAGCTCCTATCTCACTAATTGTGATTAAAATTTGGCTTAGCCTTTTATTCAATTTCAAAGTCCTTTAAATAGGAGTAATCTTCTTATTAACATAGGGACCTATAATTTAGGTGCCTGTAAATCAAGGAAACTCCTAAGTAAGAGATAATGATAAAACAAAAATAACAAAACAAATCTAAGCCATCTAATTCTTACTACTTGCCACGTCTTTAATAAGAAAGACCCACAAAGGAGTTCATAACAGTAACACTGGATTACGATGATTAAAACCTCAGCAAATTTTACCAGCCTCTTGAGCTTACAGATCTATGTTAAAAGGATCCACTGATGCATGGCTGACCAAGTTTGGCTAGCACTCAAAGCAGGATGTAAGACTTACAACAAACTCTGAAAGTATAGGCACTAATATGCCATATCATCTCAATATATAGGATATCAATAATTGGTACTATATCACTTTAAATAATTCCTCCATACATCTATCACCAAGATAATTCAGAATATCAAAACTTACCTAGATTGGCAATACATAGTTTACAAGCACTACTATATAAAAATTCAAGAGGCAAACAACTAAATCGACATGTTATGAGTTGCCTGAGGCTCGCTGATCCAAATGTTAGACACTGTGGCAGGTGTTGCCAAATCTTGAGCCAGTGTGACTGTAGGCAGCATATGGTCTTAATTTTTTGGGGATATTGAGAAATCATTTCTAGGGTTTGGTATGGTTGAGAATGACATTGCTTGAAAAGTTGGTAATTGATTTTCATAAAAATTGTGTTTTACAGTTGAGTCTAAAAGGCCGTGTTTAATCGATTACTTCAGACCTGGTTAACAGTAATGGCAACAATGTGATATGCATACTTAGGATAGACAAGAACATATAACAAAGAGGCAGAAGAAGAAAAGCCAACAAGTTGGACACAAAGAAAACTCTAGACTCAAACACAAATAAAACTTTTGAAAATTTGCAAGTACAGATCAATTTCCAAAAACCTTGAGTTAGGTATTTAACTTCATAGAGTATGATCCATAGCCACACCAAAAGGGAAGATTAGCAGATTACTGAACTATGCTTTAGCTTCAACACCTATGGAAAATTGGCACATGCAAGATAAGCTTCCTAATAATAAAAGATAAAAAGAACAAAAATCCAACCATGTGAACTGTGGACAACCCCAAAAATAGGCTGTATGCATATTTATGCCCTTGAACTTGAATCGATTAGTCAGGTTAATAATTTTACTTTTGATTTAACCTAACAGGCACCTGAATTTTTTTTTTTTTTTTGATATCTAAACACCTTTAACTTTCAATTGAACCTAACAGACACCTGGACTTTATTTTTGGTAAAACACTTTCTGCAATTCATATGGACGTATTAAATGAAGACACATGTTGAAAAGTCTTAAGATATCATAACAAAACAAGTTCAAGTGTCTGGTAGGTTACATCGAAAGTTAGAGTGTTAACCTGACTAAATGACCACAATTCAGAGGTATAAATATGCATTTGGCCCCAAAAATATGTAGTAAAAACTTTAGCATGTCAAACAATCATCTATATATGCTTACAAATGGTAAATGGAATGGGTGTTAAAGCAAATTGGCTAGTTTCAAACTTTACGAGGTTGAGAAACAGAGGTTGTAGGAAGAAGAAAACAAGATTGACAAATACATAACCAAGAATAGCCCAAGCCATTCACTTGCATAGTAGCATCATCAGTGTCCACTATCAGCTATAGTACTAGAATATCTACATCTACAGTACCTTAAGTAGTTTTTATAAGTAAAAGAAATAAGAATAATGACATATATAAATCCTAAGAGACATAATGCTCCTAATAACCTAATTAAAAGAACTAATCTCTATCATGGACAATTCATGTTCAACTAAAGATTCTAAATGTGCATGCTTCCCATAGTAACTCTAGATTTTGAATTTTCTTATGTTTTATAGTACATGACCAACTGAACCAAAACATAGCACATGCTATGTGAAGCTCTCACATCGCAACTCACCACTACTAGTCACTCCTAGTTACCTCCTTTCTTTTTTTTAAAACACATATGACTAGGTAACAATTTCCTACTTTATACAAATTAATTGCAACTTTCAAAAAATTAATAGCCATAATGGCACTACAAAATAATTTCTTCCTCAGTTCCTCAACAAACTGAATGATAAAGATCACAGCTTCTTATGGCAGGAGACTAGTCAAAAACATTATATGCACACATTAAATTACTTAGCTAGATAGAAATTGAATTTCATGTCTTATATTTTTTTAAATACATTAACGGCTGTTATAAATTTATTCATCAGAAATCAGAATCAGATTAACAACTTTAATTATTTGTCACTTGTGCTGAAATTAGGAAGGCGATCAAAAAACTCTCCCAAAAAGAATTATGTGCTGTCAACCTCACAAGATACAGTTTCCTGTTTTCAAAGGACCATGGGGGGAGGGGACAAACATCATGATCCTACAACATTAAAATTTATGCCTATCAATAAGGATAAATAAATACATAATGATTTCCACAGGCACCTCAATCACTTTTAGCAACTTTCTATATCAATAGATTCAATAATCAATTGTATAAGAAAAGTATAACCTATTAAAAAACTTACATGAGTGATTTCAGTATTTTATCAGCTCTTAATTTCTCGTTAGGTCCTCCACACAATGAGACCAACTCTTTGAACTCTGAAAGAACGCTTTCACATATTATGCCTCCCTTTCCGTGTATTATATCAGCCATTTCCACATGTATTGGATTCTGAATTTCAGACAAGACCTGGCAAGAGGTCAAAAAACATTTTATTCTACGTGAACTTAGATGATAATATGCACTATGATAAAGAGTTTAATCCCAAGGATAAATTTTTATATATGGGTCCATCAAGAGGCCCACTTGATTTCAAACCTCTAAAATTGAATTCCTAAGCATAAGGAAAGTATGCTGCACCAAGTGAAGCCATTGTCATCATGATGTATCAAACAAAGTCATCTACCGCCACCTGTTGACTGACCATCGAATGCTTGGGAAAATAAAGGACGGATTAATGGCTATATATGTCCAAAGCTCTAATCAAGTTCATCATAGCGAATGTTCTATTCATGCCAATTATATACCAACTTCAAGATTTCAATCAATCATGGAAGCCCTTTATAACCCCTAGTTGACCATTAACTTTTAGCAAACCCCTCCCAAGTATACTTATTTACTTTGATCTCGATCAATTGAACATCTATCTCTAATTCTTGTCACACAATTCCATCTCTCTACAATCCATTGGATCTGTACTAAAATTAATTGTACCTCTCAATGCTTGTATATGCAGTATTATCTATACTAACCCCACCATCTACCTCTCGATACATGTATACATGCATCGCTTAATTTAACTGCATTTCAGAATAGCATTGCACCTTAGATGTGCACTGGCACACACCTGACATGAGACTTCTAAAACAGTTCACTACAAATGATACCTATGAAGCATCGACGCTCCTAGGGGATTGCTACATGCGTGTGGGACACTCCAGGGACTCGAACACACCAGGGACATGTATGGGACATGCTGGAAAATGTTTCCCTTGCTTCTTCTTCTTGCAGATGGAGACACGCTAGGATTCCTGGCCCAGGAACATGCTGGGGACACATCAGGGACCAGGAAGTAATAAAATTTGCAAGACTTTAGGGAAAATTGGAAAAGCATGGAGTACTTTTTAAAATAAAACTTAAAAATTATGGATCACATTATAAAAGCATATAACATAACTCTTTTATGAAAACCCTAGCCACAGTTAATCCTTACATCTCACACACTTATTTTAACAAAAAGAAATCCCTCTCTCTACCTTTCTATTTCAATAGAAAGAAACCCTAGCCTCACTCCATGTACCAGAATTTGAGGCATTGTTGTTTACAGATAAAGCGGACAAAGATCAAGAGATTGAAAATGTTCTGGACTTTGGAGTTTAATTTTTATGAATGGAATTAAAAAGTTTACTTTATAATAATTATCATTTTCATCCATCTTTATACATATATATATATATATATATATATATATATATTTATATATATAAATTTTTCATTATCCTGGCCATGCCCGTGTCCATGTCTGTGTGCGTGCTTCATAGATTGATACAAAAAATAAATTCGGTGCATATAATTGATGCAAACAAAAGAAGTCTAAAATTGAAAACCTTATTGAAATTTCAGATTTAATTTATGCACAATAAGTAGATGACACTGGCAAATGAGAGGTTGTCATGAGAAGAATATTAAGTGGTTAAACATGAATTGATCTATCATATTTTTCATCAAAAGGTACAGCAGTACACCATTGAGAGACAAATCACAAACTGAGTGACATTGCAACACAAGCCAATATGTCCATTTTCATCATCTAATTTTCCTTATATTCTGGATCCCAGTTTTAAATCAAATCAAAGTAATAGAACTATTGGTGACACTTTACAAGATAAGTCAAGGAGCCTACATAAGAAGGCATCCAAAAAAGCTTTTAAACATCCTAGGTCTGCAAACAAACTTCAATGTAGGTTTAACAGCTAAGATATGCAGCACCCTGCATTATCAATTTTTGCAGCTTTTTGGACAATGCAGATTATATCAAGACTTGTACTAAAATAGGAATGAATATTCTGAAAGATCTTTTTGGTTTAAAATTAGAACGGAACACAAAACTGACGAGCAAACCTTACCTGTCCAACCACAAATTCAAAATTTCCCTTAAACCTCTGCCTCAATTGAATCTCCGGAGCAGCCAGGAGTTTCTCTCTGCAACCATTGCTGATGCCGGATACAATGGCAATCAGTGCTGTTGTGTCAAAATTTACAAGATCACCATCATATCGAAACCCTGAAATAAGAGAAGTAAAAGAATCATCTGCAGTATCCTCTTCTTGCAGCTCCAGCCCATCAAATTTCTCAACAAAGGCACACTCCAAAACAGCATTTCTACTACTAGTGGTGCCATCAACCTTAATCTCAATAAACATCGAATCTTGATATGGTGTATCAGTCACGTTTATCCACCCATCTTCTAAATCAAACCCCAATTCAATTTCAAATGCCCCAAATTCATACTTAAGCTTCTCAAACACGAAATCATCAAGTCCACGGGCGAAAAAAACAAGTATTGATGTGGGTTTGATTATCTGGGACGAACGAGCTTCAGCTAGAAGTCTTTCAATTCTCAATTTGAAGCAATCATGCCAGGAAATATACTTAGGATTTCTATCAGATACAATTATCCAAACTGGGTTTTTATTAAAAATACAAACAACATCAACATGAATAGTTTTCGAAGAATGGGTTGTTTTTATTGACTTGCAAACGCGTGAAACTCCACTCACAAATGGGTGTTCCAGAAGGTGAATCACAGCTTCAAGGTGGCCAATATTGACACTGCAACAAAAAAAAAAACTCACACCAACTAATGTTAATTGCAATTAGAAATTGAAGTTTTGGGGAGAGAGAGAGAGCCGCAAAAGAAAAAAATTTAAGCACCTGAGTGGAAGTGAAGGTTGAGGACACGTGCGAGAGAGGAAAGCGAGCTCAGAGTGAGCTAACTTGAGGAGAGTGCGGGTACATGAGTGGTTGATGGAGGTGTGCAGAGGTAATCTGTGTATTCTGTCAATGACTCTTTCGCATCTCTTCACTGCTATTTCTACTCTTTCTTCCATTAATATGTCCTTCTTCTCCATCAATATCTCTACTAGCCAAAATTGAACTAGAAGGCCTCAAAGGCCTATAGTTAGAATTCTTTTTTTTTTTTCTTTTCAAAAGGGCAAATATGCACCAATACTCAGATCACTTTGAACTGTTCGGCGTAGAAATGGCAATTGCCATATTACTCGCATATCTAAAGATATTCGAACCGAATTCATCTAAATAATATATTATATAAATTCAACTAAAACTTATTTAAATTAAATAATTACTAAATATATTTATAAATATTTAAATGAATAGTAGTACTTTAATTGTCTGTATAAATAGTCAAATAATTAAATAGATATCTATTTAACCGGTTCGTTTATAATAATTAAATTTTAAAATTATTATCAATAATTAATATAATAAAAAATAAAAAATATAAACTAATCAAATCTAAATATCCAATATTAAATATTTAATATATGAATACAATCCAAACATAAATATAGTAAAATTTAAAATAAAATTTAAAATAATAAAAATACAATATAATATAATAAATTTTAATATAATCGAGTTTGAATAACAAGTATTCACAGGTTAAAATCGGAATTCAATACGAGTAGTCAAATTAAATTTTAAATTTATTCCAAATCCATTTATTATTATTTGAATCTATCCTATTAGAGTTCGATCGGCCTGACATCGAAAATACCTGCTCGACTACCATCCTTAAATCGGTGGCACGACATGCATAAGGAACAACAGATACTGTTTTCTAGTTATTTTAATTATGATAAACTAAATTATAAAAGTTAATATTATAATAAAATTTATATATTCAATAAATCTTTTTATATTTATAAAATTTACTTTTTTATTTGTCTGTTGTATGAATATTGTAATTATTAAATAATAATTTAAATTAAGGTTACCGGTTAAATTAAATGGACTTTTAATATTTTTAAATTATTTATAATTGTTTAAAAATATTAATAAATTAAATATTTCTTAATATCTTTCATAAATCTTTTATACATAAATTTAAATTATATATATTAAGAATAGATATGCGTTTCACAATAAAAAATTTATATGTCAAAATATAGTAACACATGTTAAAATCTTTATGTCTCAAAATTTAATATATATATTGATGTGCACTATCTGCACACGGTAAAGTGCACTGATCGTATCAAGTAATATAATGATAAGTAAGAGTATCATTTCACCAGGGACCTAATTGTAAATACTACCTTCAATTTTATACTAATGTTTAGCAATTAAAATGTTGTTTGAATGTAATTATATTTAAAAGTAAAATAATCTTGAAAATAAAAATTAAAGGATTGGTAAATTTATTAAGAATAAAATCTATTTAGGTAGTGAGTTCCTCTAATAAGTTAAATATTTCATGAAATAAATAACAATTAATTCAAATCAAGAGTTGAGTTGACATTTCATAAAATTAGATTTAAACCTTTATCAAGTGATTAAACCCTTAATTTGTAAGAGGAGGGAGAGGAGTCTCTTCTCAAACCCACTCACTTAAGTCATTCATTAAGATTAAGAAATTATTAAACCAAAGTATCTTGTAGATCTATTTCTAACATCCCGATTAATCCTCAATCTTTCTAAGATGTGATCAATTCATAAAAAGTTATTTCTAATCAGTTTATGAAAATAAATCTCAATCAATACGTCGACTTATCAATTGAAATATATAATTAAGCAATCAAAGGAACAAAACAACTCACAGAAAAACTTGATTATATTAATTTTAAATCAATCGATACAAAATAAATTAGGGTTCATCAAAATCCAAGTAGCAAAAAAATTAGTTCCTAGACATCACAATAAAGAAGTAAAGATTAGGGGAAGAAAATCTCAAACTAGTCATGGAAGAGTGGAAATGAAAATTTTCAATCTTGAATCCTCAATCTTCAGAAGCAATGAAGAAAATGAGGTTCTTCCTTGAGAAATACCAAACAAAACCCTAGAAATGAAAGAAAATTAAGTTCTCTAAGTGTTTCTCTCTCTAGAAATAGAAATATGATGGAACTCCCTCAAAATAACCCTAAAAGTTTCTTTAAATAGTGTATTTTTATGATTGACACGGGGACCACACAGGCACCACACGGCCGTGTGACGTCTTTTGCTTTTTATAGCTTAAATATGTGTCTCTTTCCATTCTTTACTTTACGAGCTATTTTAGGGTATCTTTAAAATCGAATTGAGACTTACGGTCTTGTTAAAGTTGTAGGTCTTGAAGAGTAGTTCATTTTAGGATTTGAATCAAATCAATCAGGCCTTTGTAGCTCTAGATAAGGTCTAAATACTAAGACTGACCGAAACAGAAATGAACTGCACAACATCTGACTTCAACCCAAGTTTTCTTATCCTTTGAAACCTAATATAGAGTTGAGCTATTCATAAGAATTATAGCTTAGGAAGTCCTCTACAAAGTTGATGAAGACCACTTTTCAATTCTGGACCTGTAAGATTACTAAAAAACTACACTGAAATTAATGCGATTAAATTTGCATAATGTTGAATTCGCTTGTCAGTTTGACACGGGAAGCACATGCCCATGTGGACCCTTTCATGAAATTTGCCATGTTTTAAAACTCACACGGGAAAGCCACATGCCCGTGTGGCTTTCCGTGTGAGATATAATTTCGGATAAATATGTCTTTTCTTTGCTCGATTCTCATGTTTTTCGATTCTATTTGACTCATTGACATGTATTATTCTCAAAGTGCCTAAAAGAACTGAAAATCAAGCTTGAACAAACAAATCATACTCAATTGAAGATAAAATTAATATAAAATAAAGCTCAATAGTAAGTGGCTTTAGCATTATTATTTATATATATAGGTAAACAAAATATGAAAATTAATATAATTATTAATATCTTTTTATTTTTTTAATTATTCATATTCTAAAAAAAATTAAAAATCGATATATTTTCGACAAATAATAAAATAATTTTTTTAAAAAAATTAATATAATATAATTTTTAGGAAGTCTTTGTATACTAAAGTATTATAGTATTAGTGCATGAAACTAATTTATTACATATTTGATAATTTAAGAATTTAAATTGATAATTCCATAACAAAAAAATATTACATTTTTATGATAGACATCAATATTCATCATTCATTGCAAAATATTCATTGTTTACTATAAAAATGTGCATTTTGTATTCCATCAATTTTTAAGAACATTCTTTTAGTGAAGGATGTTCGTCATTTATTATCTATATGTTCATTAATTTATTCATATTAATTAAGTATTATAACTTTATATATATATTCCTCAAATCACTATGAAATATGGTTTTCAGATGACAATAATGTTGATTTTTTAAAAAAGTTAGATTCATTACTTTTATGATGCATATGTATTAAAATATTTTTGTAATTGACACAAGCATTCAATAATTTATAGACATAATATTCATTAGTATATTAATGGATACTCATTATTAATGAACACTATATTCATTAATTAGTTTAAATGGATATATATAACACAGATATAATTTCATCATCTTTATGTCAAGCTAAAGTTATACTATAAATATTTATATTGTGGTATATGTTTTAGGAGTGTGTATTCAATTAAGACTTTTATGGAGTTTAAAAGTTAGGGTGTATTCAATAGTAACTTTAAAGGACTTTGTATAAGTCATAAGGTATTCAATATTCACCTTTAGAAACTTTAAAAGAGTGTAGAAATTAGGAGGTATTCAATTACAACCATTCTAAAGTCTTTAAAAGTAAGCTAATATTCAAAAAGTAAATTAACTTTTATAGACATGGAATTTTATATATTTTTAATGAATTTTTATGTATTGCTATGAATAAAAATCTCTAAGATTTCTCTTTCACTTTTCTTCAAGATTTCAATAGATTATTTTTTAAAAAAAACTCATAGTTTTTATTTTCAAATTCTCCTGCATTTATCATCTTCATTTTCCTCTTTGTTGTATTATCCATCTTAAAAAATATAAGAAATTGGATAAAACTCATAGGCTAAAAATTATTTACTAATAATATTTGCTTGTCTTCACACATACAAAAGTATTAATTAAAAGTTTTTAATTTAATTTTAAAAGGGCCATCATAAAAATATAAATTTTAAATGAAGCATTTAGTGAATTATTTTGAGCAAACAACCCCACCATATATAGACTTCTAGGTTTTATTAGGAATATAATTTTTTTCTATTGGTAAACATGACTCTTGTTGGTTTAGGTATTTATCAATGAATTAGTAGGCGTGATTATTGTTGGTTTAAGTATTTATCAGATAAGTAATAAACAAAATATAACGATTATGACATGAATTTGGTGGTTTAATTGGAGAAAAATTGTAATAAGATAATTTTAAAAAAAAATTATTGTCTTGACAAAAAAAATAGTGTTCACGTTGTGAGATAGATAATTTAAAAATGATATAAATTTGAACAATAATGAAATGAAATCCGTTACTTGTGCATATATGGAATAATATTTAAAGTAAATATAAAAAAAAAGATGAAGAAAATCATAAAAGAAAAATGATTAAATTTATTTTTAAATAATTAAATAATAGATAAATAATTATCTGTGAAAATCAATAAAAGTCTATCAATGTTTATAAAAATATTTTTAAGTAAAATTTGTAAAACTCATTTATAAAATCATAAACTCTGTAGAAGTCATTAAAAATTCATCAAATCTTTAAAAGTAATTCATTTTTAAAAAAATCTATAAAAGTCTTAATTAAATATATCCTGCTTAATATAGCAAATAGTGAACTTTTAACTTTTAAACAATAGACATTCAATACATATTCAATTAATATAAGTTAATGAATATTTAATACAAATTTAATAATTTAAATTATTTAAAAAAGGCGCATAAGAATTTTGACACACGATGCTCAGATATGTTGGACCACAATACAATGTGGTCCAAATCCAAGATATAAGGCCTTAACATTTAGGGTAAGATGTACATTTGTGTCACGACCCCACGTGACCCAAGTGGGCCACCGAAACCCGTAGTAGTTCGACACTCACCTAGTTTAAACAAATCTCATCTCAAATTAATATTATTAAAGTCACAATTTATCTTAATAGTTACACTTTATAAAATTACTTGGTCTACCGGAAAAACTAGGCGAGACCCAAGCTCGGAAAATTTACAACTGATACATCTACTATTTACTACTCATGGAGAATCTAAGATTTACCATTTTACATACCAAATCAAATACTTCACCCGATGATGAAGGAGTCGGGTTACCGAATAAGAGTCATGAGAGAACTAACAGTCACGAATCCGAAAACAACATAAATGGAGACCGGTCACCGAGAGTAAGTTAAAATCATATATCTAAAACAGTTTCAAATATCTCAATGTCACATTCATTTAATTTTAAAATAATTAGTAAATCACGCGAACCATACGTGTCATGCCATGCTTAAACAAAATTTATTCCACATGCAACGGGATGAGTACTTCAGAGAACTCTAATCCCAACTCTAAAATCTCGATTATTTCAACACTTATGTCTCAACTAACCTCAACTCTAACATCTCAAACCTCTCATTCCAACAGATCCGGGGCCCGAGAGCAAAGCTCGACCAGGGACCTTACCCACCGGCCACTTAACTCTCTTAGCCTTTTGGCTCTCTTATCCAATAAGACTGGCGCCCCGAGAGCAAAGCTCGACCAGGGACCTTACCTCCACCGGTCACTTAAATATCCAAATAAGAAATCTAGTAGCCATTCGGCTCTCTTAATCCAATAAGATCGGGCGCCCCGAGAGCAATGCTCGACCAGGACCTTACCTCCGGTCACTTAAATATCCAAATAAGCCGCCCCGAGAGCAATGCTCGACAGGGACCTTTACTCCAAGCAACCACAAATCACTAAGCCCAGAGAGCGATGCTCGACCGGGCAGTCCTAATCTTTCTTTCTCAAATTTTTTACCTCTTTACCCTTTTCCTATCTCTCTCATATTATATTGGACACTCATCCAACTCCTATGTTCTCACCGCCATCCCATCCCCGAGTCATCATGCAATATTAAAATTGGTAATAAGGGAAAAATATATTTAAATAGTAATTAAGAGCATCATACAAATGATAATAATAATAATTAAATAAAAAATTAAAATTGCAAATAAATGTTCACAGTAGCAAATCAAATTTTATGCATGACACGTGCGTAAACGATATATGACTTTAACTCACTGATTTGGCGACCTCCTAGCTCGACTTAGGTGCCTCGGTAGGAGCGAGCCAATGCATGATCATCTAATCACGAAAAATAATTTATCAAAACGATGAAACAATTACAATAGACCCTAGGTCTAGACTCCTAGAACTAACTGTCTAAGAATCTCGACTTGGGAACTACTGAAAATTCGGCAGAACCTCCTCTACAACACGAACATTACCCCCCGTAAAAACGGGTCCAGACTGCCGGAAAAACACTCCAAATAACCAACAATTAAAACAACGGAGTCGGGTCCCCAAACTTCACTATTTCCGACTCGCCACACAAAGACAAAACACGACCATGGCAGCTAACCGATGACAAATATTTATGACTCACAAATATCATCAAGTACACAATATAAACCATAGACACAAATTAAACCAAGGATTTCTAAAAATAACGGGCCAAAGAAAATTACCGAGACGCTCGATCGCTTGGTCGACTCGCCTGTACCACGGGAGTCCGATCGACGATCCGAACACACCATCGGACTACAACGACGCTACCGATGACGATCCCTGCCCGATTTTCCGATCCGACACCCGATCATCCGGAGAGATTTGCGGACGATCTCGACCGTCGATTCGCAAACGAAGCCCGATCGCCACGAAACCAAGTGCCATCGCGAAGCTTCGAGGAGAGTCGGGATACATCCTCCGATCATCCATCCTCCACGGAGCTCACCGGAAAAGCCCAAAAATGCCGGTACCGCCACCATTTTCTCTCTCCACCGTGAATCTCCGATTCCGGCCACCATCGGCCGACACCGCCGCTAAAACAAAGCCGAGGGCCGAGAGGAGTCGATCGGCACCAAAATCGGGCCGACCACCGACGCCGAAACGCCAAGAGAAGCTTCGGCCATCTTCCTCCTAGCGAGAGCTGCCTCCGTGGCCTGCCACGCCCACCACACTTCCGGCCCGACGACGCACGCCATCCTCCTTCTTCTTCGGCTCTCTCTCTCTCTCTCTCTCTCTCTCTCTTCCTCTCTTCCTTCCCCGACTTCCATTCCTTTCAATATCGACATTTGACCCTTGAACTTTTCTTTATTACAATTTCGTCCCTCAACTTTCTTAATTACTTACAATTTCATCCTGCAGAATTCCAATTTGACCCCCAAACTTCTTTTTAGCCTTTCAATTAAGCCCCTAACTATTTAATTTGGGCCAAATCCGAATTATTGAAAATACACAATTACAAAAATACCCCTGACCGACATATTTATTTACAAAAATACCAAGCTCACAAATTTCCATTAAAACCCCATAAAAATAACATTATACTTTCAATCCTTATTCCAAAATAAATTTCCAATTAAATCCTACACACAATTAAATTAAATAATCAATTTCCAACTTAAAATTTAATACTACTAATCAATTATAATACCAATTTTCTCAAAATTCTTTTATAAAAACATCCCTTATAATTTCTTCCAAAATTTTTCAATATATAATTTTACTTATATAAATATGCATTTGGAAAAATTTTGAATAACCAAAATATAATCATTTCAAATTAAACCCAATAATAATGAAGCTAAAATTAACTTAAATAAAAACTCATTATTAAATATATAAAAATTCCGGGTGTTACAATTTGCCCTTAAACTCTTTTTTGGCACAAAAATATTTAAAAATCAACTTTTCAATCTATTGCCTCAATACTAAGATATGTTGACGACCTAATAATCTCAATCTTCAAAGCACTCATCGCCATTAGTACAAAAATAGAATATTGTATCTAGAACAAAAGAAGCTCTTTAGTTTTCGATGGATGGGGAGGATTAGAACCATCAATAGAACCCATTATATTTTGATAATAAAGTAAAGAAATAAATTGGATTTCCAAGCTAGGTAATTTTTGTTGCTAAATTTGATTGAGAAAGAACGGTGAGTAGAAGTGGGGTTAGGAACGATGATTTGATTATTATTGGCCATAGTGCTCTAATATTGTAATATGCTTTATCCCATATTAGAAAGTGATTGTGAGTTTGATGTGCTTATAAGAGTCCAAATGAATTACTAGGGGTTGACTTTTGGGTCATGTGGGTAAGCCCATTCCCGCCTCTAGTTGCTAGGTCAATGGGAATTTGATATGAGCCATCTCTAGAATTTGTATGAGCCACCACTAGAATCCATAACTCACCTAGTGAGCTACGATTCTGGACTATTGGGCTATGCTCTGACTCTAACGAGGACGTCAGAGCTTTGAGTGAGAGAGATTGTAACATCTCATCCGTATTGAAAAGTGATTGTGGGTTTGATGTTGTCACGACCCGATCTGTGGGCCCGTGACCGACACTAGGGAATGGGTAGACTTAAGGCTACCAAATCTCGTCGTAAACATGACAATTCACTAACTCAATCAAAGTATAATCCAGATTATGTCCATTAGCATTATTCCATAACTAACCTTTAACTGTGAGATACTACATATTTAATTCGGTGTGCCAGTATAATTAGGAAAAACCCGAATTTACATGCAATTACAAAATGATAAATATGAAATTTCTACTGCAGAGAATCTAGAATCTTAAAAGTCAAACATACCAATAAAATCAGTTATATTAAACCCGAAGATGAAGGAGCTAGGCTGCTAGAGGAAAAAACTACAGAAAACTAACAAACACTTGAAAAATAGTTAAATTTGAGACTGTCAGTCTCGAGAGTGAATTAAAATCATATATCCAAAAACAAATACAACCATTTCAATAAAATATTCATTTAATTAAAATAAAATACTAAGTCATGTAAAAGCACGTGTCATGCCATATGCTTTTATAAAATAAATTTTACAGGCTACGGGACGAGTACCTCAGCAGAACTCTAACTCCCAACACTAACAGCCTTTCGACTCTCTCACTCCAACAAGACTGGCGCCCAGAGAGCGGGGCTCAACCAGGGTCCTTAAATCCAGTCTGATCACTTAATTTCCCATAAAGCTGACGCCTAGAGACTAACGCTCGACCAGGGACCTTTACTCCGACAAACACACTCTGCACAACCTAGAGAGTTGAACTCGACCAGGGCAAGTCCCAAATTATCCTTTTACTATATGTCTCAGATTCATACCGGTGCGCATGCGGTCCTGATGCAACCCATCAAGTGGCATGTTCTACTGCCGTCTTATCCCGAGTCAACAAGCAAACATAACATCAATGAGGTAGAAAATAATATATGAATAGTAAATAAATGAATAACTCAAATCTATAAATCAATTAATTAGAATTACTATTTAAGATCTTTGCAAGACACATGTATAGCAGATATATGACTTTAACTCACAGTTCATACGATCTCCTTGCTCTGCTCTTAAGCCTCGGGTGGAGCGAGTTGAACTGATAAATTATCTATTCACAGGAACAATTCAATCAATAAAAGTAAAATATTTAACAAAAAAAAACCCTAGGCCTAGACTCTTAGAACTGACAGTCTAAGAATTTCGACTCGAAAATTCTACCGAAAATTAGGCAAAACCTCCCCTAAATTACAGATGTTTACCCCCTGTATAACGGGTATAGGACCTGCCAGTAACACTTCTAATATTTAAAAATTAATTAACGGGAGTCGGATCACCAAAACTACATTATTTTTCTCGACTTTGCAACACATCACAGATCACAATTATTAGCAGTCGATCCGACACACTATATTTTTAAAATCAATCCACACATAATTTTTTTGGTACACAACACAATAATTAATCAAATAATTTTTAATTAACAATCTCTAAAAATCAACGGCTAGAGAATTACTGAGACGCTTGATAAATCGGCCGACTCGCCTTCACCGGTCGGAGTCCGATAGACGATCCGAGCGCGCCTACGGACTCGAAATAACGCGCAGACGATAATTTTAGCACATGATTCTCCGATCCAGTCCCCAATCATCCAGAGAAAATCATGGATAGTATCAACCGTCGATTTTCAAACGGAATCTGATCGCTGCAAAACTAGTGCCATTGGAAAGCTTGAGCTGATGAGAGTTTGAATATGTCCTCCGATCGGCCATCCCTCACCCGAACTCGCGGAGAAAAGCCTAAAATCCTGGCTGCCCCTACACTATTCACCTCATTGGAACTCTCTCCTCTGGCCACCTTTAACGCTGCTGCTGACCCCAAAAAGGAAGTCCACACTCAGGCGAGTTGATCGCCACCGAAATCACCTGCCGCCATCGCTGGGAACGCCTTGAACCGCTTGAGCCGCTGCTGATGCCATCACGCCACGCTGCATCTCCCATGAGCTTGCCGTGTCTGACGGACTCTCCTTCCGTCTACCATGGACGGCAACCGAAGGTTCCTTCTCCCTTCTCTTCTTCTTCTCGTCGCTCTTCTCTTTTCTTTCTTTCCTTATCACCATTTGTTCCTCAAACTTTCGCTTAATCACCATTTGGTCCTCAAACTTTCGCTTAATTACCATTTAGTCCCTCATTCTTTTTAATTACTAACAATTTTCCCTGCAAAATTCATTTTTAACCCTCCAACTTTTTTTAGCATTTCAATTAAACTCCTATCTACTTAATTTAGGCCAAATTATAATTATTAAAAATATAAAGTTACTTATTTATCCTTACTTTTAATAGTGAAATTACTAAAATGCTCTTACCAACATATTAAATTACAAAAACACCAACCATGAAAATTCTCATTTAAAACTCATATTAATGAAATCATACTTTTAGCTCTTATTTTATAATCAATTATCAAATTAATCCTAACACTTAATTAACTTAAATAATTAATTGGTTAACTATGTTTTCAATTTAGTCCAATGCCATTTACCAATAATTTCTTTATAAAAATATTATTTACTATTTCTTTCATAACTTTCGAGTATAATATTTAATTCATAAATTCATATTG
This sequence comes from Ricinus communis, assembly GCF_019578655.1. Taxonomy (NCBI): domain Eukaryota; kingdom Viridiplantae; phylum Streptophyta; class Magnoliopsida; order Malpighiales; family Euphorbiaceae; genus Ricinus; species Ricinus communis. Next base: position 24,144,282 of record NC_063257.1, on the reverse strand, counting down.
AGTGTGACCTATATATAAAAATATAATTTATCCCCTAAGTAATTCACTTAATTAATTTTTTTTAAAATCAAACTAATTAGGTACAGAAAATAAATCCCTTTATTTTTATCTAGTATTGAAAATTCTATTTTAAATCATACCAATTGAATTACTCAAATTAAAACTAAATTAAATTAAATAAAACTTGTTATTAGTTATTAGTAATAATAATTATTATTATTATTAAAAAAAATAATTTCGGATATTACATATGTGCTTATAAGAGTCCGAATGAATTACTACTAACACCTAAGGTTGACTTTTGGGCCATGTGGGCAGACCTAACCCGTATCTAATTGTTGAGTTAATAATTTATGCAGGCTTAGGCTATTACATCATAACTAATTAATTTTCCCTTTGTGGGCCTTGATAAATTCGACTAAGCCTGTAATTTTGGTAATCTACGTATCTTTATTCCGAGCCTTTTACAGGCGCATTCCAATTACGTATTTTTAACTCATATTCTCCCTCTTTAGCTATTATCAACTGAAATTAGATAAAAAAACTAAAGTGAGATAATAAGCACATATTTCTACATATTATATATATAAAATATACCAATACTCACTAAAATACCTTAATTATATATATATATATATATATATATATATAATATGACCTTATTATTGTATATATCTAATATACCTTGTCCAATGAATTTAAGTGAGCCAAATGTCTCTTTTATTTCTACGTTGCAAGGAGTTAATTTTATAAATATTTTATATCATTTAGTACTTTTTTTTGTCTTTTATAAGTTGAATATCATTTTAATAACTATTTTTAAATTAACAGGACTCGTCTAATTTTAATTGGCGACCTAAGAAATGAATGAAGGAAATGCAAATTTATCTTCAAATTGGAGGTGGATATGGAAATAATGCCGATATACATTTCAAGTTGCAGTGGAATTTGATACTATTTTAGCAGATATATTTAGATAGAATTAAATTTATCCTTTTGGGATATTTGAAGTGGTGGATTTTGAACTATCTTTTTAATAGTTAATGTTCACTCATGTGTTATAACATTTCAACAGCTTTTTGTACGGTTTAAAAATTTCAGTTGTCAAATCCTTATGTCACCTGCATGCATCAACAATTGTGGAATGTGGTTACCTGCATGCACTAAGCATCACCGGTTGTACCAATAAATTACCATTTTAGAAGTCAGTGACCTCTTAGTCTTTAAACACAAATTCTATCTATCAAGTGGCGTTCTTGCTGTAACATTTCATACTATTGCAACCAAGAATAACACGCATTTGTTATTATGGATTTAAGCTTAAGATGGGTCAAGAAAAAAAAAACAAAAAGCAAAATAGCATCAACTGAAAATGGCTCTAATCATAAATAGAGAAACAACCTAATCACTGATAAATAAACATGGATGGACAGATGGATACTAAAAAATAATTTTAGCAAGATTTATTTACTCATTGAGAAAGACTAAATTATATCTAAACAAATAATATCTCATTTTTCACTTCACATTGTCGACAAGTCCGTAGCCATAAGGGTTCTTGCTTTTCGTTAATCCCTGAATATCTCATCAATGCCAAATTTAGTCGTGCAAGGAGTAACACATGTTAGAGGAATATGAAGTGCACATGACAATATTTCAAATTGCAATGGCATATGCCTAAGTAACATGTTATATGCCTTTACTTCTTCCATATGGGCTAGCCGTAGATAAAGGAAATTCCTTTGCACAAGGAACCCCCTTTGGCCAACCACAAACAATAACCATAACACTAGCTGATAGGAATTCTAGAAAAATAGAAGTGCAAGCTTAGTCTATCTTCACCACTATAAATCAGTTTCAATTGATTAATATATTCACCATTGTAAAAACTATGATCTTATAAGAACTATTATCTGTAGAAATATCTACTAAAAGTTACCTTCCTGCATCTATTAAGCTGTTACTTCAAGCAAGTTACTAATTCCAAAATAAAACAATGGCTTCTCCAGACTCTTCCTAAAAGCTTTAAGTCTAGCAACCAAATGCACAATTAATGGCTCATTTATAATTTCTTGGTTCAGAATGTCAACATCACTTCTAACTAATTCATTGTTATTCTCAATTTTCTTCCTTTGTCACGGGCAGTTTCAAATTCTTGACTTTGTATCTTATAATGAATAAGCTTTTACCATTGTTATGAGCTGGAACAATTTGGGCATATATACATGAGAGTCTCGATTTCCCTCTTAAATTCAGAGTATATATATATATATATATATATATATATATATATATAGCTTCTTAATATTGCTAAGTTATATGAGATAACTAGAAGATTATATAAATCGCACCAAAATACAAAATAAGAATTCACATGAATAGTATAAAGAAGAAGAAACAAAACAATAAACTTAATGAGTTATCTAAAATGTGATTGTCATCCCAATATAAAAAAGAATTAAGATTGATAGAGTAGGAACTAGGGATTTGAAGACAAAAAAAATAAAGAAGAAAAAGTAAAATAATAAAATTAATGAATTACCTGAACAGTGATCTCCTTTCGAGATTAAAAAATTTAGGACTGATAGAATACAAACTTGAAATTTGAAGGAAAAAAAAGGAGAAGAGCCACTGCAATTTTTTTTTCTTTACAGTGAGGAGTGAAGGATTTTCTATTTTTAACAAGGAAAATTAAGTATTTTTTTAATTAATTATTTATGGTAAAATTTAACCTAGTTACTTTGGATGACATGTAATTGATGTGGCATATTTTTATTGGGTTAGTCTATGGATGACGTGGTAGACTCTATCTATTTAAGAATTTCTCTAGTTAAAGAAAAAATAAACATCACCTTTTATTTATTATTTTATTTTTATTATATTAATAAGAGTAATGCAAAATAGTTAGCGAGACTAAATACTATTTCTATTATATAGTTTATGAAAGTATTTTTTTTATTATTCTTATCACTGAGTTATTTTATTTTATTAATTTATTTTTATAACAACTATATTAGAATATTTAGATTTATATTTCTGTATTATAGTTTCTTAATTAGTTTTAATAATAAATTTGCCATGAGTTTCTTAAGAGATTGATTTCAAAAGTGTTTTATGACTATACTAATATTCGGTTCGTGTAACTTTATAATATTTTTTTTTTGTGAGAACATAGATCTCAAATCTTTTGGAGTTAAAAAAGAAAGTTTATTTAGTGGATCCCAAGTAATTCAAATTAAAATTTTTATATTTGTTCAACTTACCTAATTATTCTTTTTTTTTAAAAAAACTTACCTAATTATTATGAAATAAATAATCTCATATTCGGGGTTAACAAAAAAATATAATAATAAAAAATAAAATAAAATAAAATATATAATAATAATAATAATAATAATAATAATAATATATAAAAAATATATTTTTTTCTTTTCTTTTTCTTTCCTTCCTTCCCTCTCCCCCCTCTCCTTTTTTTTCCTTCCTTCCTTTTCCTCTCTCTCCCTCCCCTTCTCTCCCCGCCGACTGCTGCTTTCCTTCCTGGCCTGTGCCGAGCCGCTGTTGCCGCCAGCAGCGCCTCTCTTTTCCTCCCACTGCCGCGACGACGTCCTTCCCTTCCGCAGCGGCGTCGCCGAAGGAAAGGGAGCTGCCATCGCCTTTTGGCCTCCTGCCGACGTCCATTTGGCCATCCGACGCCGGAATCGAGCTCCCCACCACCGGAAACCCCTAGGCCGAGCTCCCCCGCCATGAAATCCTCACCGGCAGCCTCGGTCAAGGTTCACCGAAGCAGCCCCTTTCCAGCCCCGATCCGGTGCCTTCTGGTGAGTTTTGGGTCGAAACTATTGTGTTTTCAGACCCCCGCAACTCGAGCTTCGCATAGTTTCATCGTTATTATGAGTAATTTTATTGATTTATAATTATCACGAATATTATTAGTATTATCATTAGTAAATTTATTTTTATCATTATTAATATCATACTTAATGCTATTATAATAATATTATTATTATTATTGCATATAATTTTTATGTTTACTTTATTCGATACTACTAAATTTTAATTTTCAATATGTATTTAAATAAATTGTATTTGTCTATATTTATATTGTTTATAATTATTATATATATTACGATTGTGATATTGGGATGAGTCGACAGTAGAACATGCCACCTGATGGATTGCATAAAGACTGCGTGCGGACCGGTAGTAATCAGAGATAGGTAACAAAAGTTATTTTTGGATTTTGCCCTGGTCGAGTATAACTCTCTAGGTTGTGAAAGCTTAACTGCCGGAGAAAGGTCCCTAGTCGAACAATATTTTCTGGGCGCCGGCTTAATTGAAGAACAAGAGTCCAGGCTGGATGTAAGGACCCTGGTTGAGCTTCGCTCTCTGGGCGCTAGACCTATTGGAATAAGAGAGCCGAAAGGCTACTAGCGTTGTGGGTTAGGGTTCTGCTAAGCCACTCGTCCCATAAGTCTTAAATATATTTTTCTTTCTAAATTATAGTATGACTCATGTTCTGGTACACAATGGCATGATATACTGAATTAATGAATATTATTTTATTGAGGAGACTGCAATAGTTACAGAGTTATGTGATTTTAACTCACTCTCGAGACCGACAGTCTCAATTTTATTTTTCAGGTGACAGTTAGAGTTTTTCGTCGTCCTGCATTTTGACAGCCCGACTTCTTTCTTCATTGGGCTTATTGTAAATAATCTATACTTTTATATTTTTAGTTATTTTATACTCTAGACCTTCCGCAATAGTATTTTATATAAAATATGATTTGGTCGTAAGTTGGGATAGCAAATATAGAAAAAGAAAAGAAAAAGAAGGCAAAAGAAAAGAAAAAAATGCCAAAAGTAAGAATTATGATTTGTGATAAAGTTGAGTTTATAGAATTCAATTCCGCTTAAAATACATCAAGTCATTGCTTGAGATCAAATTCAATTCCTTTACCATATTTCAATTATGATCTTTCTTAGAGTTCCGTATGGGGATAGTTTAAACACTTATTCCAAGTTTTCTTATTTTTGTCTTGTTTGATTCTTGTCTTTTTTGTTGCATTTTTTTTATTCTTATATTCAATATTGAGCTTAGTTTTTTACTTTGTTTGGATTGTATTGAGTCTAATTTGATAATTAGTAGCTTAAGTTCCATAAGAACTATCAGAAAATAATTTGAGAAGTAAAAGGCAAGTGGTGAGTTCATTAGAGGGTAAAAGCCTAATTGAGTGAAACACGAGTGTAAGTGACATCCTTTGAGTGTAAACACGTGAGGCAGTATTACTTGTGAGGTTTCTTTGCTCCTTTTGAGTTATTATTGTAGGTTATCATGGTTGATCCACCGGAGCCAACCATGGCACAAATCATGGAGCGTTTGGATCGTATAGGGAGACAAGTGTAAGATTTTAGTGATCGAGTAGATAGAGTGGAAACAAATCAAAATACCACTAATGATAAAATCAATGACATAAACCAACACACACTTAGACAAGCTCGTAGGGGGGGATGGTATGATAAAAATCATGAATCTATTAATGATGATATATAACAACGTAGAAGGCAAGAAAACAACATTGGGGGTATAAAAATGAAGATTCCTGTTTTCCATGGTCAGAGTGACCCTGAAGCCTATCTAGCATGGGAAAAGAATGTGGATTTTGTGTTCGATTTCTTTCATTTGATGTAATTAACGATTATATTCTCCCGACAATATTTTAACATACTAGATCTACTTTTATAAATAGAGATATCTTAACATATTTTAACATCATTGAATTTTATTATTGTACTAATAGGTCCCTCTATTCTCAGTAATTAATTTTATTATTCTTCTAAAAAATATTATGATAATTAGCGTAAATTTATATTTAAAATTTAGATACTTCAATATTTAAAAATTAAAGTTATAAGATATTAAAGAAATTTAAAGAAGATAAAATTTACACTAAAATAACTTACATAAAATTATATAAAAAGATTTTATGAGATAATAATTTTTATAATTAATGAAATTAATTAATATTAACTTAAATCAAAAAATTATAATTTAATCATATTCTTTTAATATATAAATAAATTATAAAAAATTATATATATAAAGCTTGGAGTTGATTATCACAAATGATACTAATATAGTAATATTAGTGAAGGTAAATTGATATTATGATTTTATTTAATATTTACCATTCACTAAAGCATGCAATAGTTTAATGTAAAAAAATAAGAGTGACTCTAACATAATAATATGAAGGTAAACTGGTATTTTAATTTCATTTAATATTTATTTTTAACTAAAAAATGTAATAGTTTAACGTAATAAAATGAGAGGGATGCTAAAAATAGTTATGAAAATAGGTAGAGGGATCTACCTGTATATTTTAACAAAGTTTAGGAATATTAAAACATTTAATTCATTAGGAATATATTGGACATAATTTACAATGTCTATATTTAATTTAAGGGCGTGAGAGCTTAATGGAATTAGAAGATAAGAATATTAAAATAGTTATTAAAAACATAAAAATCTACTAGTATAATTTGATATAACTTAGGAATGTTAAAATAATTAACTCTTTTTAATATTTTAAAATTTTAATAAATATTAAACTATTTTAAAATAGTAATTTATTCATTTATTAATCACATATAATAGTAATAGGACAAATATTATTGATAATGCTATTATTAAGATTAAATTTTTTTTTACATAATTAAAAAATTAAGTTATTAGTTAATATATTAAAATTATAATTAAGTACTATTTATAGAATTAGAATTATTATTTAATTAAAAAATAACTTATTAGTTTTACTTTTAACTATACAAGAAACATAAATATTATACATCAACGTAATATTTGTGTTAAAAAATAAATATAAAAATTCATATTATTATTATATATAAAAAATAAATACACATATTAAAAAGTATATGCCAAACTATTAATTGTACATGTAAACTATAATTTTTAGGATCGGAAATCATTATATAATTAAGAGAACTACTTTATTAATTAACATAATTTTTACTGAGTGCGCTGGTACTGGAGGAAGACAATTGGCTTACTTGCATTCCATGAGAGTTCGGCTGGCATTCCACCTCTCGAGATTTCTGAGCATTATTTTCTGCAGATGGACAGCTAGAATTAGCCTGCGCTTGGACTGCAGAAGACATAATAGCACTTATAGGAATCCTCACATTGTGTTGAGGTGTAAAAGCTTGAGATTGTAACTGCGATTGTTTGGAACCTCGCTGCATGTAAAGGCAGATTGCTTTTTAGCTCAATCTCAAGAACTTTCATTAATTTTGACAATGCATTAACTGATATAGGGGCTAGCATTAGTGTTATGCCCTATAATTTATTTAAGAAACTAGGACTTAGAGAACCTAACAACACTTATGAGCATTCAATTAATGATAAATCTGATGTATACCATGGGGATATCATTTAGGATGTGTTAGTTAAGGTTCAAGAATTTATACTTGTGAATTTTGTAATTATGGATATAGATGAAATTATCGATGTTTTCCTTATTTTAGGAAGACCCTTCCTTGCTATAGCTCGAGCCATCATTGATGTACCTGATGCGAAGCTTATTCTTAGAGGAGGGGAAAAACAAGTGAATTTTTAGATTTCTAATGCTATGAAACATTCGCTTGTACTTGACAACCTAGACTTTATTGATGATAAGATTGCACATGAAACTGTTAATTTGATTTTATCTATTGTTGTTAAAGACCCCCTTGAGTTGTGTTTGGTACAGGAACAAGAAAAAATGTGAGGTGGTGGATGCTTTAGAGCAGCTTCCTTATCTTGAGGCATGAAAACCAATAAGAAAGAAGACATTTGAGTCTATTGAAATGCCAAAAGAAGATAGGATGAGATGATTTATGAGGACCCACTAACCCTGGAACTTAAGCAACTCCTATCTCATCTAGAATATGTATTTTTAATGGAGGGATCCAAACTACCAGTAATAGTTAGTGCTGAGTTACTGAGAGATAAAAAAAGCTAAGCTTTTAAAGGTGTTGAGGAGGCGATAAAGGGCAATAGCTTGAAAAATTGCGGATATTAAGGGAATAAGCCTTTCATTTTGCACACATAAGATCTTAATGGAAGAAAAGTTCAAGACTGTAGTGCAATCCCAAAGGCGTCTCAATCCTAATATGAAAGAGGTAATAAAAATGGAGGTGATCAAGCTCCTTTATACAAGGATAATTTATCTAAATTCAGACAATTCTTAGGTAAATCCAGTACAAGTAGTGCCTAAAAAAAGGAGGTACGATAGTCGTGGTAAGTGAAAATAAAAGTTATACTAACACAAATGGTACTAGAAAAGATAATTTTCCATTGCCTTTTATTGATCAAATGCTCTAAAGATTATCGGGGCATATACATATTACTACTTCTTAGGTGGGATGTCAGGATACCTTCAGATTCCAATAGCTCCTGAAGATCAAGGGAAGACTACTTTCACATGCCCATATGGAACCTTCGTTTATAGGATAAAGAAAGTTACTTGGAGCTTTTGTATTTCTATGCCTAATGGCCAACTCCATCCCAAATAGCCCTTCCGCATTTCAATATAAAGTGAGTTTGTCATTAATTTTGTCTTGCTCAGAATGGCATGGAATCAACCTTTCTATAGCTTTATATAAACCCAACTTGACTTCTTCATCTTCAGATATGTTGGTGTTTGAATAGAAGTACTTGGGATTAGATATTATCCTGTTGCATATAAAGGTTGATGAGGATGGCATTCCCATCTATTGTTAATGATCTTAAACACATCATTGTACTTTTCATTTTTCTTATCAAAAGACTTCATCATAACTTATTTAGCCTTATCCATAGCCTAAAAAAAGACGGAGAGAGTAAACTAGAACCAAATTGAATAATTAAACTTAATCCAACTATAACTATCTAAACATCAACAATATCATAATTAAGTAGAGAAACAAAAACCAAAAGCACAAAACATTAAAAGCCAATCACTAGAGCAATCGCCCAAAATAATATATTGATGTCTATTAGTAATGCAATAAAACTATAGTTTTGCAATAATGGAAGACATAAAATCAATAGGCAATAGCATAAAGAGCGTTCTCCAATCCCATCTGTATAATACCTATCAGATAAAATACACTATTAATATATCAAACAAAAGAAAGGATAACATACATAGTAAAATTCCTATAATCCTAGAGCTTTTTATACTTCAACACCACCCGAGGGGCGCTTTAGACAGCAGTAAATTCTTTAATTAGCTAGTAACACCTACCATCTTGAATTTTCTTAAATAGATCCAAGAACGAGCAAGTAACAAAGGCCAAACTTCTAGAAGACGCAAGTGTTTGTACTAGTACTGATGAAGATCACATACTGACCCTCAGATTTTCATTTTCCGATAAGGTTCTTTTTAGTATGCACTTGGTGTAATTTACTTCATGTGAGAGAAAAGAAAAGGTGAAATTAATGGGTTTTTAGGTTTTAGAACCAAAAGCAATATTTTTTGTTATCCATGGGAAAGAAACTGAAATTTTTTGTTTGATGGTCTACTGCATCCAAATATTTAACCTAAAATAACAAATATCAGCTATAATAGAGAAACAACATATACAATTCTATGGAGGCTAAAAACAATATAAAAGGTGCAATAGTTCTACATTACCTGCATATTTCCAATTAAATAGGCAAAAAGAACGAGATGCAAGATGGCAATAAGTGTAGCAGATGCAGTTTCCAAAACCTAGCCAATGGAACTGAAAATATAACAAGCAAAAAACATTCGTTAAAAGTTTATAATCAATCTTCACACAACACTTTTTACCACTATTCATGCATTTTATGCGGATGAAGTATATAAGTTTGCAAGAGAGCTATTTTATGTTGCAAAAAAATGTGATTATCAATTTATGAGTCATGAAGATAATCTTATGTTTGGTCTTTGCATGAGTACGGGGGAGGGGGACCAAAGCTTTAATTAATTTCGAAGCATTGATCCAAACAGCAAATAAAGATGATAAAGTTTCATCCGTCATCATTTGAAATATAATTCAAATTTTTGGGTACTTACACAAATTTGTACTTTAGATTCTGCAAGCCCTACTAAAACAAGTAGAAATACTTCTCAAGAAAGTTAGACGAGACAACCTTTTGTATCACAACATTTGTAAATATCCTATTAATAAAAAATAGTAATGTCTTTTTGGATCACAGCTATTAAACACCTAAGAATTGTTTCCTCATAGTTTGCTTTCATCTTTGTTCAAAGTACCACAATCCAAGTAAGAGAGACTGCACTTTCATGTCTACAAGTATACTTGCAGTACGTCACTTGATGCTCATTTGACAACAGATATCATAAGGCTCCTAAGACCTACAAGATCAGAAGGTTAATCATTGCAAGACTGCTAAGAGTAGAATACTATTTAGACCCAAAAGCATTTTTATACAGAAGTAGACAAAATAATAATGCTAAATAATCTAAAATAGAAGAATGATAGCCTGTCATGCTCCAACTGAAGAATTAAGGATACTGAAAAATAAAATTTAGGGAGAGTCTTGCCCTTAGTATTTTAACATAAAGTGGTGGCTGCTCTTAAAACTGTTCCTCTACCCTTGAGCAAGACTTCCACCATTGCAACATGCAATGGCCCAAGTATTAACAAAATATTAGCATACAAAATTTGACTTGAGATTACATACATGATTAGCCAACATGTAGAGCAGGAGGTTGTAGGCAGCCCTAGCCCAAGCAGTCTTTGTTACTATTCCAGTGGCTTTGATGATCTCAGAATCGTGGAAAGTACTAGAGCAAAACAATCAGTAGAAGAGCATTGTTGGTCTGATCAGAATAGAGCCTCTAATTGCCAAAATAATAAACCATGTCACAATTTGTAAAAAATATCTGAACTCATTTTTGCTTATAATTCAAATTCTATGAATTAAAAGAGGCTAATAATACACAAGCTCCACATATGAGAATCCAAAGTAAAAACATGTGCACAAGCTTGCAACTGATTTTTTAAAGAAAGGAACAACTATAGTCAAGTTTATTCAAATGTACCCAAATTCAAAAATTGCAATAAAGGCCTTGAGAAGCAAAGCATATAGTGACCAAAGCCACTTACCACTTTTCCACAAGCTGGTAGAGACCAAGAGATAGACAAACCAATGCACAGGGCTCATAAATATCATAATGCAATTAATTAAATCACAAAATTATAAAACAGAACCCATTTTTCAATATTAGCAGCCATATCTCCACAAGCTAGTGGGATATCGGAAAAGCCAATACTCAAAATTCACTACTACTTAAGAGTATTAATTAAATAAAAAGTTATTGATAATATGTCACACCCCCATTACATGCTAACCAATAGACATTAGCCAGGAAGCATACAAGCGTCGTAGAATATATACTACATGTAGATAGGTCAATATGCAGGTTGTTAAGAATCAAGACACAAGGTTATTAACATATAAACATATGATTATACTTAAACATCATTTAACAAGTATTCAAAACATCTTCTTATGCCTTATAAGGCATACTTCCATATATATCACATAACTGCATACAAAATGCATCAGGAGGAAACTCCACAAAACTGGTCCAACCTGACAGAACTGCTAAAAGCTAGACTTCGGATACAACCAACGGATGCACTACTATTTACAAACTTGAAAAGAAACATTTTGGAGAGGGGTGAGCCTCCAGCTCAGTAAATAAATAATCAACATAATCTATATCACATACACTTCATACAATTTCCACCCAATCACATAACTTACCATGATTCATAGTTTAGGTATAAATTCATACCATTCTACTCAATTCATTACAACCATCATAGAAGAAATACAATTCAATAAATATGGATAGTTCTCACGGCTTGTGGATCCCCTTTAATGTGCTGCTCCGCCTCATTCTCACCCATCGCACACGTAAGCTGCTCCGCCTCATCCTCACATTATACACTTTTATAGCCTCTCTAGGCTTTAGCCTCCCAAGGCTTTATATATATATATATATATTTCACAAGGAAATCCACCATTCACATACACATATGCACTTAACATCACAATTCAATCATTTCCCTTATATCATATTTAGGTAATACAATTGTTCCACTCAACACCAATCATTTCCATCTCATTCATTCAAACATAAATAATATTAAGCAAACGCAACCATTCGCGGAACATTTGATTAAATATATGAACATAGCAAATATTAACTATTTATTTACTCAAAATATACTTATTCCTTCAGCATATAAGAACCTCCTTTCTCCACAACTTTCTTTCCAGGCCTTTGAGTACCTGTCAACACATTCATCAATTCACATTTCATGCATATTCCAAATATTCATGTAAATACTAGTTCTAATGCATTACAAGATCATCCCTTCTCTAATTCATAGGTCTAACTCTTCCTCTGAGACTCTCAATTATTATTTTAATATCATAGAAACATTTTCCATCTAGTTATATACCAATTTAACTCAAATTAACATCAAATAAATTGCATAAAACTAATCTCCAACATCTCTGTTTTCTAGACAGAATTTAGTACCAAGGTATATTTATTGCTGGGAAAAATTGGCTTAATAAAAAAATCTCGTATTAAATATACATATCCGTTTATGCGTCTAGTTTCATCTCCAAGAAGAATTACTCAATTCCGACTTCTATAGATTTAATTATCTTCAAATTACTGAGCAAGAGTCATACAGCTAGTTGTATCCGAGCAGAAATCTCTTTGCTCAATTTAAACAACCAAAACGGCAAAAATAGCAAAATCACAAAACTACAAAGTTTTAGAGGACTCTTCAAAATTTCCATAGACACCAATTAAGCTTAGACTTATATAACCCATGTTATGCCTAAAATACAGAACATTAAGGTTGTTAGAATTTTGACAGTTTTCTATCTTGACATACTTAAACTTAAATCAAGCTTAATCTCTATGCAATCATTCAATACTCTACTAATTCATGATAATCAGACCTTTAATTATTCAATGAGAGCATCAATTGAGGTTTTTCTAATTTGTAATCAAGAACCCTAATGACAAATTAATAACACTCAAGTAACAACTCACCAATTTCAGCTTTTGGGTTGCTAATATGCTTAAATCTTTTAGTTTTAGCTTGGCTCATTCAATAGTTGGTAAAATCCTATCTTAATCTTAAGTTTTTCTAGGTATTCCACTCCTCTCTCTTATTCCAAATTTTGTGTTTTTGGCCATGTACGAATTTTAGAGAAATAAAGAAGTAAAATGAGCTTGCTCATGGTTCCAATTTCCAAGATTCATCTCTCAATGCCACCACCTACTTAAACTAGTTTTATCATCCTAAATTAATTCTTACTAACCATATATAGGTACTAACTTTTAATTGTATCTTTTAAGTCCAATCTATCTACCCAACCTTCAACTTTTGGTTCAATTAAGTCTTAAGGCTTAATACACATAACCCAAGTACTTAATCAACTTATCTAAATTAATAATCTAATATCATGCTTCTTATTCTCTACTTATAATTAATATATATCTGTTTTCATAAAATAAAAATATTATTGATATACCATCATATGTCCAATGATTAAATGTAAATACACATAACATGGATGATGAGAAAATATAGGCGTTACAACTCTCCCTTCCTTAAGAAATTTCGTCCCCGAAATTTTAACAACTCACCAACATTACAATGGAATAGATGCGGATACTTCTGTCTTATATGCTCTTCCACTTTCCAAGTTGCTTCTCTTGGTGAATGATGACTCCACTTAATTTTGACCATAGGAATGTCTTTATTTCTCAATTTCTTAACCCTTCGATCAAGAATTTCTATCGGTTCTTCCACATATGTCAACTTTTCTGTGATTTCTATCTCTGGCTCTAGAATGATATGACTAGGATCTGATCTATATCGCCTCAACATAGAAACGTGAAAAACATCATGAATAGAAGAACAGGTAATGCTAACCTATAAGCCAATGGTCCAACTCTTTCAATAATTTCATAAGGTCCTACATACCTCGGACTCAATTTTCCTTGTTTACCAAACCTTAATATTCCTCTCCATGGTGATACCCGCAAGAAAACTTTATCACCCACAATATTCCATTTCCTTTCGATGCAAATCAGCATAACTCTTTTGTCTGTCCTGTGCTACTTTCAAATTCTTTTTAACTATCTCTATTTTATCCATCGCTTGTACCACCTGACCTTCAAGTCGTCTTAAACCTTCAACATTCCAGCATACTGGACTTCTACATTTCCTCCCATACAAAGCTTCATATGGAGCCATACCGATACTAGAATGAAAACTGTTGTTATATGCAAATTATATCTGTGGTATGTAATCATCCCAGTTACCCTTGAACTCAAGTGTGCAAGTCCTCATCATATCTTCTAATGTCTGAATAGTTCTTTCTGATTGCCCATCTGTTTGAGGATGAAAAGTCACATCGAAATGAAGCTTAGTACCATATGCTTTCTGTAAACTCTCCCAGAAATGAGAAGTAAATCTGGGATCCCTATCTGATACAATAGATATAGGCACACCATGCAATCTAACAATCTCAGAAATATACAATTCAGCAAGTTTATCAAGTGAATCTGTTTGTTTCACAGGTAAGAAATGAGCACATTTAGTAAGTCGATCAACAATTACCCAAATAGCATCATGCTTGTTAAATGTACGCGGCAATCCCATAACAAAATCCATAGTAATCTTATTCCACTTCCACACAGGTATAGATAAAGAATGAAGTTTACCTGCAGGTGCTTGGTGCTCTCCTTTCACTTGCTGACATGTCAAACACTTACTCACAAATTCTGCCACATCCTTCTTCATTGTCGGCCACCAATAATAAGGCTTCAAATTTTTGTACATTTTGGTACTTCTAGGATGCATTGCATAAGGTGCATAGTGCGCTTCATGCATGATTTCCTTTCTCAAATCCCCTACATCAGGTACACATACACGATTTCTATTCAATAACACACCATCATCTTTCAACACAAATTGTGTATTCTTTCCTTCTTGTACTCTACCTTCATCCTTTGCAAATAAGAATCTTCACACTGTGCGTCTTTAATTTTATCTCTAATCAAAGGCTTTATTTGTAATGTGGCTAACAGATCATCGTCATAAACATAAAACTTCACATCCATAGCTCTAAGTGCAACTAAATATTCCACATTGTAACAAATCATACTTGAAAAATTTTCCACTGACTTCCTACTTAAAGCATTAGCAACAACATTTGCTTTTCCAGGATGATAATCAATAGTGCAATCATAATCCTTCAGAAGCTCAATCCATCTTCGTTGTCTCAGATTCAACTCTTTTTGTGTAGGGATATATTTCAAACTCTTATGATCAGTAAATATCTGAAATGTCTCCCCGTATAAATAATGTCGCCATATCTTCAATGCATGTACAATAGCTGCTAATTCAAGATCATGCGTAGGATAATTCAGCTCATGAGGTCGCAATTGTCTTGAAGCATAAGCTATAACCTTCCCATGATGCATTAAGACACATCCAAGTCCTTACCTAGAAGCATCAATATATATAACATAACCTCCATTTTTAGATGGCAATGCGAGTATCGGTGTAGTAGTAAGCCTTTTCTTCAACTCTTGAAAATTTTGATCACATAACTCCGTCCACTGGAATGGCACATTCTTCTTTAACAAAGCTGTGAGAGGCTTAGCAATAACTGAAAAATCTTTTACAAATCTTCTATAATAGCCAGCTAACCCAAGAAAACTTCGAACTTCAGAAACATTTCTAGGCGGTTCCCATTCAATAATTGCTTTAATCTTTGATGAATCTGGTTGCACTCCATGTTTAGAAATAATATGCCCTAAGAATGCAATTTCCTCCATCCAAAACTCGCATTTGTTGAATTTTGCATACAACTGTTTTTCCCTCAAAATCTGTAAAACAATTCTCAAGTGTTGTTCATGCTCTTCTAGGCTTCTAGAGTAAATCAGAATATCATCAATGAACACAATAACAAAGTGATCTAAATATGGCTGGAAAGTCTTGTTCATCAGTGACATAAAAGCAGCAGGAGCATTTGTTAAACCAATTGGCATCATAATAAATTCATAATGCCCATACCTTGTTCTGAATGCTATCTTGGCAATAGATTTCTCTTCAACCCGGAGTTGCCAATAACCTGATCTTAAATCAATTTTAGAGAACATAGTTGCACCTTTTAACTGATCAAGCAAATCATCAATTCTCGGCAATGGATATTTATTCTTCATTGTAATCCTATTCAATTGCCTATAATCAATACATAATTGCATACTACCATCCTTTTTCTTCATAAACAGAACTGGTGCTCCCCAAGGTGAAGTACTTGGCCTAATGAAACCTTTATCAAGTAACTCTTCTAATTGCTTCTTTAATTCTTTCAATTCCAATGGAGCCATTTTGTATGGTGCAATGGAAATAGGTGTCGTGCCAGGGATGATGTCAATCTCAAAATCAACCTCTCGATTTGGTGGCAAACCAGGCAAATCATCTAAGAATATGTTAGAAAATTCTCTGACCACTGGAATGTCTAATACCCCTGGACTGACCTTAGTAGTATCTATAAAACTAATTAGATATGCTTCACATCCATTTTTAACTAACTGACACGCAGTCACTGCTGAAATCAAACAATTAGGAATTGTCTTCCTTTCACCCACCATTACTGATTTCATTTCTCCTTGTATTTCCATAGCCACTTCCTTCGTTTTACAATCAATAATAACATGATTTCTTGAGAACCAATCTATCCCCAAAATAACATCAAACTCTCTAAAATTAATAATAACCAAATCTGCATGTAGTTTGACACTATCTACTACTACAAGACATTATCTCACTATCGTATTTACTGTGATAATACCCCCAGCAGGCATAGATACATATATATCATAACCTAATGCCTCTATATTAGCATGAACATGCGATGCAAAATCATGTGATATGAATGAACATGTGGATCCATGATCAATAAGAACATGTGCATCAGAATCATGAATAGAAAGTATCCCAGTAACAATTTCAGGTGCTACAAATGCTTCATTTCTAGTAGTAGCAAATACTCTAGCCAGGCTTGTGGTTGACCAATCTGCTTCCGATGGTGTTGCTGAAATAGTTAAACCTCCTCCGCCACCTCTTCCTCCGCCTCCTACTGAACTAACCGGAATATTTTCACCAACACTACTCCGACCCACTATATAAGATTCTCCAAGCATTATTTCTTCTCATAGGACAATCTCTAGAATAATGTCCTCGGCCTACTACAAGTGAAACATACTACCGGTCTAGGTCCCTAACATTCTCCAAGATGTCTCCGCTGCACGTAGGGACAAACAGGAGCAAACCCCACTCGGCCGAAACTTGTCCTCCCTCAAGTCCTGGATGAATTGTATCCACCTCTACTATAAGGTACTGTGGAGGATCTACTAGACTGACCACTAAACCCTCGTCCACGATAACTACTCCGCTGTGAATTAGAGCCTCCGAACGAAGAAATACTAATATGTCTTGGAGGATTACTATAAGTACCAATGATCTTCTTCTTTTAGCTTCCATGGTATTCCTTTCAAATGATGTTTCTTCAGCTCTCAAAGCAGCTTCAATTGAGGCATTGTAATTCTGAGGTTTCACTGCCATTTTCTTATGAATGTCAAGCCTCAAACCCATCTCAAATTTTTTCCTTTTCAGTTCTTCAGTGGCTATTTCTTCTGGTGCATACTTAGATAATCTCACAAATTGAACTTCGACACCGACATATCATTCTCGCTTCAATCAAGAAATTCAAGCTTCTTTCCGTCTCTATAAATTTCGGAGTATACTTCTCAAAGTAAATTCTCTCAAGAAATCATTCCAAGTCAAAGTCATTAGTCGATCTTTGCTTCTTAAAACTGTTTCCCACCAATCAAGTGCATCTTTTTCTATTAAAGACACTGCATATAGAAGCCTTTGTTCTGATGTGCAATTAAATCTGTCCAACACCCTTTCTGTATTTCGTAACCATTCCTCAGCCTCAGCAGGATCAGTAATACCCTGAAAAGCATTAGCACCTTGTTTCCTAACCCTTTTATAATTCTTATCTATCACAGCCTCTTGTTGTTGAGTCTGAGGCGCCGGTGCTTGTTGTCGAGCTACCCGTTGCATCAGAAAATCCATAAACTGTTCCATAACATTTTGTACATTTGATTGTGCAACATTTTCAGAATGTAGCTCATGCTCATCATGTTGATCATGATCAGATGCATTTTCATGACCATGCATGACTCTAATGACTTATCCGGGCCAGCTATGGTTCTCCTTGTCTCTCCATCTATATATGAAATGCAAATACTCAGTCAAGTTCAAAGAACATATGTCATATGCTTAATGATGTGCAACATGAATCTACTCCCAATGAATCTAATCCCTGCTCTGATACCACTAAATGTCACACCCCTATTACATGCTAACCAATAGACATTAGCCAGGAAACATACAAGCATCGTAGAATATATACTACATGTAGATAGGTCAATATGCAGGTTGTTAAGAATCAAGACACAAGGTTATTAACATATAAACATATGATTATACTTAAACATCATTTAACAAGTATTCAAAACATCTTCTTATACCTTATAAGGCATACTTCCATATATATCACATAACTGCATACAAAATGCATCAGGAGGAGACTCCACAAAACTGGCCCAACCTGACAGAACTGCTAAAAGCTAGACTTCGGATACAACCAACGGATGCACTACTATTTACAAACCTACAAAAGAAAAATTTTGGAGAGGGGTGAGCCTCCATCTCAGTAAATAAATAATCAACATAATCTATATCACATACACTTCATACAATTTCCACTCAATCATATAACTTACCATGATTCATAGTTTAGGTATAAATTCATACCATTCTACTCAATTCATTACAACCATCATAGAAGAAATACAATTCAACAATTATGGTTAGTTCTCATGGCTTATAGATCCCCTTTAATGTGCTGCTTCGCCTCATCCTCACCCATCGCATACGTAAGCTGCTCCGCCTCATCCTCACATTATACACTTTTATAGCCTCTCTAGGCTTTAGCCTCCCAAGGCTTTATATATATATATATTTTCACAGGGGAATCCACCATTCACATGCACATATGCACTTAACATCACAATTCAATCATTTCTCTTATATCATATTCAAGCAATAACAATTGTTCCACTCAACACCAATCATTTCCATCTCATTCATTCAAACATAAATAATATTAAGCAAACGCAACCATTCGCGGAACATTTGATTAAATATATGAACATAGCAAATATTAACTATTTACTTACTCAAAATACACTTATTCCTTCAGCATATAAGAACCTCCTTTCTCCACAACTTCCTTTCCAGGCCTTTGAGTACCTATCAACACATTCATCAATTCACATTTCATGCATATTCCAAATATTCATGTAAATGCTAGTTCTAATGCATTACAAGATCATCCCCTCTCTAATTCATAGGTCTAACTCTTCCTCTGAGACTCTCAATTATTGTTTTAATATCATAGAAATATTTTCCATCTAGTTATATACCAATTTAACTCAAATTAACATCAAATAAATTGCATAAAACTAATCTCCAACATCTCTGTTTTCTAGACAGAATTTAGTATCAAGGTATATTTATTGCTGGAAAAAATTGGCTTAATACAAAGATCTCGTATTAAATAGACATATTTGTTTATGCGTCTAGTTTCATCTCCAAGAAGAATTACTCAATTCCGACTTCTATAGATTTAATTATCTTTAAATTACTGAGCAAGGGTCATACAACTAGTTGTACCCGAGCAGAAATTTGTTTGCTCAATTTAAGCAACCAAAACGGTAAAAATAGCAAAATCACAAAACTAAAAAGTTATAGAGGACTCTTCAAAATTTCCATAGACACCAATTAAGCTTAATTTAGACTTCTATAACCCATGTTATGTCTAAAATACAGAACATTAAGGTTGCTGGAATTTTGACAGTTTTCTATCTTGACATACTTAAACTTAAATCAAGCTTAATCTCTATGCAATCATTCAATACTCTACTAATTCATGATAATCAGACCTTTAATTAATTAATGAGAGCATCAATTGAGGTTTTTTTAATTTGTAATCAAGAACCCTAATGACAAATTAATAACACTCAAATAACAACTCACCAATTTCAGCTTTTGGGTTGCTAATATGCTTAAATCCTTTAGCTTTAGCTTGGCTCCTTCAATAGTTGGTAAAATTCTATCTTAATCTTAAGTTTTTCTAGGTATTCCACTCCTCTCTCTTATTCCAAATTTTGTATTTTTTGCCATGTACGAATTTTAGAGAAATGAAGAGGTAAAATGAGCTTGCTCATGGTTCCAATTTCCAAAATTCATCTCTCAATGCCACCACCTACTTAAACTAGTTTTATCATCCTAAATTAATTCTTACTAATCATATATAGATACTAACTTTTAATTGTATCTTTTAAGTCCAATCTATCTACCCAACCTTCAACTATTGGTTCAATTAAGTCTTAAGGCTTAATACACATAACCCAAGTACTTAATCAACTTATTTAAATTAATAATCTAATATCATACTTCTTATTCTCTACTTATAATTAATATATATCTGTTCTCATAAAATAAAAATATTATTGATATACCATCAGATGCCCAATGATTAAATGTAAATGCACATAACATGGATGATGAGAAAATGCAGGCGTTACATAATGACATCCAAAATAGCTTATTTTCTAATCTTTAATCTACAGCCTAATAAGAGAAATGGACTTTTGGGAAGTAAGGAACCAAATAAATTAGAAACCCTATAACTTCCCTCGATCAATCTAATTCAATCATATTCAAAATAGAAACCCTATTATTCAAAGCAAAAAGAACTCTCTCATGATTAGTGCTCTATGACAATACTGGCTGGAGCCAATACCTAAAAGATGCGGTAAGAAGATCTCAGCCTTCCATAGTTCTAAATTTGTCAGGATAAAAAAAAAAAAACTATATTTCAATGTAAAATAATACTTCCTCAAACATTCAAAGTGTTGAACCCTACAAATACATACAACTTAACTAGCTTAAATTATTGTACATCTTTAGTAAGGATATTAGGAGTTAATGTTATTGACTAAAACAAAAACACATAAAGTAGTACAGAAACTCCCTCATCATAAGAACATAACTACAAGGCTCCTTTCTCCAGATTGCTCACTAAGATTATTGGAATGCTAGAAGAACTCTTTTTAAGTCTAGATAAACGACAACTGTTGTTCCAAAAAAAGTAAGAAGAAATCACAAAACATATCATTATTGAGTCAAAAATATCAAAACCACAAACGAAACTAATAAAGCTAGCATCACCTCAACATTCTCCTAACAAATTGATCTAAAAAAAACAGGATAGCAACTAGAAACTTACTGAATTTTAAACTTCTTGTTTTAAGCTGAAATTAGAAGTAAAATTCTAATTGGAACTAGAAAGTAAAATGCACATTTCAATGATAATAATTGTCGCATATAATGAATAGAGACTACGTTGATTCCGTCGGGCACGAAAAGAATTAACAGGACTATGACAGGAATATGTCAAATATGACATTTGTGGCATTGGCAGGTTGAGCCAAAACTAGACTTAAAAGATTTCTTCAATGAATGACAAGTCTGTTTCTAGAGAAACAAAGTTATGTTTGTATGTGTCTTTGACTCGTGAAAGGGAGGTTTTCTTTTGGCATTCAAATTGTAAATTCCAATGGTTTGCAAGCGTGTTGTGCCGTTATGGTTATTATTTTTATTTTAAATATTTTTATTTTATATAGTTTAGATTAATCATTTCTATTATTTTATTAATTATTATACTAATATATTTATAAAATTATATTAAATATAACTATTAACTTTTGAAATTAAAAATTATTGTTAATTAGAAAAGTTACTTATTATTTAACATGCTACTTTTTAGATTAGAATAATCATTTAGTAATATAATAATATATGGGTTAAAGTATTAATATAATAATTTAAAGTAAAAATGATTATAATTTTTTTTGATAATTTGTCATATTTTAGTATTAATAATCAGTTAAAATATTTTTATTTTTAATAAATTTTTTAATAGAGTTAAATATTTAATATACATGAGTTTTTTTTATATTACTAGTAAGTTTCTCAATCTTTTAATAATTAATTTTAATCTTTCTTTCATTTGATGTAATTATATTCTCCGGACATATTTTTTTGTTAGTCAACCGTTATTTTTATCTAAAATAGTATATCTACTTTTATAAATAGAGATATCTTAACGTATTTTAACATCATTGAATTTTATTATTATACTAATAGGTCCCTCTATTCTCAGTAATTAATTGTATTATTCTTCTAAAAAATATTATGATAATTAACCGAAATTTATATTTAAAATTTAGATACTTTAATAATTAAAAATTAAAGTTATAAGATACTAAAGAAATTTAAAGAAAATAAAATTTACAATAAATACCTTATATATAATTATATAAAAATATTTTATGAGATAATAAATTTTTAAAATTAATGAAATTAATTAATATTAAATTAAATCAAAAAATTATAATTTAATTATATTCTTTTAATATATAAATAAATTATAAAAAATCATATATATAAAGCTTGGAGTTGATTATCACAGATGATACTAATATAGTAATATTAGTGAAGGTAAATTGATATTATCATTTTATTTAATATTTATTTTTTACTGAAGCATAGCATGCAATAGTTTAACATAATAAGATAAGAGTGGCACTAACATAATAATATGAAGGTAAACCAATATTTTAATTTTATTTAATATTTATTTTTAACTAAGAAATGTAATAATTTAACGTAATAAAATGAGAGGATGCTAAAATTAGTTATGGAAATAGAGGGATCTACTTGTATATTTTAACAAAGTTTAGGAATATTAAAACATTTAATTCATTAGGAATATATTGGGCATAATATTTACAATGTCTATATTTAATTTAAAGGCGTAATAGTTTAAAGGAATTAAAAGATAAGAATATTAAAATAGTTATTAAAAACATAAAAATCTACTAATATAATTGATATAACTTAGGAATGTTAAAATAAATAACTCTTTTTAATATTATAAAATTTTAATAAATATTAAACTATTTTAAAATAATAATTTATTCATTTATTAATCACATATAATAGTAATAGGACAAATATTATTGATATGCTATTTTTAAGATTAAATATTTTTTATATAATTAGAAAATTAAGTTATTAATTAATATATTAAAAATTATAATTAAGTATTATTTTATAGAATTAAAATTATTATTTAATTAAAAAATAACTTATTAGTTATACTCTTAACTATACAAGAAACGTAAATATTATACATCAATGTAATATTTGTATTAAAAATTCATAAAAATATTATATATAGAAAATAAATACCCATTAAAAAATATTATATGTTAAACTATTAATTGTACATGTAATTAATATTAGAAATATAGACTATAATTTTTAGGATCGGAAATCATTATATAATTAAGGAAACTACTTTATTAATTACCATAATATTTACAATATCATTAAAATAATAATTATTTGAATCAAAATTAGAAAAATTTGTTGTTATTGTTTAGATTTGGTGTATGCCACCATCTATAAACCAAATTTATAAATAATTAATATATATTTACTAATTTTAAATAATAGAATATATATTTATCATCAAATTTCAAATATAATTCACTCATATGTAAATGTCACCCTCTTATTAACTATGATTTATACATCAAATCTAAATAAAAAAGATCTTAATTAATTAATTAATAAAGCCAATATATATAATATATTTGTCATTCATTATTTTTTTCTATTATTTAGACTTGGCTAATATGCCAAAATTGGATAAGCTTCTAGAAGCTGAAAAGTAGGGTTGGGTTCTATCTTCTTTTTTGGTAGATGGGTTGGTTTCTAGCCTCTGCACTGTGTTTTATTTTATAACATTTTATTATATTCTCTCTCCTCGTGGCTGGGATTTTGTCGCGAAGATGAAACGACGCCCAGGTCTTTGAAGTTTCATGGAAGTCTTTTTCGGCCATGTTTGGTACCTCGTAATATCATAGTGACATGAAGGTGTTCCAAAACCAATAAAATATGAAGCAAACGTTTTTGGAATGGAGCACGTAATTGATCAAACCAGATACAAGTTGCTGCAAGAAAATCCTGAGTGTCAATGTATAAAGTTCTTGGGCTCCTTCTTGGCTCCTTTTCAACCTTACTCGCAACAGCATACTCCACAGCTGATGGCATAAATTCAACTCCATCACTTAGAGACGGTGAGACTTTAATTTTTTGCTGGTGGAACATTTGAACTGGGTTTCTTCAGCCCAGGCAGTTCCAAGAACCGATACCTGGGTATCTGGTACCACAAAATACCTGTAATGACTGTAATTTGGTTAGCCAACAAAAAAGTACCGCTTGCCGACTTGTCAGGTGTTCTAAAGATCACTAACCAGGGAGTTCTTCTCTTTCATAATCAAAATGGAAGTGTAATTTGGTCTTCCAACTCATCAAGATCTACGAATCCTGTGGGACAGCTATTGGACACAAGAAATCTCGTCGTGAAGGATGAAGGAGGTGATAACAAACCAGAGAACTTACTGTGGCTGTTGGAATATGTGAGCTTATCTTGGAAGCAAACACATGGTTTCCAGCAGTTTTCCATAGCTTGTAAGTCCCGTATAATATTTAATTTTTTGTTTGACTTTGTACAAGTTCCTATATTAGTGGCATTGGAAACTACTAGCTTGTAAGTCCCCATGTAGTATTTAATTTCTTATTTGATTTTGTACAAGTTCCTAGGCATTGGGAACTACAACTTTTGTAATCTTATTCTCTATTTAAATCAAATGTTAAAGGCTGAAAATATAAAGAAAAAAAAACATATTTTCCAGCCATTTCCTTTCAATTTCTCTTCATCATTTCCATATTTCTTAAGAACTTGAGCTCAGATTTAGTTTAGTTTATAAGAACTTTAGCTTAAACTCAGCTAAGTTCTATTTCATTTCCGCATTTACAGTGGTATCAGAGCTCCTGTCCTACGGGCTGTGAGGCTAAAAACAGAAAATTTAGAGAGTCAAACACGTGAGGGAGAGAAATACCAAGTGTTTGAAAGATTTGTGAGATTTTTTGAAAAAGAAAAAGAAGAACAAGAACAAGAACAAAACCAGAAAAATGGCTTCAAGTAGCTCATCAGCTCCAGCAGCTCCTACCTTCAACGGATCACTTTATCATTTGTGGTCGGTGAAGATGAAAACTTACCTCAAATCTCAAGGTCTATGGAAAGTGGTTGAGACAGATGAAGATCCTCCCGCTCTCAGGCCAAATCCAACAGTAGCTCAGCTCAGAGACCATGAAGAACAGCTCCTCAGGAAAGATAAAGCCTTGACTTGAATCCGCTCAAGCTTGGCAGATCATGTTTTCACCAGCATCATGGACCTGGAAACACCCAAAGCTGTTTGGGATTACCTCAAAGAGAGCTTTGAAGGCACTAACCGAGTGAAAGCTATGAAGCTCTTAACGCTCAAGAGAGAATTTGAGCTGCTCAAGATGAAGGATGACGAGCTAGTGAAAGATTATTCATCAAGAATGATGGATCTTGTAAACCAAATTAGGCTGTATGGTGAAGCTCTACCTGATCAGAGAGTGGTAGAGAAGATTATGGTCAGCATACCAAGAAAATTTGAAGCTAATATTTCAGCTATTGAAGAGTCATGTGATTTGCAGAGGCTAACAGTAGTTGAGCTCATTAGCAAATTAGTAGCTCAAGAACAAAGAAGCTCAATGAGAGATGAAGAGACAACTGAAGGTGCTCTCTTTGTTTCTCATAAAGGAAAGAAGCCAAACAGCAGAAATAGAAGAGGTACTAGCTACAAAAATCGAGCTCCAAAAAATTCGAGCTCAAAACAGGGCAAGCTTCCTCCTTGCTCCATTTGCAAGAAAACAAACCATGCTGAAAAAGATTGTTGGTACAAAGATGGTGAAAAACCAAAGTACAAATGCAGCTTTTGCAACAAGATTGGCCACACCGAAAAGTTTTGCAGAGCTAAGAAAGCTCAACAAGCTCAGACGCAAGCTCAAGAGCAGGTCCTTGCAGCTGAGGAGGAGAAATCACATCCAAGAGAGCATTTATTCATGGCTTCTCAAGCTAACAAAACAAATTTCGAATTACACTTGGCTCATGAGCGTTGGATGTACTAGCCACATGACACCAGATGCTACAAGTTTTACTAGCCTTGACGAGTCAATAACAACCAGAGTGAAGCTGAGAGATGGCTCAACGGTTCAAGCTAGAGGAAGAAGCTCAATTTCTATCAACACTAAGAAAGGTATCAAAGTTATCTCAGATGTTCTTTACATACCTGAGCTCAATCAAAATTTGCTTAGTGTGCCTCAAATGATTAGAAAAGGTTATGGTGTCTATTTCAAAAATGCATGCTGCTATATTTTAGATACCTGTGGTGTTGAGATAGCTAAAGTCAAGATGATTGGTAATAGCTTTTATTTGAAGCTAGATGTTATTTAGACATGTGCATTTAATGTAAAAGAGGATGATAGCTTGAAATGGCATAAGAGGCTAGGCCACTACAATTTTAGAACTTTAAAAGAGATGCATGATTTAGAGCTAGTTTTGAGTATGCCTGAAATTGTAGCTCCGAGTAGAGTGTGAGGGTCATAAGCTCGGAATTCACAAAGAACTCCTTTTCCAAAAGGCGGAGTCACTAGAGCTACTGAAAAGCTAGAAATTGTGCATTCAGATATTTGTGGTCCTATGGCAACACCTTCTTTGAGTGAAAACAGGTACTTTGTGCTCTTTATTGATGATTTTTCGAGGATGACTTGGGTGCACTTCCTCAAAACCAAGTCCTCAGTTTTTTCAATTTTCAAAAATTTCAAGAAGCTAGTGGAAACTCAAAGTAGCTGCAAGCTTAAGGTGTTGAGAACTGACAATGGTAGAGAGTACACTTCACAAGAATTCAACTCCTTTTGCCAAGAAGAAGGCATCCTACACCAGCTCACAGTTCCATATTCTCCACAACAAAATGGAGTCTCAGAAAGAAAGAATAGAACTGTGATGAACATGGCTAGAAGCATGCTGTTTGAGAAGAAGCTACCAAAGACTTTTTGGGCTGAAGCTGTAGCTACTTCAGTATATTTGTTGAATAGAATTGCAACGAAGGCAGTGGAAGGCAAGACCCTATATGAAGCTTGGAATGGTGTCAAGCTTTCAGTTGAGCATCTCAGAATTTTTGGCTCAATATGCTATTTTCACATTCCTACAGTCAAAAGAACGAAGCTAGATCAGAGAGCTATGAAGGGTATATTTGTAGGCTATTCAACAGAGTCCAAAGGCTATAGAATTTTTTAGCTCAACAATAAAAGAATTAAGCTCAGCAGAGATGTGAGCTTTGATGAGAGCTCTTTTTGGAATTGGGATTCACATGAAGTCGAGAAGCATGAGCTCCCTTCCTTATTAGCTCATACTTTTGAAGTGCAAGAAGAAGAGAACGTCAATGACGAGCTATTTGATGTGCACAACACTAGTGACACTCAAGTGCTCAGAACAAGACCGTTAGCTGAGGTGTATGAAAGATGCAATTTTGTCTTCGTTGAGCCAGCTAACTTTGATGAAGCTTCCAAGCATCCAGAATGGATTGAAGCTATGAAAACTGAAATTCAAATGATAGAAAAGAACAACACTTGGCTGCTCACTGAGCTACCACAAAACAAGCAAGCTATAAGAGTCAAATGGGTGTTCAGAACCAAGTACAATCCTGATGGCTCAATCATCAAGCTCAAGGCCAGATTAGTTGTGAAGGGCTATGCTCAAGTTGCGGGTAGTGACTATGGAGATACCTTTGCTCCAGTAGCTAGATATGACACTATCAAGTTGCTGTTGTCTTTTGCAGCTCAAATGGGCTGGAAAGTTTTCCATCTCGATGTGAAATCAGCATTCTTAAATGGTGAGCTCAAGGAGGAGCTCTACATAGAGCAACCAAAAGGTTTCCAAGTGAGAGGAAGAGAAGATGAGGTGTACAAGCTAAGAAAGGCTTTGTACGAGCTGAAGCAAGCTCCAAGAGCTTGGTACCATAAAATTGATGCTCACTTGATGCAACAAGGGTTCAAGAGAAGTGATAATGCAGCCACTCTTTATTTGAAGCAAGAAGATGGAGAGCTCAAGATAGTGGTTTCATTATATGTTAATGACCTTCTTGTTACTGGTAGCTAAGAAGAAGCTGTTTCAGAACTCAAGAAGCAAATGGAAAGTGTTTTTGAGATGTCCGATTTGGGCTTAATGAACTATTTTCTTGGGATGAAAATTCATCAATGCTCCTCAGGAATTTTGATATCTCAAAGAAAGTATGCTCTTGACGTTTTGAAGAAGTTTAAGCTAGAAGCTTGTAAAGAAGTTGCAGCTCCAATAGCTCAGAATGAAAAGCTTTCGAAGAATGATGGAGAAAAGCTAGAAAACCCAACTGTGGCTGAAGCATTGTTGGCGGTTACTGTATCTTTCGTACAAGACTCGACCTAATGTATCCAGCTAGCCTTCTTTCAAGATTCATGAGCTATCCTACGAGTGTGCATCTAGGAGTAGCTAAAAGAGTTCTCAAGTTCTTAAAGGGTACCGCGAAGGATGGTATTTGGTATCACAGGCTTGACCAAATTGAGCTACAAGGTTATGCTGATAGTGATTGGGCTGGAAGTGTGGATGACATGAAGAGCACCTCAGGCTATGTGTTCTCGCTAGGCTCAGGTGCAATTTGCTGGAACTCAAAGAAACAAGAAGTTGTAGCTCAATCAATGATCAAATCAAGCTATATGGCTTAGGAAGCTCTTGTCAGATTTGTGTGTTGAGCTAGACAAACCAACTATAATCTATTGTGACAACAAGTCAGCAATTGCTATAGCTGAAAATCCAGTTCAACATGGACGAACCAAGCACATCAATATGAAGTTTCACTCCATTAGAGAAGCTGAGAAGAATTTGGAGATCAAGCTCCAGCATTGCTCTTCAGAAGAGCAGCTTGCTGATCTCTTTACCAAACCATTATCAAGACCGAGAATTGATTTTTTGAAGAATCAGCTAGGAGCTTCTAAGAACAACCTCAAGGAGGAGTGTTGGAACATGTGAGCTTGTCTTGGAAACAAGCACATGGTTTCCAGCAGTTTTCCATAGCTTGTAAGTCCTCATGTAGTATTTAATTTCTTGTTTGACTTTGTACAAGTTCATATGTTAGTGGCATTGGGAACTACTAGCTTGTAAGTCCCCATGTAGTATTTAATTTCTTATTTGACTTTGTACAAGTTTCTATGTTAGTGGCATTGGGAACTACAACGTTTATAATCTCATTCTCTATTTAAATCAAATGTTAAAGGCTAAAAATATAAGGAAAAAAAACATATTTTCCAGCCATTTCCTCTCAATTTCTCTTCATCATTTCCATATTTCTTAAGAACTTGAGCTCAGATTTAGCTCAGTTTATAAGAACTTTAGCTCAAACCCAACTAAGTTCTATTTCATTTCCACATTTACAGTGGCAAAGCTATGACTACCCATCCGAATCTCTACCGCCAGGAATGAAGCTTGGAAAGGATACAAGAACTGGTCTGGATAGGTACTTGTCAACATGGAAGGCACCTGATGATCCATCTCCAGGTGATTATACTTTACGATTAGAACTTCGCGGATATCCTGAGCTTTTTATGAGCAAGGGTTCAATTAAGAAGTTTCGGCTTGGACCATAGGATGGTGTACGATTTAGTGGAACACCTCAACTAAATCCAACTCCTTTGTACTGGTATGATTTTATTATGAATGAGGAGATATATTGGAGCTTTCATGCTGCCAATGCCTCGTCATTATCAATGAGACTGGTGCTAAATAAAGATGGAAACGCCAAGGGCTTTGCATGGATTGAAAAAACTCGAGGATGGGTGCCTTTTCGATCAACATATAATGATGAGTGTGATAATTATGCGCAATGTGGTGCATATGGTAGCTGTAACATTAATAATGCTAAATTATGTAGTTTCTTGAAAGGATTTGCGCCAAATACCACAACAGAGTGGGATATGATGGGCTGGTCGGACGGATGCATCATAAGGACTCCGCTAAATTGCTCTACAGATAGTTTCCAAAAAGTACTCTGGGCTGAAATTGCCAGAAACAAAAAATTCCTGGTTTAACAAGAGTATGAATCTTCAGGAATGTGAGGTTACGTGCAAGAAGAATTGCTCCTGCATAGCTTATTCAACTTTGGACATCAGGGAAGGAGGAAGTGGATGTTTGCTCTGGTTTGGTGATCTCATTGATATTAGACAATTTAATGAATATGGACAAGACATTTATATAACAATGGCTGCATCAGAAATAGGAATCAACTACCTCCTAAATCTGAGAACTTGGTTTGTAATTCTGAGATAATAGTAAATGCTACGGGAACAATTTCCTAGAATTGTTAATTATACCAGTGTTAAGCTATGCACTTAGTTTCTATTTGGTCACTTAATTAGGCTTAGGTAAGAATCTCTCTAATTTTAGTTTGCTTCATAAAAGTCACTTAATTTTAATTTGGGTTGCATAATGGTCAATTAATTCTAATTTATTTTATAAAAATCATTTAAGTTTAATTTGAGTTGCATTTCACTTTAGTTTGAGTTTCAATCTGTTTTATGTTTCCATCGGCATCAAATTCACGAAATCTAATACTAACACTATTTTCTTCATCTTTATTAATATTATTCACTTTATTAGGCATCTTCATTTAAAGATGTTTTTCCTTTGCTACAACTACCTAGAATATCTCTCTCAATATCTATATCAATACTTCTCAAAAAGTGAATCATTTCCATGAGAAACTAGTTGCTACTGACTATGATATAACATACGGGGGTGATTTACTTTTTGAGAAATCTGTTAACATATGTATTGACAGAGATATTCTAAGTAGCATCCATAAAATTAAAATAATTTTAAATGAGAGTGTTGACCAAAGTAAGGAACATAATAAAAATGAAGAAAATGACGTGAGTATAAAGGTAAAGATCAGATCTCTTAGATTTGATATTGATGGGATATAAAATAAATTGAAACCCAAACTAAAGTAACCAATATACAATCTAAATTAAAATTAAGTGACTTTCAAGAAACAAATTGAAATTAAGTGATCATTATGCAACCTAAACTAAATTTAAATGACTCATAAAATAAATTGAAATTAAATGAATAGTTAGATGACCTCTGGTATAATTATCCCTTATTCTTATTATTAATTCCTAAATCCAACCGTTTTTGCTTTGAGAATAGTTACCTTATAAACAGGTACAAAACCCCCTTGTCCGAGTTTATTGATATCAGAGAAATCATTGGTAGCAGAAACACCGGTGCCTAAATCAAACAATGGTAACTCTATATTGTCTTGCTGGTATGTAATTTTTGAACTTTTTCCTGCAAAATAAGCCAATGTCATCTTCTTATGGAACAATATGGGAAGATAATATATCAGAGTTCCTTTTAAGTCTCACGAGTAAATAATATTCTACCTTTCTTTTGCTTCTTTCTTCGGACATACAAGAGGAGAGTTAGACCAAGTAGCAATATGCCTGATGGTAGCACATAAGCTAATAAGATTTGCCTTTTTGCATTTGCTTCAGAATTGATCTTATCCCCATTGTCTAGGCATTCGCCTTCAGCTTTCTTGGATTAGTTTTATAAAAACAATTCAGCCATAGGCATGTTATTATCAAAAGGATCAAAACAAAAATGTCAATTATCTTGCAGGGAAAGCTCAGAGATGGACTTGAAACAGCTGTGAAGAGGCTCTCAAAGAGCTCAAAACAAGGGCTTGGTGAATTCAAGAATGAAGTCATGTATATTGCTAAACTCCAACAGCGGAATCTAGTAAAGCTTCTGATATGTCTAAATTAGTACTTGTAAGTGTACGAACCGAATGATAGTTCGGGTAAACTCACCACGAGGTCGATTTCACAAGGAATTTTAGAGCATATATTATAAAGACCAACTATCACACAAAATACTGAAAATAAATATAAACACTCTAAGCTGATGTTTTGAGAATGATCTTTAGTTTAATAAAAAAAATTAAATAACCAGAAAATAAATATGCAACTAGAATGATTAATATGAACTATATGATAAAATAGCCTTTAGTCTAGCTTTTACTTAGTAATCCCCTTAATTCCCTTAAGCCCTAATTTAACAAATGAGATGGTGATGTGCCTTTTTTCCCAAGTCACTCAAATTAATGGTGCAACTTAGGTTTCTTATACCAACATAGATTAAAGTAAAGATGATGTTTCTAATACTTTTAACCTAAAGATTTTCATAACACATATTACTATTAAATTAATATGATGGTCAACCAATAATAATAAATGAAACTAATGAACATATGAAGGCAAAAAAATCATTCATTAAACTCAAAATATATAAGGTTCATACATAAGTAAAAAGCCAAACTAAACACTTATGGGATTTAGCCTAACATATTTAATCCAACGATCATTGTAATTAAATAGAAAGACTTAAGATTCATAAAAAGAAAACTAAAACTCCCTCAAAGTTCAAAGGTTCTTCAAGGAATGAAGAAGATTGGTCCTCTTTCTCCACGTCTTCGAAAATCTTCTCTAATTCTTCAAAGAATGATGCAACACAAGCTAGCTAGATGTCAATCCAGAATTTTCTACAGAGAATAATAGAACCCTCCTTTAGAGAGATTCAGTAGCCGAAGAACTCCTTGTTCTAATTAACCTCTACTCCTTATAGAGATTCCTTTTTTAGAGTTCTTTTCTTAATACACAACTCCTATAGTTTATCCCTTATTGTCCTAAACAAACTAAACAATTCAAAAGATAATTATCCACTGATTACATAATAATTAGTTAAACCCCCCTTTTTGGGCCTTAATGAATTAAGCTAGGCCCAAACTATTAATAGCCCACATGTCTGATTCTCGAGCCTTTAATAGCCACAATCCAATTAACGCCCATTAATGTGTTTATAACTCAAATTCTCCTCTTTGGCATTATTTCCTGAATTTAGACAAGAAAAACTAAAGTGAGGTAAAACACATCTTTATACCATATTATATATAGAAATATATCATTAAAGCTCTAAAATACCTCTAAATATCTATATACAATTTAGATCGATCAAATATCCCCACACTTGAACTCTTACTTATCCTCAAGTAAATAGTAACTTAAGAATCAATTGTTGCCAAAAAATCAATAGAGCAATTCGTACTCAGCTCAAAAGTACTATTCAAAAGAATCTCACTAATGCAGAAATTATGCAAATCAAAGAAAACTTGAATCATAAGAATTTTTCTTAAAAGATTGTAAACTCAATCACGGTTAGTAAAAACATTCAAGTATTCATCATTTACACATGTTCACAACAAATAGCTTAACTCATTATCAATGAATATAATTATAATGCATAACCCAAATTATGATAACCTTATTCAAGAAGGAAAACCTTAATGTTCAAATAAGAGATCAATAGGCATTTATATTTTTCACTTGCTTTGCAAGCTCTTTTTCTTGAATTTTCTTTTCTTTTCACCTCTTAGATTTACTTGATACTTGGGGTTTCTTTCTTTCTTGATATGTTATGCCTTTTTACACAAATACAAACATGGGTAATGAATGCACCTGGTTATTCAATAAAACAAAAATCAAGATGCTTTGCATACTCATAATTTCAATTACCTTTTTACGCGAAATCAACATTGGTCATGAAGACCCCCCGGTTACTCAGCAATATAGCTGTTCATGGGCCTGGGTACCTGCCCGGCCCGCACTCTTTTAACCGGGCTTGGACACATTATTTTTAGTACAAGCCCGGCCCGGCCCGAGCCCGACCAGAAGCCTGAGTTATTATGGGCGGGCCTGGGTTTTATATTGAAACCCAAGCCCGGCCCGATGTCTAGTATAGTTGCTAAAAAATAGGTTTAAAATAAATATGTCATAGTCAGCACTCAAACCTGTGACCTTCTTCTTATAATTAAGTGCCTTATACCACTTAGCTAGCTATTATTTCTACTTATAGTTTTGTTATTATTAAAACTATAATCCCGGTCCGGCCCATGAACAGGTCTATTTACAGATTTAATAGTCGGCCGGGCCGGGATGGACTTTTTAAAAAATTTAAGGCTCGGGCTTGTTAAAAAAAAGTCAGGCCCGGCCCGAGTCCGCCTAGGCCCGGCCTATGAACAGGTCTACTCAGCAACTAAAACTAGCGGAGTAGAATTATTAACTTAGAGCTTTTAACTTACCCATATCATTTCTAAAAAATATAGGTAAACCATAATAATAACAAGGGAATAATTACCTAAATCATACACTTTTAATCATACCCATGTCAAATGTTGCTAAACTACTAATCATGTTCTTATGCAAACGATGAACACTTGATCATTTAAGTGCAATCAACTCATGAGTTCACATTCATATGTACTTAAAAATCAATTCAAGAACTCAAAGATTTATCATAATAGCATACTTTCATTGATTCTTTAGTATAGAATAATAACAAAAAGCTGAGTATAGAATAGTTTTTAAAATTTTCTTACAAAAATTAATCAAAAGCTATTAAATACTTGGCATATATAACAGAATTACTCTAAATCTTTTCCCCCACACTTATTTTAGACATTGCCCTCAATGTCTTAATCATAAAAGAAATATATAAAAGAGAAAAAGATAGAGTACTTCCTTTGGAAATTGGAGTGTCATTTAATCACCATTGGCCATAAGTATTCATCATGTCTTATAAACCTTAAACAAGCTTTAGAGAACCATCATTGATAAGAACTGATTAGCTTAAAATAAAACATTATAAATAAAACAAAATCTAAAAGTTATTATTACAAAATAAATACATAACAAAAATCCTAAATAGCTATAAAGCATGAAATCCTAAGATAGCTAAAAATATAAAAGCAAATGCCCTATGGTAACTAGATAGCTAAATCCTAAAACAAACTAAAAAAGAAAAACTTAGTACAAAACTAGAATCAATGATGAGGCGGGGATGATGGTGGTGAAGGAGCATCAAAATCGACGGATTCGAAGTAGCAATCGAGTTTGTATGCTTGTCGATGTTGACTCTTCTCCACATTAGTCAATCAAGAATCAAAGGCATCGAGCCGTTGGTTAAGGTTGGTTTTCATCGCTTGAAGTTGAGTTAGAACTTGGTGCCAACCTTGACTACCCCATTCTTGCCCTCTACTTTCTTTACTATCCGATTCTTTCTTCGTATCATGTCTTGGTGGCTCATCTCTAGCCACACTACTACTACCTTTACTAGATCCGTGCTTAAAAGTAAGAGGATCACCATGACAATTTATCAAATTAGCTCTAATCAATGCATTAGTATCTAAATTGCCCACGGAGGGTAATGCCTCATATGGAGAAGACTCCGGATCAAAACTAGAAAGATACATTGCCAAACCTGTAACAATATATCCTAACTCGATACAATTCTTAGGTCTAGCCGGTGCCCTTAGTAAACTTTGCATAATAAAGTATTGCCGAAGAAACAGATTTATGGGTATCCAAAAACCACAAAATATTTAGTTTTTGCTTCATCCCTTTATTTGTCTCTTTCCTACCAAAGATGCCTTCATACATGAATTTTGAAATAAGCAAATAACAATAATCATTGAAGACATTATTTGGCATGTTATTAATATCATATTTGTCTTAACCCGTTAGTTTTTTCCAAAACTTACCCAAATCAAACTTATGATGTTGCTAACAAATACCTCCTTTCTTTAAACCGAAAGCTTGGACAATTGCATCAATAGTAACAGTATAATTATGCCCAAACAATCTTACCATAAACTCTTTATCATTGGAAGGATCATAATGTAGAGTTGTGAAAAAATCTAAAGTTAATTCATTATATGATGGCAATGAATTAAAGGCAAAATCCTTCCATCCTAATCTATCCAAGAGAATCATCATTCTCTCAAAAATATTCAACTTAACTAGAGAGGGAGCATCCAAGAACTTATATGAAACTTGCTCTTTTGAAGCAAGGCTAAGGAATCGATTGCCCTCTTCATGAGAATAAAGATAAAAAAGAGCTCCATAAGTTGCCTTTAAGCTTTGTTCTTCTTCATGAGAGCTTGAGACTATCTCTTTTCCTTTTTCCTTTCTTGTTCTCTTCTTTGGGGCCATTATTTACTTATAGAATAGGTAGAATAGAGATTGGTGGGAAAAGATTTTGATGTTTTGGAAGAAAAATTGAGGTTTTTTTATAGAGAAAGAAAGAAAAATGATGAGAGAGAAAATAGGATATGGTGTTAATGGAGGAAAGGAGAGAAAATAATAGAGTTCTATGTGAGGGTTAGGGTTTTGGGGAGGGGTGTTTTTGAATTCAAATAAAATTCTTTTTGGTGTTTTGGTGGGAGATGAACAACTTTGGAGTCCTAATGTATTTCAAATTAAAGTTGCTCAACTCTTTTTGTTTTTTTAGGGTGGTCGCCCCCCTGGCGGATGCTGTTGATCGCATGCGCCAGGCGCCTCTGCACACACCTCGCGGTGCACACTGCGGGCGCCATTACTGCACATGGGAGCATCCGCGGCTCGCGGGGTGCCGCTACTATGCACCTCGTGGGAGCATCCTCGGCTCGCGGTAGCCCCGCTAGGTCGCGACCTACTATCTCCTTCCTGGCTGCTGGCTACTGCTGCTTGGGGCCCGTGCGTTCCTGCCATGACTCTGCTACGGGCCCGTGTGAAATTTCGCTGCCGCAACGTGGCTCGCTCGACTTAAATTCTTTTTTTAAAATAAAATTGTATCTAATAATAATAGACAAACTAAGCTACCAAGGGGGACTTGACTAGAGTTAAGACTAAATTCCTAACTAAAGACAAGCATTGCAAGGGATACTCAAATCCTAACTAAATGACCTTTATATAATACACATAATCTTATAAATACTTGAAGCATAATATTGACTAGTAAATTAAGTGTTACCACATAAAGCTCCTTTGTTGTACTTAATGATCGTGTATGTGCTCGGATGGTTGAATCTCTTGCAGGTTCCTAAAAAGAAAGCGAGAAAATACTTTAAATTGAAAACTAAAATAGTAAAAATAGAAAATATGTAATATACAAGTGCTAAATTTATTGTCTATAGCTAGACATTGACAAAGGTTATTTCAAATTTGAAGTGCTTCCATGCACACCACTTCATGTCCATAGGTCATCCCTTCATAATATGGATTTAAGCGATGGCCATTAACTTTGTCTTGGGTCTTAATGTTACGTAATTCCACCGCACCATGATTGAAAACCATTATTACTTCAAAGGGTCTGTTCCATCTAGATCTAAGCTTTCCTGGAAAAAGTTTAAAGCGTGAGTTAAATAATAATACTTTCATTCTAGGGACAAAAGATTTATGAAGTAAACTCTTATCACGTTGCTTCTTGGTCCTTTCTTTGTATAGCTTGGCATTCTCATATGCCTCACTACGCATTTCTTCTAGCTCGTTTAGATGCAACAAACGCTCTTCACCTGCTTTAATTAAGTCCATATTAAGCTTCTTAATAGCCTAATATACTTTATGTTCTAATTCGACCGGTAAATGGCAAGCTTTGCTGTATACTAATCTATAAGATCTCATTCTAATCGGTGTTTTATAAGCCGTTCGATATGCCCAAAGGGCATTATTCAAGTGCATAGCCCAATCTTTTCTAGATGGAGGCACTGATTTCTCAAGTATTGACTTAATTTGTCTATTACTAACTTCCACCTGTCCTGATGTTTATGGGTGATAAGGTGTTACAACTCTATGAGTTACTCCATATTTCTTTAGTAATGCGCTAAATGTCTTGTTATAAAAATGTGTTCCCTCATCACTAATGATTGCTATAGGTGTTCCAAACCTGCTAAAAATATTATCTTGTACGAATTTGCATACTATCTCAGCGTCATTAGTTCGTGTATCTATTGCTTCTATCCATTTAGACACATAATCAACAACAACAAGTATATATTCATAACCATGAGAAGGTGGAAATGGTCCCATAAAATTAATACCCCACACATCAAATAGTTCAACCACAAGATTTAAAAGTCTGAGGCATTTCAGTTCGTTTGCTAATATTTCCACTACCTTGGCACCTATCACATTTAGTACAAAAAATATGAGCATCTTTAAATAACGAAGGCTAGAAGAAACCTGATTGCAAAACGTTGTAGGCTGTTTTCTTACTACTAAAGTGACCCCCACAATGCATTTCATGGCAAAAGGCCAAAATGCTTTGTTGCTCATCTTCAGGAACACATCTTCTAATCATTTGATCAGAAAAAAGTTTAAACAAATACGGGTCATTCCAATAATAATGCCTACACCCTGATAGAAATTGTTTTTTTTCCTGCCAAGTTAAGTCAGTTCTCATTACACCACATTGCAATGTCAGCATACCATGGCTCATGATTTACTACAAACAATTGTTCATCAGGGAAAGTCTCATTAATTATTTTTTTAGAACCAAGGTTATCAAAATCAGAAATCAACCTCGAAAGTGATCCGCTACTACATTTTCACTCCCATTTTTTCTTTTATCTCTATATCAAATTCTTTCAATAAGAGCACCCACCTAATAAGCCGTGGTTTAGCATTAGGCTTAGTTAAAAGATATCTCAAAGCTGCATGATCTGAATGAACAATGACTTTAGATCCCACCAAGTAAGATCTAAATTTGTCTAGTGAATATACAACAGCTAGAAATTCTTTTTCAGTTGTCGAATAGTTTACTTGAGCATCATCAATAGTTTTGCTAGTATAATATATTATATGTAATGCTTTATCAACTCTTTGACCCAAGACCGCTCCTATAGCATAATCAGATGCATCACATATGATTTCAAAGGGAAGAGGCCAATCAGGTGCCACAATAACCAGTGCACTAGTCAATCTTTTTTTCAAGATGTTAAAAGCAGATAAGCATGCATCATAAAGAACAAAGTTAATATCTTTAGCTGTAAGTCTAAGACTTCTTCATCTAAACCTTCTTCATGCTTTTCCAATGTTAATGCAACTTCTAACTTCTCATCCTTATCCTATAAATATGTTTCATAAACAAAATAATTCATGCAATCAACATATGAACATTCATCAATTGAAGTGCTAGGAGATATAGTTAGAAAATCAAATACGTTAAATTCTATAGTCTCTTCCAAGACTATCATAGTCAGCTTCCCATTATGCACGTCAATAACTGTCTTGGTAGTTTTCATGAAAGGTCTACCAAGGAGTATTGTTTACTCCTTATCCCTTGCTGATGTACCTTCCATGTCTAGAACCACAAAGTCAACAGGGATTATCAGTTTTCCTACCTGAATCAGCAAGTCTTCCACTATGCCTCTTGGATACTTAATTGACCTATCAGCCAGTTGCAAAGACATGGTAGTTGGCTTCAATTCTCCTAAGCCAAGTTGTGCATATATTGAATATGGCATCAAATTGATGCTTGCTCTCAAATCCAACATGGGTTTAGCAACTTTTTTTGTCCCCCATTGTAATATCAACGGTAAAGCTTCCAAGGTCTTTCATCTTTTGAGGTAACTGTTGTTGAAGAACTGCACTTGCTGTTTCAGACACCATAACTTTCTCATTGTTCCCATATCTCCTCTTGTTGGAATTAAGTTCCTTAAAGAACTTAGCATAAGCTGGCATATTCCTGATCACATCCAATAAGGGCAAATTAATGTTAACTTTAGAAAGCATATAAAAAATTTTAGAAAATTGCTTATCCCGTTTGCTTTCTTTCAATCTATTCGGGAACAGAATAGGAGGCTTATAAGGCTCAGCTTCCTTATGAAACTTAGGTCC
The DNA here is from genome assembly GCF_019578655.1 of Ricinus communis. Taxonomy (NCBI): domain Eukaryota; kingdom Viridiplantae; phylum Streptophyta; class Magnoliopsida; order Malpighiales; family Euphorbiaceae; genus Ricinus; species Ricinus communis. The sequence continues at coordinate 24,104,259 of NC_063257.1, read as the reverse complement.
TGAAAATGTCTCCTTGTCTTTCTCTCTCTGCCAAAGATTGGGCTCTATTCTTCCTTCTTTTTGTAAACCTCCTTCAGTTATCTTTACATCAACTAGTCCATCTTCTTTTGATGTACCTGCGTAAGAAGAATCTTTTTCAATTAAATTTTCAACATTATTATCCAATAACTCACCATCCTTAAGAACGGTGATTGCTTTAGCTTGCTCAGGTTGACTTGGCAATTTTTCTTTCTTATTTTCTTGTACCGTTTCAGCAATTTGCCCAATTTGAATTTTCAATCACTTTACTGAAGCTTCTATGAAATCAGTTTTCTTCTTATTCCTCTCCATTCTGTCATGGGTAGCTATCATAAAATATTGGAGTGTTTCCTCCAAACTTGGTTTTCTTTGAGGGACTTCTCCTTGATTAGGGAATGGAGGGTTTTGATTCCTTGGGTATTGAGGCTCTTGATTCTGATACTGGGGCTGGTTTTGGTTCCTCGGTATTTGTGGTGGGTTATGATTATTATTTATCCAGGAGAAATTTGGATGATTTCTTCATCCTGGATTATAAGTGTTGGAGTATGGATTATTCCTAGGTTGTCTAGGTTGATAAGATTTCATCAAGTTAACCTGTTCATAATCATCTCATGCATAAGTATTATAAGATGAACAAACGTTAGCACTATGATCATAAACACCACATATATCGCATACCTCATTGCTTTGTACATTCTTAGTTGAAGCAAGAATCTTAACTTGTTTAGTTAATTCGACTATTTGTATAGCCATCTCATTATTAGACATAACTTCATTCATTCCTACTCTTTTTGTTCTCACTCTTTTGTTGTGAACTGGCTCCTAACATCTCAAAGATGTCATAAACCTCATTAGCAGTTCTTTCTAGCATAGCACCCCCAGCTGCATTATCAACTATACACTGGTATTGTTGTGTTAAGCCATTATAAAATGATTGGTTAGTCATAGGAAGTGGGTATCCATAGTGTGGACATTGTAATAAAAGTGATTTGAAGCGATCCCATGTTTCGTGAAAGGATTCAGTATCCTTTTGATAAAAGTTGGAAACCTTAGCATTTAATTCTTTGGTCTTTTGATGTGAGTAAAATTTACTCATAAATTTTTTATAAACTTCATCCCAAGTTCTCAAAGAATTAAGAGGCAATGTCATTAACCAAGCCTTTGCTTTATCTTTTAATGAGTAAGAAAAACATCTCATCTTTAATTGATCTTTATTGAGTCTAGATAATTGGAATGTGTAAACTATAGCATAAAACTCTCTAGTGAATGTCAATGCATCCTCACTAGGCATACTATAGAATGACAGAAGCATATTAAAATGGATGTTCTTTAGCTCATAATTCCTAGATGCACCACCTAAGACTATGCATGAAGTAGTGTTACCAATTATCGGACGAGTATAATCCTTCATGGCCATTTGCCTTTGCGCTGCAACTTTCCTTTGGTCATTAGCCATTATCTCAACGTCTTCTTCCAACTCTTGTTCCAGCTTTTCTTTAAATTCAATTCTTCTTTGAGGTACAAACTCACTCTCTACCTCTTGGTCTCCTTCTATTTTTTTAACAGTTAATCTCAAGTTGTAGGGATTTTGAGTTGATGAATCACCTGATCTCGTTTTCCTGCTAGGCATACAAAATCAAAGGAAAAATTTCAAAAAAAAACTTAAAAATATAATTTAAAAAATAAAACAAAAATAAATAATATGCAACACACAAAAAACATAAAAAATGATATTTGACAATTAATCAATATAATATTGATACAATTTCCTAGCAACGGCGCCAAAAACTTGATGTGTCTAAATTAGTACTCACAAATGTACGAACCGAATGGTAGTTCGGGTAAGCTCACCACGAGGTCGATCTCACAAGGGATTTTAGAGCATATATTATAAAGACCAACTATCACACAAAATACTGAAAATAAATATAAACACTCTAAGCCGATGTTTTGAGAATGATCTTTAGTTCAATAAAAGAAATTAAATAACCAGAAAATAAATATGTAACTAGAATGATTAATATGAACTATATGATAAAATAGCATTTGGTCTAGCTTTTACTTAGTAATCGCCTTAATTCCCTTAAGCCCTAATTTAACAAATGAGATGGTGATGTGAATTTTTTCCTAAGTCACTCAAACTAATGATGTAACTTAGGTTTCTTATACCAACATAGATTAAAGTAAAGATGATGTTTCTAATACTTTTAACCTAAAGATTTTCATAACACATATTACTACTAAATTGATATGATGGTCAACCAATAATAATAAATGAAACTAATGAACATATGAAGGCAAAGAAATCATTCATTAAATCAAAATATATAAGGTTCATATATAAGTAAAAAGCCAAACTAAACATTTATGGGACTTAGCCTAACATACTTAATCCAAAAGTGGTGGGAACGTAGTAAGTATCTTCCAAAGTTCTTTTAGCTATATATATGTTTATCATGATAGTAAATATAATTTATACTAGATTATTTCGTGCAGTAGTTATATGTCGCTAGAGTACGTTATAAAAGGCTACTATTCAGTCAAATCTGATGTTTTCAGCTTCGGTATTGTGGTACTAGAGATAGTAAGTGGAAAAAGAAACAGAGGATTTCATCATCCAGATCACAACCTTAACCTTCTTGGATATGTAGGTGTCACAGACAACATATATATTTGACGCACACACTGTTGATGAATATGCTAATTCTGAAAATGTTCTCTCAGGCTTGAAAAATGCATAAAGAAAACAGGTCTTCAGAGCTGATCGCAACATCCATAAAAGATTCATGCGATATGTCAGAAGCATTAGGATTAATACACATTGGTCTATTATGCGTACAAAGAAGGAGTGAAGATAGGCCAAGCATGTCATCTGTGGTCCTAATGATGGGTGGTAGAAGTGCATTGACTCAACCTAAGCAACTGGGATTTTTCACTGAGAGGGATATTATAGAGGATAAATCTTCATCAGCCGACAATCACAATCCTTGTTCACCTAATACTGCCACCATCACATTATTAGAGCCAAGATAAATGGATTTTAGATTGCTATTGTTATGCGTCTTAAGAGCAATACACTTAAGTTTCATACAATATGTATCTTTTGTTTTGAACTGTGATTACGAAAAGTAATAATTATATAAAAGATATTTTATATTTTTTTCATGGAAAAACAATCTCATCTATCATTAATTCTGACCATTTTTATAAATATATCTATATTTTATAAAATTACCATTCTGACTCGTTATCTTTGCATTGTTTTCAAATTTATCCAAATTGAGTTAGGGTGCACCACTAATGACGTGGTGTATAGGGCTGTAATTGAATCGAATTGAGTCCAACATCAATAAGTTCAGGCTTGTTTCATTTAATTTTAGTAGAGGCTCGAGTTCAGCTTGAGCTTGATTCGAGCTTTTATAATGGAGCTCAAACTCGGCTTATTTGAAAATAACTAGGCTCACGAATAGCTCGAGCTTAGTTCACAACTAGTTTGATTCGATGAATAGCTCAAGCTCGGTTCGAATTTGATTTATTAAGTGGTTGCATAATGAGAAAAGCTCGAGTTCGAGCTCGTTAAGTATAATTTGAGCTCGGGCTCGTTAAGCATTTTTTAATGATTATATTAATCAATATCAATATCTAAAAATATAGGACTAAATAGTGAACGTATCAAATATAGTAAAATAAAACAAAAAATATAAATTTGCAAAAAAATAATCAACATCAGCAGCAAAACATGCAAAAAAGAAAAGTATTACTAAAACAATATGAATGATGAAAGTAAAGACCAACAATCCATAAAAATTGTAAGAATACCATACTAAATATATCACAAGTCTGTGTTAACTTAAAAGAGCATATAAACCAATCCCACAATTATTTTTTTTAATGGCATTTACATTTAAATGAATAATATTTATAAAACTCAAAATAAATTTAAATTATAAAATAGTCGAAATATGATATAATAAAGTAACTAAAAGCTTTTCATAATACTAATATATTAACTTATATAAATTACAGTCTTGTTTAATTTTAGCTTAATTTTTAAATTGATTACTATTTATAAATATAAACATAAATTCAATCCAGATTTTTATGAAATTATTTTTTTTCAAAGAAACTATATAGTCCAACAACGACGCTCTACTCTATTGACTCAACGATTTAAGTTGGACAAATATGTGATATTTAAATACTAGAGAGCATGAGATCAAAAAGAAAATATTTGGTGTTAAGGTTAAGATATATTTAAGGTTTCACAATAATGACAATACCATTGACTATATTCATTTACACAATGTTTAATATTTTCTTCTCATGCTAGTGTCTGGTTAGTTATGACCTACTATATACTAATTAAGGTTTTGATATTAAATTTTTTTTTATTGAATTAGTATAATTAGAGAATACATTTAAAATATTTTTACCATTGTAAGAATTTAATTAAATTTTATGATATAAAATGGTTTATAACTAAAATGAAAACTGTAATAATAGGTCAATTTTATTTTATTTAATTTGAAAAATATCTTTATTAAATTGTTATAGAATGTATCTATTTATTATTTATTATTTTTGTAGTAGTTCTTACTAATGATAATACTTCATTTAAATGTTGTAGTTATATTATTATTATTATTATTATTATTATTATTATTATTATTATTATTTTGAACTCGAGCTCAAGCCTATAAATGAACTTGCTCATAAGCCTGATTATCGAACTTATAACGAGCATGTTCATGAACTTTATAAACAAGCTAGATTGTGAGCCTGTTTGCGAGCTTTATAAATGAATCGAGTTCGACCTCATGAGCCTGTTTGTGAACCTGTTCGCAAGCCAATAAACAAGCAGATTCGCAAGCTAACAAACCAAACCTTGTCAAGGTCGAGCTCGGCTCGTTTAAATTAATGAATGACCTCGAATCAACTTTTTATCGATCAGAGCTCTGAGTAGCTCATAAGACATTTGGTTCATTTATAGCTCTAGTAATATACAAACATGGCTTTTGTTTTTACCTACATGGAGTCCAACCTCATCAAGTTAAATAAAAATATTTTAGAAATGTTATAACTATACCATTTCTTCCTCGTCAAGCTCACCATTTCTTGAAAGGCTAAATATATTAATGGCTTTCTGTATTTGTCAGACTTTTGCGATTGGTCTTTCAAACTCAACTTTGATTCAGTCAGATTTTTCAACTTTAAAGGTCGTTATTATAACAAATGTTATGCAATGTGTTTTATGTTATCTAAAAATATATAAGTTCAAACAAAATATTGATATATTAAAATATAAAATTCTAGCTAAATACATAAATGGGCCCTAGAATTGTCTCGTTTTTGCAATTGCCTCCCTCCCCTCGAACTCAATTCTAATTCAATTGGACTTCTCAAATTATAGACATTATGCACGTATATTTTATGTTATTTAAAAAATGCGTAAGTTCAAATAAAATTTTAATATATTTAAAATATAAAATAAGTAAACAAAAAAAAAGAATAAAATAGTGAGTTTTAGTTCTTAAACAAAATTTATAATTTTTTTAATCGTCTGTTATATATTTTCTCGCTATGGTTACTAATGTAGGCATTGCTTGGGAGCGTAAAATGAAGTCCTTGATAGTAAAAAACTTTAATCATTTGGAGATAAATTTTATTTTATTTAATATATTGATAAAACAATTCTAAAATATAATAAATAATACATTGAAACTAATAAAATACACTATTCACAGGCAATTAATCCAATATACTTAAATTTCATTTTTAAAGAGTTTCAATATAACAATTCAAAATTAAGTTTAGGGGTCAATTACAAAAACATGACAAGTTCAAGAGCTCAATTAGGTATGTTGTCTATTATAAATAACTTTGTTAGTGAGAATAATAATTTTTTATTACTACCATTAATGAAATGATTAAAAATAACAATCCGTAAAGTTGAAAAGTCAAATTGAATTGAAATTGAATTCGGAGATCCAATTACAAAAACAGAACAAGTTCATAAGTTCATAAGGTTATTTATATATTTAGGCCCGAGAAAGGAGGAATTCGGGCTGCCAAAATAAAGAAAATGCAAAAGACCTAGCTGTCACTTGAAAAATTAAGTTTGAGACTGTCAGTCTCGAGAGTGAGTTAAATTCATATAATCTAAAAATAAATATAACTATCTAAATTAAATAATTATTAAAATAGTATAAAATATTATATGATAATAAAATGGATGTCATATAATGTCATAATTCGAAAAAATACAATTTTAACATTTATGGAATGAGTACCTCAGTAGAAACCTAAACTCCAATTCTATAAGTCTTTAAAGGCTCTCTTATTCCAATAAAATTGGTGCCGAGAGAGCAAAGCTCGACTAGAGTCCTTAAATCCAGTCTGGTTGCTTAATTACTAATACAGTTGACGCCTACAGAGCAATGCTTGACTAGAGACCTTTCCTTCAGTAAATTAAAATTTCTATTAGCCCAGAGAGCTATGCTCGACCAGGGCACATCACATGAATATCTTCCTATTACCTGTCTCTGATTTATACTGATGCGTATGTGGTCCTGATGCAACCCATCAGGTGGCATGTTCCACTGCTGTCTCATTCCGAACCACATTACATATTTAGCATCAATAATATTAAAAGTAACATGATACACAAACAATCATAATATTATTCGATTTAACATTAAATACTAAAATTAAATAACATCAGTTGTGAAGTGCATAAAATTTAAAATGCAATATTTATCATGATAATAATAATAATAATAATAATAATAATAATAATAATAATAATAAATATAATGGCACAAATAATAATAATAATAATAATATCGATAATAATAAAAATAAAATCCAATAGTAATAATACAACTAATAATAATCATAATAATTATTAATCAAATAAAGTTGCAATTAAATTTAAATAATGACATGTACAGTTGATTATATGACTTTATCTCACAGTTCTGCCGAATTTCCTCTAGCTACTCCTGCGTCTCTGGCGGAGCTGGCTGAATCATCGGATTATCTTCACCAAAATAATTAAATTAATAAAATATTTCATAATTAATCCTAGGCATAGACTCCTAGAATTAAATTGCCTAAAAATCTCGACTGATCAAGACTTGGAAATTCTACCGAAAATTTGACAGAACCTCCCTCAAAATACGGATATTTACCCCCCGTATAACAGATGCAGAACCTGCTAAAAATACTTATAATATTCATCAAATATTTAACAGGTATTGGGTCACCCATAGCTGTATTATTTTTCTGATTTCGCAACACAATACAGTTCACTATTAATAAATAACAGTCCAACATTAATATTTATTTCACAATTCAACTTACAAATAATTCCTCGGAATTTTAATTTAATTATTCATAGCCACAATTATTATAAAATCTAATAATTATTAATGACATTAATTAATGCATAATATTTATAATTAATCTAACATTTAACTAAATTATATTTATTAATTATTTATAATTAATAATTAATAGTGTTAATATTTTCTAAAATTTAAATAATTTTTTGAGTCCAAATAAATTTTATCGAGTCAAAAATCTAAAGTTTTACATGTCTAGAAAACATCGGAGTTCGAAAGCGAGTACCGCCAACGGTGTTAAAATTCGAATCCAGTGATGCCTATGTGAAGCTTGAGATGCGCTCAGTCTGAAAATGCTAAAATCACCACCCAAAACTTGCTAGAAAGTACCAGATTGCGGCAAGGAATGTTTCTGCTCCCGTAAGATGAAACTATAGCTGCCGGCAAAGATAACTGGCGGAGAAGGGCTAGTCTTGAGGTTTTGAGGGGTGAGGAGTCCAAATCCGGTGTCAGTTTCGCCAAAAAATGCAGGCAATAGACTTTAACAACCGGGGCAGCTGGTGGCGTCCTCCTCCTCTCAAGCTCTAACGTTTTTCCGGCAAGAAAAGTGGAGGAAAATGGTTCGCCGGTGAGAAAAGAGGGAAAGGAGAAGGCTGAGCGGCTATTTGGTGGGGAGAAGTGGAAATTGAAGAAATGGTGGAGGTAGGGACTATACACGGGAAAGGAAGAAGAAGAAAGGGGGAGGGACTGGTTTGGCATTTTTTTCTTTGGAAAAATTTATCTTTTAGTCCCTCCAATAAGGCCTAGCTATAGAGAACACCATGACTCTAATTATTTGCTTGTTTTCTCCCTTTATAAATATATAGATATACTTATACATAGTACTTAGTTAAAACAAATCAACATTACTTTTAAACATGTTAATATTATAATTACCATCCAAATCAACAATAATAATATAATTTAGATCCATTTTATATTTTAAGAATAAATTTATATATTAAAATTAACTTGATAAAGTTTTGACTTATCTATTTAAAATTACAAAACTATACACAATCAATATATTATAATTATTTGAAAATATAGAACTAAATGGACCTAGAATAATATTAAAATTAAAATTCAAGTTAGTATAGTTTACTTCATATGTTCTTTGCTTATTCCTTGCAATTTTTAGTTGTTTCCTATTATTTAGTTGAGTTGTTACATATTTGTTCTAGAATATTGGTTGATTAAGTCTAGTGTCTATTGAGTGTTTGTTATTATGTGTGAAATAAGTTGGGTAAATTGCCCAGCTGGTACCAACCTTTCGGACCATATTTCAAATTGATAACGATACTTTAATTTGAATTTAATTGGTATTCAAACTACATGAAAGTATATCAATTTAGAGCAGCTCTCTAGTTTTTGGCCAAGTGGTGCTGATTTGGCAATCTGAATAGGTATATTCCGTTTGATTCTCCGCCTCAGCATGTGCCATATCATTAGGGGAAGTTAGGGAGTGGGAACCGCTGGCTGATTGGACTGACTTTTATGACATGACACATGTTGAGGCGAAGAAGCAAACATAATATACCTCCTTATATTACCAAATCAGCATCAATTGATCGAAAATTGAAGAGTTGCCCTAAATTGATATACTTTCGTGTAGTTCTAGTACCAATTAGATTCAAATTAAAGTATTTGTATCAATTTGAAATATGGTCCAAAGAATTGGTACCAGCTGGACAATTTACCTGAAAAAAATTATTAAAAATATTAAAGAGCTGTGGCCATGTGTGTAATAGCTAGGTGGACTTTCTCACACTTGCATGAAATGTTAATCGTGTATTGAGATCTATAAATTTTCAGTCAGATTCCACAATTGTTGTAATAAATTGTGGTTCAACATGGTTTTGATGATTTTGCAAATGCAGAGAGCTTGAGAGAAAAGTTGATATTTTTGAAGAGAGAGAAAGTAAAAAGATAAGAGAGGAAGCTTGAGCTTTGTGTTAATGGAGGAAAGTGATGTGAGAAAGACAAAAAGATGTATTTATAAGATAAGGTTAGGTTTTAGGGGTTTAGTATTTTAGTTTGAATAAATGATTTATTTAATCATTTAATGTGTATTAGAAATATGTTTTTTTTTAATATGTAAATATACCTAAAAATTAATCAAATAAACAAATAAAAATAAAAAATTTGAATTTGTGTCCTGCATCAGCATCTCCCACATCGATGGCTCCTCCGTGAGCCGTGGCTCGCGAGGCAAAGAATCGCCGCATTGCTCATTGCCGTCCGCGTCCGTTCTGCTTTATGCTGTGTGTACTTCGCGCCACGCGACTGGCCCACACCTATTTAGCCCGCGAAAGTTGATGCACCTCACGTTGGTGTGTCGAGTGCCCGCTCCTCATGGACGACGCACAGCTTCCTTCCTTGTTGAGAGAAAAGAAAGAAAAGAGCAGCAAAGAGTACAAATCTCTGGTCCAACAAGCACTACATGACACAATATTAATAAAAAGAAGAGAGTAACATTTTTCATATCAATATTTCATCTGGACAGATAATTAACTGTAAGAATAGAAAATCTTGAACACTTGTAAATTGTAAAAATTGGAAAAAAAGTGTAAAAACCAATAATATAATCATCAATAGACAACAATCCACATTTATGTATTTTCAAAATTTAAAATATAATTTTATAAAATGAGAAATCAAAGCAAACTACTAACTTATTGAGAAATTTTTTGCATGCTTCGAAATTGAGAGCTCAAATTTGATTACAAAATGTGTTTCTCTTTTTATAATTTTTACAACTCAAATGTGATTATGAATATTTGAAAGTTTTAATACAATATATTACTTTATGAATATATGTATTGGATTGTTGCTATTAACGAGCCAATCTGATTTTTAACACATTATGAATATAAAGTTTTAGTGTGTATATAATTTTTTTTTTACTGAAATACACTAAGCAATCTAATTTTTATTAATTTGAAATTTCAAGGATAAATTTTAAATGAGTAAGATATAAAGAAAAATAAGTTTTAAGGTTACTTCTTGATAACTCGGTTAATAAGATGAGCTATCAATAAGATATTCAAAAGCTGACCCAATTTCTGGAGTACATGTAAAAATGGTTAGAAAGTATTGGACGGGGTTGTCCAGTGATGTGTCTAATTTAGTACTCGCAAGTGCACTAACCGTTCTTATAGTAAAGGTAAGTTCACCACGAGGTCGATCTCTCAAGGAACTATGAGGCCATTTATTATAAAGACTAATTATCAACATAAAACAATGAAAGTAAATCTGAATACTTTAAATCAGTATTTTGAGAGAATAATATTATAAAATAAAATAACTAAACAATAAATAAATATGCAATGCAAATGCAAATACTTATGTTTTAAAACTATATGCTAAATACGGTATTTAGTCTAGCCATTTACTTAGTAATCTCCTTGTTTTACTTTAAGCCTAGATCTAATGAATGAGATGGTGATGTGCTTTTTCCTTTAGTCGCTCAAACTAATAATGGTGAACAGATGCAGAGAATAGATAAGAGAGAGCTCTTCTCCTCCTTTTAAATTAAGTTTTGCAGAGGTATATATAGAGAACAGTTCTCCTCTAAATAAGTCTCCCTAGAGATGTATACCTAATATAAGTCTATCTAATAGATATGAATTTAAGTATTTTTATCTCCATCAAATACTATCCCATAAATAACCCTTAATATAAATTATAACAATTGTATACAATAACTAAATTGTCCATTGGGCCTTATAATCTTTGGCTAGGGCTTGCAAATAACAGTCTATGCGTCTTAATCATGGGCTTTGACACGAATATGTCCAATTAGGCTCATTTTTAGCATTTAGCTCCATATTTTTCTCTCTTCGCCAATATTACCTGAAAATTGACAATTAAGCTTAAGTGATGTAAAAGCAATTATTTTCACCATATTATATATAGAAATATATCATTAAAGCTCTAAATACCCTTAAATATGTATATATAATTTGGACCGATCATCCGACCATTTACTCCGATGATTAAGTCAGTAATATGTGAAATGGTGGCTTAAAGTAGAATGAGTGTCTCAAATAGTATGTACCTATAAATAATATATTATAGTTCCTTCTATAGACATTGAAGATCTCTTCATCCTATTAAGAGAAGAACTCTGTAGATGTAGGTGATAGGTCATAAATAGTTATACTTATTGTGTTTAATTTCCTTACATTTTGATTGGATAATGTGCTTAATTGTGAAAATTGTGTTTATTCTGATCTATATAGTGAAATATCAAGGATTGAGTAGAATTCAGTCTAAAGACATGTTCTAAAGCATCACTTATAAAAAACCAAGTCTTTTGGACAAAGAGCAAAAATTTGGGCAGAAGATCATTTTCAATAAGGAGTGACCACGCCTTACAATCCGTAAGCTGCTGGAACTTGCAGAAGAGAGCTTCAAATTTTTCAAGATAAATTCGTGGTGGACTCACTTCTATATAATTTCCTCTCTTTTTGGAAGTGTTGGATAAAGAGAACTTTCTCCCATATATTTAGGATTTTAATTTGTTTAGATTACTCTTTATCTTATCATTCCTTATAGGGATAAGATCATATAGGAAGTTTATTTCTTTTTGATAAGGATACTCTTATTAGTATTTAGGTTTAACTTCTTATAAAAGGAGGCTAGTTCTACCAAGTAAAAGGACGGCTAGATACTTGATATTCTTATTCTTCTTCTATTCTTTACAATTCTTGTGAATTCTTACCCCACCATGAGTGGCTAAGTTTTTAGTTTCTAATTCAAGAGTGAATAAATTCCAATTGTGATTTTGTGAGGCTTTGTACTTAACAGAATTCTTCTTTAATTCAAGTATTCTTTATTTCTTATTTTTATTATTTATGAATTATTGATATTGATTGAACTGACGACTCAACTTTGATATTGATTTTTCTATTGCTAAACTTTGAGTTTGTGATATGTAATTGTCATGAACGATTGACATGAACGATTGACACAAGTAGGCTCATGTGTGTGTGATTGCGGCTTATTTGAATTACATAGCTTGCATGATAGGCTCTAGGAAAATAAAGGAACAAGGTTAATTCAATTGCAGTTATCTTAATTAATTAATGTTGGTTTAGTCATTCTCATTATTCTTAATGCTATCATTAAGTTGATATGAAACGCTATCGTGCCCAGTTGACTAATGGTGAGTTTTGATTTAGATTTGGGTTTGAGTCAATTATATTAGGAGAATTACACTTGTTGCCGCTTTTTCGAATAAGTAGACTAAGTACTTGAATAGAAGAATTGATATTATAGCTTATGATCATGATTACAATTGGATGGGATTAGCACTCTTGAATTGAAAATTTGTTAAGATTGATTTTTTATTTACTTTAATATCCAGCCTTCATTATTTTCTGCTTATTTATAATTTTGATTCAAACATTCAAAATCCCCCCATTTTTATTTTACTTTGAGAAGCTATCCACATTGGTTCCCTTGGGATTCGACCTGGTTTCACTATTTCTACAAGTTAGTTTAGGAAAATCAGTAATTTATTTTGAAGGGCTTCAACAACCCGTTCAAATTTGGCGCCGTTGCCGGGGAGCCTATTTTAGTTTGTCATTATTTAATTTATTTGTTTATGACTCATTTTTCTCAAGATATTGATTTGCAGTTTAATCCTGAAATTGAGAAGACATCGCGTCGATTAAGAAAGAAGACTAAACAAAAGAAAAAGTTGTCTCATAGAGGAGTTGGAAATAGATTTGGCTATTGGTGACACATCTATTTTTCAAGAAGTTACAGAAAATATGGCGAACAGAACTCTCAAAGAGCTAGCTGCTTCGGATTTAAATCAACAACCTTTATGCGTTACATCTCCCAATATTACAGTTGATTTTGAATTAAAATCTGGTTTAATTCACTTACTCCCTTCTTTTTATGGATGTGCAGGTGAAGATCCTCATAAACACTTGAAAGAATTCCATATTGTATGCTCCGGAATGAAGCCACATGGTGTGACTGAAGAGCAAATGAATCTTAGAGCTTTTCCCTTTTCTTTGAAGGATAAAGCAAAAGATTGGCTTTATTATCTACCCTCCGGTTCAATAACAACATGGAATGAGATAAAAAGATTGTTCTTAGATAAGTTCTTCCCTGCAACAAGAGCTGCCAACATCAGAAAAGAAATTTATGGCATAACACAGTTCACTGAAGAAACATTGTATGAGTATTGGGAAAGGTTCAAGCATAGCTGCCCCCATCATCAAATTTCTTAGCAACTCTTAATCCAATACTTTTATGAAGGATTATTGCCAATGGATAGGAGTATGATTGATGCAGCAAGTGGTGGAGCTTTGGTAGACAAGACACCTGAAGAAGCCAAGCAATTGATTTCAAACATGGCTGAAAATTCTCCAGCAATTTGGTACAAGAGCTGATGGAGCTACAAGGCGAGTTAATGAGGTAATCACTAAAAATCTTGAAAATCAAGTTTCTGATTTAACTGCTTTGGTTCGTCAAATGGCTGTAAGGCAATTGCAAATGACAAAAGTTTGTAGAATATGCTTAGTTCAAGGACATCCCACCGATATGTGCCCAACATTGCAATAAGACTCGATGCAAGAGGCTAATGCTCTAGGCGGATTTACTGGTCAACCTCAAAGGAAATATGACCCTTTTTTCAATCATTATAACCCTGGATGGAGAGATCACCCGAATTTGAGCTATAGAAACTAAGGAGGATAACAGAATTATCCTTCCTAGAATTTTATTAGACCACCTCAAGTTCTCCAAAAACCTCAAGCTTCAAATTCAGGTATGTCTTTGGAAGATATTGTTAAAAATCTTGCTAACAATGCTCTTCAATTTCAATAGGAAACAAGGTCAAGCATTCAGAATTTAGGCAATCAAATTACTCAATTGGCTACGTCGGTTAGTAAATTGGAGGCTCAAAATTCTGGAAAACTACCTTCACAACCAGAGATGAATCCAAAGGAGAATGTTAGTGTAATTTTTCTAAGAAGTGGAAAGGAGATACCTTCAGGATCGATTCCACTTAAAGGAAGTGAACCGAGCAAGGAAAAGGAAGAAGAAGCTTCCTCTAAAGCATCACGTGGGGTAAAATTCGATCCTCCTCTATCTCTTTCATCTCACACTCCATTACCTCATTTTCCTAGCAGATTAGCTAAGCCAAAAGAACATGAGCAAGAAAAGGAGATCTTGGATACATTTAGGAATGTGGAGATAAATATCCCATTATTGGATGCTATCAAGCAAATTCCTAAATATGCAAAGTTCTTGAAGAAATTGTGCACAAACAAAAGAAGGATGAAGGAAAAGGAAAAAGTGGTGGTAAGTAAAAATGTATCGGCTATCTTGCAAAAGAATATACCAGAAAAATGCAAGGATCTAGGTATGTTTTCATTACCTTGTGTTATTGGTAATACGAAAATTGAGCGTGCCATGTTAGATTTGGGAGCTTCTATTAATGTCATGCCATTTTCTATTTATCAAGATTTGAAACTAAATGACTTGCAAAAGACTGGTTTAGTGATTCAATTAGCTGATCATTCTTATATTCATCCCCTTGGAGTTGTTAAAGATGTTTTGGTGCAGGTTAATGAGCTCATATTTCCTGTCGACTTTTACATTTTGGAAATGGATGGTAATTCTTCATCAAAATCAGCTTTGATTTTATTAGGACGACCATTCATGAAAACTCCTAAGACAAAGATTAATGTAGATGAGGGTACTCTCTCCGTAGAGTTTGATGGAGAGATTGTTAAATTTAATATTTTTGATGCAATGAAATATCCTAATAATGTACATTCTCTTTGCCATATTGATGTAATTGATCCAATTGTGTAGGAAGTATTTGCAAAAGAAAGTGTTAGTGATGAGCAAGAATTAGATGCACAATCTAATTTAAAAGGAATCGATTATGAGATTAGTTAAAAAGTATTATTATATAATTCTCGATTGAAGCTTATACCTGATAAGTTTTGTTCTCAATGGATCAGCCCATTTGTTGTTACTAATGTATTTTCCTATGATGCAGTGGAAATTAAAAGCTTGGATTCGGATAAAATTTTCAAAGTGAATGGTCATAGATTGAAGATCTTCTATGAGGATGAAATTTTTTCATGTCTCATTAGTTTTCCTTTGGATCACCTCACTTATTTGGATGACTCAAATGTTTCATCATTCCGTCGAGCATAACGATGTTAAACAATTGCGCTATTAGGAGGCAACCCAAATGCTTTCTTTATTGTTATTTATACTTTTTATTTTCTTTCACTTAATTTATTTTATTTTCTAATATTTTTTTTTGAAGAAGTTCAATTATTTTCTGGCAGGAGACTAATTTTGATAAGGCGTGACCACGTCTTTTACAGCTCTTCTAGAAGCATTAACTGAATTTTTTTTATAAAAGCTCATTTCTTATAAGACATGACCGCGCCTTGTTTCCAAACATCTTCTGTTTTGTTTTAAAAACTGCTGTTAATCTTACAGAAGCTCGTTTCTTATAAGGCGTGACCACGCCTTGTTTCCAAACATCTTCTGTTTTTGTTTTTTTTTTTAAAAAAAACCTGCACTTCAAGTTACAGAAGCTCGTTTCTTATAAGACGTGACCACGCCTTGTTTCAAAACATCTTCTGTTTTGAAAACTGCACTTAAAATTATAGAAGCTCGTTTTTTATAAGGCGTGACAACGCCTTATTTCAAAATACCTTCTGTTTTGTTTTGAATTTCATTTTTTTTATAGAAGCTCGTTTCTTATAAGGCGTGACCACGCCTTGTTTCAAAACATCTTCTGATTCATTTTGACTTCTCTACTTCATTTTATTTATTTATTTATTTTATTTATTTTATTTATTTTTCTTATTTATTCATTATGGAACAAAAAAAAAAGGAAGAAGAAGAAGAAAGAAAGTTTTATTTTACAGCAGCCACCAACGTTTTATTTTATTTTGCAACAGCCATCACCAAAACTTTCTATTTTCACTAGGCGGTTCTACCTCCTTTCCCACCATCACCATTGACTATTCAGTCCGAGTTGCTCGCAAATCAGGGGAGTTTCATATTTCTTTTCATTTCTTTTGTGAGCCATTTTCTTTTTGATACATTGAGGACAATGTATAGTTTAGGTGTGGGGGAGGAATATGATAATTACATGATTTCCTTTTCTTTTTGAAAATATTTTTTTTATGCTTATAATTAGGTATGCTTTAATTCATATGTGCTAATTCTTCTTTTACAACCTTGAGTTTTGTTTTGATAATCTAGAATACCATGTAAGTTAGATATACATTTTTGGTTTGAGTTTTAATGCATGAAAGAGATAAGCATGATTAGTATTTTTAAAAAATTATCTGATGGTATCTCATTAGTTTATTGATTGAAAAATACGCAAGACTTGATACAAATTTGAACATTCAAGTGAGCTTTTGAGCCAAAGAGTAATTCATTATATTTTGCTCTAATTTTTTTTTTGAGTGTTATCAAACTTAGTATGATTATTCTAGAACTTGCTTGTAAATGCACATTGAGACCACATCTTTAGATTGATGCTTTAATATGAAAAGGGCAATTAGGATTAACCTATTCTTAAACTCTTAAAATACCTACCCTGTTGATTTCCCTTTTAGTTAGCCACTTTGAACCTATTTTCTATTTTCTTTTTTCTTGTTTTTAACACATGTTGTTTAACCCAAGACCTTTCATTTGCTACCTCTATTTTTCTACCCTTGTCAAAACAAGAAGGGAAGTGTTGCATAGTACAAATGAAATAGGAAAAAAAAGAGAAAAAAAAAGAAAAACAAAAAAAAAGAAGAGGGAAAGAAAAGGAAGAAAGGTAGAGAAAGAAAGCTGATATTTATTCATTTCATGAAAGAGAATAATTGGAGAAGTATTCATTAAATATATTGAATTGAATTATTACATGTTATTTCTACAAAGTTTTTAGTGCTAATATAAGATATGGGAATAAATCTCAAAGTTTTTGTAGTGTGTTTTATGGTGATGTGGCATAGTTATCATGCAGGTAACTAACCTTTTTGTCTTGATTGTGAAACACTTTAATTTTTCCTTTTATCATACCCTTTCCTAAGCCCTATTACAACCCTTGTAAAGTCCCTTTGATTTTTGCATCTAATTCATATATAGTGGTGGGGACTTGATTTATTAGCAAGCTTATGGTAATAACATGCTATGTTTTGATTCTGAGAGTAAATGCACCCTAAACACTTTGAGAGTATTGAGTGAAACCATGTTAGAGTGTTAAGTCTTATTGCTTTGATTTTGATGAATTAGTGAGATATTTGTTCTTTTTACAAAATTTATCCTATGAGTGCTACTCTCTTAATTGTCATTATTATTCAACTCATTGATGTATGTTTAACTTATTTGGTATTTGTGGAGATTAAAAGAGATAAAAAGGAAGTAGAAAGAAGAATTGGTATGTTGAATTGAGGTATGCTTGACGACAAACATAAATTAGGTGTGGGTGAATTTGATAGATCATAAATAGTTATACTTATTGTGTTTAATTTCCTTACATTTTGATTGGATAATGTGCTTAATTATAGAAATTGTGTTTATTCTTATCTAGATGGTGAAATATCAAGGATTGAGTAGAATTCAGCCTAAAGACATGTTTTAAAGCATCACTTGTCAAAAACCAAGTCTTTTGGAGGAAGAGCAAAAATTTGGGCAGAAGATCATTTTCAATAAGGCGTGACCACGCCTTACAATCCGTAAGCTACTGGAACCTCGACAAATGTCATTATTGTTACGCCGACCACCAGGTAGCAGCTTCTGGCGACTCGCTTCTACCGCAGGGGCTCACGTTTGATTAGCTAGTTGGTGAGGCAATAGCTTACCAAGGCGATGATCAGTAGCTGGTCTATACTAGTTGAAACAGATATGGGTAATAGAATAGAAACTTCTTAATCCTATGATTCAACAATTTTCTTTGAAGATGATGATACGAAAAATGAAAAATCCAAAAACTGCAGAAGAAAGCTTCGAATTTTTCAAGATAAATTTGTGGTCGACCTACTTCTATATAATTTTCTCTCTTTTTGGAAGTGCTGGAAAAAAAAAACTTTCTTCCATATATTTAGGATTCTAATTTGTTTAGATTACTCTTTATCTTATCCTTCCTTATAGGGATAAGATCATATAGGAAGTTTATTTATTTTTTATAAGGATTCTCTTATTAGGGTTTAGGTTTAACTTCTTATATAAGGAGGCTAGTTCTACCAAGTAAAAGGACAGCTGGATACTTGATATTCTTATTATTCTTCTATTCTCTACAATTCTTGTGAATTCTTACCCCACCCTGAGTGGCTAAGTTTTTAGTTTCTAATTCAAGAATGAATAAATTCCAATTGTGATTTTGTGAGGCTTTGTGCTTAATAGAATTCTTTTTTAATTCAAGTATTCTTTATTTCTTATTTTTATTATTTATGAATTATTGATATTGATTGAACTGACGACTCAACTTTGATATTGATTTTTCTATTGCTAAACTTTGAGTTTGTGATCCGTAATTATCATGAACGATTGACACAAGTAGCAAGGAGCTGACTTATGTGTGTGTGATTGCGGCTTATTCGAATTACATAGCTTGCATGATAGGCTCTAGGAAAATAAAGGAACAAGGTTAATTCAATTGCAGTTATCTCAATTAATTAATGTTGGTTTAGTCATTCTCATTATTTTTAATGCTATAATTAAGTTGATATGAAATGCTATCGTGGCCAGTTGACTAATGATGAGTTTTGATTTGGATGTTGGGTTTGAGTCAATTATATTAGGAGAATTACACTTGTTGCGGCTTTTTCGAATAAGTAGACAATGGATGGAATTAGTACTCTTGAATTGGAAATTTGTTAAGATTGATCTTTTATTTACTTTAATATTCAGCCTTTATTATTTTCTGCTTATTTATAATTTTGATTCAAAAATTCAAAATCCCTCCATTTTTATTTTACTTTGAGAAGCTATCCACATTGGTTCCCTTGGGATTCGACCTGGTTTCACTATTTCTATAAATTAGTTTAAGAAAATCAGTAATTTATTTTGAAGGGCTTCGACAACCCATTCAGTAGGTCGTCCTAATTTTATAGGACATGTTCTCTTGACTGTTACCAGAGTCCTAGGTCGAATCGGACTCCTTAACTAGAGTCCAATCATGATACGTTCTCTAAGACTCCTAGTTGTAGTGAAAATGTGAACTTGTTCAATCCCGTCTTTCTTGAGTATGACTAATTGATTTATGATGCTTGGTTATTATTAGTCCCCCCTTTCTTGAGAGTATTTATACTCAATATTTATCTTTTTACTCGTACTCGGTTAACTCTGCCATCTTAATACTTTCTAATGGACTGGATCAAAGAATGTTCCGTGCTTGATTAGGTCTTTAGTAAGAGATAAGATCGGTAGTATCGTTTGAATTTCAAACATCCGAGACGCCTGACATGCCCACTGACGTTTCATATGTCATGTCCATCATTATGGGAGCCGTTTCCATTTATGACTTATCGATTGTTGGTTATGCCCCTTCATTCCAGAATTCACAAACTCGAAATGTATTTTTATCAATTCATAAGAGCTTATAAAACATATCTTTTTCTTCCTCTCCCATGCTTTCTACCATTTTTCTGCATTTCATCTTCTCTAGTTAATCAAGTCTTTTCTGCCTCTCGATTTGTGCGAGTACTTGCCTTTTTTTCCTGCCTGTAACTCCGTTTCTTCGTAAGGTTGTCTGCATCTGTCACTAGTAAGTGCTTCACTCATTTTATTCTTCTCCTTTTGCGTTCCTTTTTCTTTTATTTCCATGGAGTTGTCTTATCCTTCTTCTCAAAATCTAATTTCTATGTGTATTGACGGGACGAGTTTGTCCAAACTCATTTCTAGAATCCTTCTACTGACTTTGTCAATAAGGAGAGGCCCTCCTCTCAGTTGGAAGAGGTTGAGGACCCTGATTCCTCTTTCGAAGATGGTGAGAATGACCACCATCTCTATCCCTCAAAAATGACCCTGACCCAACTTAGATACGTCCAAGCTCGGTATAAAATCGTGACCTCTTATACTTTAAAAGAGGTGCCTAAGGATTTCTTAGGTAATAATGTTCAAGCTCGGTATAAAATCGTGACCTCTTATACTTTAAAAGAGGTGCTTAAGGATTTCTTAGGTAATAATGTTTTCGAGTCCAAGCATATAGTATTATATGAGGAGAATCCTAAAGCAGGCCTTAGAGTTTTTATATAATTGCTTAAAAGAAACGAGAAGACGAATAGAGTTCAAGTGGAGTTGTGCAATAGACACGTTCATGTCAAGACTTATCGACAGATTTGCAACGGACAACTGACAGAAGTTTACCATCAGCAAGAATTCATTGATAAATTTCGCAGCAAAAATTGGCGGCAGGTACACCGACGGATTAAGGACGGTTCATCGACTACTATTACCGACGGTTTTCTTAACTTGTCGGTAAATTATGGCGCGAATTTGTCACAAAAAATAGAGACAACTTTGAATTATTCAGCAACGGCTGAGGGGAGTCGCTAATTTATCAGTAGAATAATCTGTCCGTAAATTGCTTACACGAAATGTAGCGTTACAGGCAAGCAATTTACCGGCAGATTATTATGTCGGTAACTGTAAAGACACTATAACACTGCGTTTTGTTTAAGCAATTTATTGATGGATTATTTTATTGGTAATCCATCAGTAAATAAATTAATTGAAACGCAACATTTCCATGGTCCCTTACATTTGAGGAGTTAACCTAACTCCTCAAGCAACAGTAGTTGCCCCTCCCCTCTCTCCTTCTTCACTCTCACCCCTCCCTTGTGCCACCACCCTCATGTGCCGCCACTGCCGTCATCCTTGTTGAAGAGGTAAGTACTTTTATTTTTGTATTTTCTACTTTTAAAATTTGATTTATATTAAATGTTAATTTTCTATTTTTTTATATTCTTTTGTATTTTTTATATTTTCTGATTTTTTTATATTTTTTGTTTTATATTTGATTTAGATTATCTGTTAATTTAAATAGTAAGATTAATTTAAGAGTTAATTTTAAATTAGTTTGAGTTAAATTAATAATTAAATTAAGTAGATAATAAATTAAACAATGAAGTAGTTAGAAAAGCTAGTAAATTATAATTTTTTTATTCTAATAATTAATTTAGATAGTAAAATTAATTTAAAAGTTAATTTTAGATTAGTTCGAGTTAAATTAAAAATTAAATTAAGTAGATAGTAAATTAAATAATGAAGTAGTTAGAAAAATTAGTAAACTATAATTTTATTTTTGTAAATATATTAGGTAGTAAATTAAATATTTTTACAAATATATAGTGAATTATAATTATTAAATAGTTGGAAAAATATTTATCTAAATAGTTAGTTAACTTAATATTTTATTATTTTAGTATGTTTAAATTAAAAGTAAGTAAATTAAATAGTTAGGAGAATATTTATTGTGTAAATTAACTAATCCATTACACAATAATTAGTTAGAAAAATTTACATAATAAATACGCAGGCTTTTAATTCTTTAAACAATATTTAAAAAGTGTGTAATTTTTTATTTGATGTTCGATTATATTTAATTTATTTATTTGCGGAAAAATTTATTATGTAATGCCAAATGTTTGATAGCCCGAGAAGTATTGGAGGCGTAAGCTTTTTATTTTTTAAAATATTCAAGAAGTGCATAATTTTATTTAAATTGATGTCTACTTATATTTTATATATTTGTTTAGCGAAGAAATTTATTGTATAATGTTGGGCATTTGATGGCTTGAGAAGTATTGGAGGTGCATGCTTTTAATTTTTTTAACAATATTTAAGAAGTGCAAAATCTTTTATTTGATATTTGATTATATTTTATTTATTTAATTGGCAGAGAAATTTATTGTGTAATGTCGGGCATTTGGTGGCTCAAGGAGTATTGAAGGCGCAACCTTTTTATTTTATTTAAATATATTAGAAGTGTGTAATATATTATTATAGAAAATGGACTCATTTTACAAGTGGTAGATGTTCTTTTTATACGGGAGATGTTGCAGATTTTCAGTAGCTTGTTTTGAGAAAAAACTAGAATGCTTCTAGGAGTTAACAAATTATTTTACTAAATCATATCTTATGACTGAGAACTAAATATGTAAGTTATATGTGTCCTCACGAGTTATAAATAAATTTAGATTGAGATTGGTTTCACAGTAGGCTTAATACTGATGGAACGATTAACAAATATTTTGTATAAAAGGCTCAAATTATAGTGAAATCGAGAGTGACTATTATGGACAATTAATAAAGATTCTACAGTTAGAATATTCAAGACTCCCAATTAAACAAATTGTACTATTCAAATGTGAATGGTTTGATCCTACGAGTAATGTTGGGATGAAGGTGTATAGATTATATCTTTTAATAGATGTTAACTAAAGGCACAGACTCAACAAGTATGAACCATTTATTCTCACTACGCAAATTGCACAAATCTATCATGTCTCTTATCCCAGCTTGAGAATGGATAAGTTGGACTGGTTGGCTATATGCAAAATCAAGGCGAGGCCGATTTTTTATTTTTCTACTAAAATTGAGGCACTAATAATCGGCAATACAACCTATCAAGAAGATGAGCTAGTGAATCTGCATACCAATGAAACATCTGCAGTCATTGATGAATTTGTAATCTTGAATTATGCTAAAGGTGATTTAGTTGATGATGAACATGAAGATTAAGATGAACTAATACTTGAGTCGGATTCAAAAGATATAGATGAAGATGAGGATGATAGTGATTAGTTTGAATAGATATTTCTTATATTTAGTTCAATTTATTTATTAAGACTGTAATTTTGTGAGAATTCATGCTTGTAACACTGTAATTTTAAACAATTAATTTTGATGTAATTTACTTATGTAATATATATGCTATAAATATGTATAGGTTTTACACATGGTAGGTAAGAAGAGAGACGCTAGTAGGCGTCAATCTACTACACCTAACCATCTCCACCTATCACCACACATCCTCTACCTCCTACTACACATACTGCACCATCACCACCACCACATCCTCCACCTTCAGCTTTACAGCCTTCATCATCATATACTCTCCCACCTCCACAGTCTTCATCATCACATCTACCTCGTCCTCCTAGTACATACTCTCCATCACCACCTACATTGGTGGATATACCAGCTTGACCTCCATTGATGGCTATACTATATAGTACACCATCTATAGTTGAGTTTGCATCCCATGCTGATTCTAGATCGATACATAGTTGCCTTCGATTGCACTTGCACAATAATATGTAAGCAATATATAATTTATTTTATTATATATGCATTTTGTAAATATTTATTTATTAAATTATATGTACTAACATGTATTATGTTTTATATATTTTGTTAGAGGTATCTAGGTCTTGCTCACACAAGATTCAGAAGATTTTTTAGGAGAAGATAGACGTAGAAGGGATTAGGTGGAAGTCAGTTTCTAAGGAAACTAAAGACTTCTACTTTGATGAATTTAAGGTATTTTTTTTATAAATATTGTTCAAACAAGTGTAACTCCATATCATAAAAAACAAGACATCTATTTTTCCAGAAGTAGTGCTTGTGGGAGGAAGCAGTAGATGCCCTAATTCGAGAGGCGTGGAAGAAGAAAGCTGCAACTCCATATCATATGATATGATATGCAAGCTAAACAAGGCAGGCAAGAAGCTAGAGTTAATGGATTCAGAAGCTTGGGAAAGATGGCAGCATAAATGGAACACGCCCGAGTCCAAACGGATATCAGAGCAGTATTCCTGGAATCAGTTGTCACATGCTTCTGATGGTTCTAGACCATCTTCGCATACATGAGGCACGACTATCCAACAAGAGCATGGGGGATGACTTGTAAGTTTTATTATTTCAATTCTTTTTAATACAATATATATTTTAATAACTTATATTCACTTTCTATTAATCAGGCGCAATTACTAAGATGCCCACTTACTGTTTCAGAGTTGTTTCTACACACCCACACCAAAAAGGTGGAGGCCAAACTTTTGTAGACTCGAAGTCTAAAGTTATTCATGTACGGTGACTTAATGTAAAATCTCTTTCATTCTATTTTTTGATTTATTGACATGTCTTGAATTGTTTCACTCAATTTTTAGGATACATATGAGACAAGGAGAGAGCAGCTTACACAAACTTCTGAGGCCATGGATGACAACTCTTTATTCTTTAACATTGTCGGAGGTAAAAAGCAGAGTTCAGTCTACAGCCTCAACTCGCAAGCTTCTGAGTTTTATCGATGCGGTTCTGCCTCTTCTTCAACTATATACTCTCCTAATGGTAGTACAGATTTCACCAAGATTCAGTACTTGTAGACGAGGGTGTTTGAGTAGAATGTGCAATTGTAGGAGCAGAATGTACAAATTCGAAACTTGCAGCAGCATTTGCAGGATCTTACCCGCCAGATCCATGAGATACGCTCTGCTCAAACTAAGCCCCTTCCCTAGTCTCCTAGTGATGACGAGTCACTAGCTTATTAGTTTATTTTTGACATTTAGATTGTATTATAATTTTTGACACTTGCCATTTTTTTATATCATTGTAATATTTATGTCTCACACTTGTTTACTTTTGTAAATTTTTTTAATATACAATTAATTATTCAGGTGTACTTAAAATTAAAATAAAATCATTATATTTTAATCCAGCAACTTACCGACAGATTACCGATGAAATTATTGTTATAGGTACCAATAATTTACTAATGGATTACCGACGGATTTTGAACATTTTTTATTAAGTAAAGAAACTGTCGCCAAATGTCCAATTTACCGACGGATTTCCAACAATATTTCTGTCGGTAAATTGTCTCCACTTAACAAAAAGGAATACACTTTATCGATAGCCTTTTTGGCAAATTAGAAATGGTCGTTGCTGTCGGTAATTTACTGATGGTTAGGTTTTTCATCGGTAAATTATTACCAACAATAGAATTACCGATGAATTATTTTTAATACTAATCTATCGGTATTTGTGTTTACCAATGATTTGCTTTCCATTAACGATGTAATTTTCTATTGGTAAACTGTTAGTTTTTTATAATGAAAGTAGTATTTTAATTATACTTTTAATATTATATTGACTAATAAATAAATTTATTGACTGTACAATAATTTTTAAGCTCAAAAACTATCAAATATTAATTATATATCTAATTTAATATCAATGTAACAAGTAAAGAATTAAATTAACAGACTAAAATAACAATAATAATAATTTTAAAAAATATAATTTGTATAATTATAATGCTAAATTAAAAAATATTTAGATTATTTTATTTTTTAAATAATAAAGAATTAAATAATTAATATTTAAATACAGCGTGTGTATATTAATTTAAAAAAATAATATTAATAAATGTTAGCAATGACCAATATAATAAAAAATATCAGCTGCTACAAACTCGTTGCCCGACATCGTTAATTATTTCATTTACTTTTCTATCTTTTTTATTATTTTTGAATAAATCCCGTCAACTCGTGGAATTATCTAAAACATATGAATATTAAAATGTCAAAGCAAAAGCTTTTCGATGAGCTTCATCCAATATGATATCTGTGGGATTGGCTGTAGAATGGATGATTGACAAGTTGAATCCAATACAATACAAAAAACTCCAGACTTGTTGAATGAATATGACAAACCTGTTTTTAGAGAGATGAAACTGTGAAACGATGAGACTGAAGACTCGTGGTTGTGGAGAAGATAAAACGATGCCCGAGCCTGAGTTTGACATGTTTGGTAACTCCCTAACTTCATCATATTACATGGAGGCCTTCCCGAGTTTACCATCTCAAAGCAAAAGGTTTCCTGAGTATCAAACCAGATTCAAGAACAATTCCTCAGTATCACTGTCTAGAAGAATTCTTGGACTCCTGCTTTCATGCTCTACCGGTTGTGTCTTGATTTACGATTTTATATGGTGAGGCTTCTATATTTTGGTTTAAACGAGGTATCTTTACATGTCTCACTGGAGGGTGAACTGACTCTATTTTTTCATAATTTATTTTTCAATCTATAATTTTAGATTTTATAAGAGGATTTAAGGTTTTAAAGGGGTATAAGATATTATTTTTTTATGTATATATCTCAAACCAATTAAAAAATAGGATATGTGCTTTGTTTTGAACAACAAAATTGAAAAATTCGTTCTGAATTTCAGATCTTGTGTTTATAAAATGTTTAAAGAACCACAACCTTTTTTCTATGTTTTTTTTTAGAATAGAAGTCTCTGTGTAGATATGTTTTATTTATAATAAAACATAGATTTCATTCTACATGTTTTCATTTAGATTTTCAGTTATAGCAGAAGTTATAAGTGAAGCAGGAGATTTTTCGTCTCTACTGGCATATACAGGTCTGTGGATCCATAACCTACTTTGTGGAGATCAGTGCTAGGTATGTCTGAGGTGGAATACCTCAATTGATCCCTAAATGGTAGATGTATACTGGTGGTAGATCTGGTTTTATATTTGAATCTCGCTTTCCATAAGACAAGTTTATGACTGAAGGAAGGTTTAATGGTATCCCTACATTAATGGTTTCAGAAGTTGAGGCTTCATCAGAAAACCTCGAACTGGTGGACTTTCTATCAAAAGAAAGTCTCACACTGCCATCCAGAAGTTGTATAATGTTTCTGACCTGGCTGTTTGTTTTAGAGGGTTCAGAAGGTTCTTCTTCTTTAGGATCTACTACTCATTCTAAGATCCATTAGTCTGGAAGGGTTATATCTCTCCATTTTATAGATCTAGGAACTACAATGTTAGATTTTGTAAAATCTGTCTGTAATAAAAGAGTTTCTATCTTTTTAGATTGGACTTTGTGTTTAGTTGCAAAGGCTGAAACCATGGTCTTGTAATAGATTTTGTATATTAAGGCTATTGAATTGATCCTTTCAGCATTTTATAATTGTGAGTTTTAATCTGCAGAATTAAAGATTGCAAAATACTTTTATCATTTACAGAAATTATTATGTTTGGATAACATTCAAAAGCTATTGGTCTACTATACAGATTGGATTCTACTAAACTAAGTAAGGAATTTCTGGAAGTTAATGAACCTATTATCCCTAAGGACTGCTAAGATGGATGTATTTAAAACCTTCTTTTGTTAAAGGTTTAATTCCAACTTGGATTAATCCTATGTGAATGTATTTAAAGTTTTTATCTCTGTGATCCTGTAAAGATTTTGTAGAGAGAAGTTTTTTTTTTTTTTTTCAAAAGGTTTGGATAATTGAATATCCTTTTTTTTTGTTTTGATAGTGAAATCGATTTTAAAAAGATTGAAGCTTGAGGTTTTATAGATTTGTTCTTTGCCGACTTTTGAAATTTTTCAATCATCGATTTGCTTTTCAAAGTTTTCAATTATATACTCTTTAGAGTTTACAATCCTATTTTCTGATCCAGTAGAGGAACTCGAAAAAGAAGTAAATCTATAAAAAAATTGATCCATATTTTAAACAATGGTTATTTTAAGATTAAAAAGGTGCAGGTTATGAAGGTAATATTATCCGATTTACAGCCTATCTCAAGATTTACAACAGAGAACACACCAACTCAAATCGTCTACATCCTAATCTTTGAATAGTTACTGTTTAAATTATAAACCAATACTCTATAACCTACCCCTCTCCCGGGCTTTGATACCAAAGAGGAGATAACTACTCAAAACTATAGAGGGATAAGTATAAAAAATGAAAACTTAAAACTTAAACCATGTTTAAGTTTGTGTATGACTACAAAATGAAAACAAAAGTATTTTTTGATGCACAGGATTCTCTATTTCAGAGATAAGTGCGAAGCATACATAGAGCAAAAGGTAAACAAGAAGATTTCCAAAACTGAAAGTTTTATCGATAAAACAGACTTACATAGGTTTTAGTTTCTAGTTCTTTTGGTAATAGGAAAGGAAAAGATACTGTGGATAGTGGAACTTCTACCTCCTCTTGCTTCGTTTTCCTCCTTTTATAGACATCCTGGGGTGTTTGTCCTTAGGAAAGAAGTGAATGCTATCTCAGGGTTATATGGAGAAGAGCCTATCCTTTGGTACTATGGATAGTGGATGTCAGTCCATGAGTGGAGCAATGCTTATTTTCTAGCGTTGGCAAGAGACATTGTTTTAATAAAGCCTGCAAAGATTTTCTACAATGGTTTTACTGTTCTTTTCTTCTTCTTTTTTTCTTTTTTCTCTTTTCTTTTTTTTCTTTTCTTTTTTTTAAAGACCTGCTAGGTTTTCAGTCTTATACAAGTCATGCACCCCTGGCTGATCAGCCATTGCTTTACCACTAGTTTTAGGATTTTTTTTTGAGACATTAAAAGAGTCTCATCATTTTACGCTGAATTTTCAAACAAAGGTGATTATACCATAATTTTTGGTATAGTCATAATCTCACTGCATCACTCAGGGTAAGAAGAATTTTGAACTGAACATGAATAAAGGGGTTAATCTTCAGGACGTTTATAATAGGTTCTGAAAAGGTCATATGACTCTTTTACTTATGGTAGAAGAAGGTTAGGGATTGAACTAAAGTAATTCCACCATTGGGAGGTGAACCATAAGGAGAATTTGGATTTTTTAGTTCAGTGTCTAGTAGAAAAGCCAAGAATGGTATTATTTTTTTTTTTAATATTTTGGATGAGAAAGGTGCTAACCATGCCTACTGGTAATCCTAGTAGTTATAGGTTAGGCAGTGGTTGATTTTATTTTGGAAGGAGATAGGGAAGGCTTTGGGGTTTGACAAATCTTGTCCCTATTCTAAAGAGTGGAGAACCTTTAGAATATGACAAGTGGAATATATAGGATCAGGCTTTGTGTCTTCATTGATGAAGTGTTTAAATTTCGTCGAAGCGGTATGTTACAAAATTGCCTCATAATAAGGTTGGAATTTTGAAAGATTCCAAGGTTTTGGGAGAATTTTTGATATTGCTATTGATAGATTTTTATTGAAAAATCCTTCTTCCATCGTAACATATTTTTGAAATTTCATTTATAAAAATACTCTGAATTTTTCTTTTTTGATTGAGAAAGAACAATCTGGCTATTTGGAGAAATCGTTTTAACTAAGTTTTTAGAATCTTCATGAGAAAGAAGGTTTTGGAAAATTCTTTTCTCTAATTTTAGAATAATATTGTGTTCAAAAGTTATACCTGATGCCTGTTGCAACACTTGCATGAGCTTTGGTTGTTTTGTAAAGTACTCGAGCCATGTTTGAATATGTTGTTATTTTGGGGAGGAGGAGGAGGCACTAGTTTGTGCGCCTTTTTCTTTTATCGGCGCTTCAATCTATGAAGTTATTGGTTGAGCGGATGAAATGGATTTTTTGTATGGGGTTTTAACTAGGGTTTTAGGTGTGTCTAGTTCAACTTGAACCATTTTTTCTTTATTTTTTCAAACCATTTATCTATTTTGTAGAAATTCTCGAGTTAACAAAATCTAGAACTGAATTCTTTTCTCCTTTGATAAATTCTATTTCAAAATGAAAGACTGAAAGAATAGTTTGCCACCTAGCAAAAATATGTTTCGATGCAATGTTTTGGACATCTTTTTGTAAAATTTCTTTTATACATTTACAATTAATACAGAGTAATTAAATTTTATTGAGTAAATCACTTTGAAATTTATGGATGCACATGACTATACTCAAAATTTCTTTTCTAATTGTGGAATAATTTCTTTGACAATCATTCTAATGCACAAAAGTGAATTATATGATGCACTCATGCCCATTATGTATTTTTTTTAAGATTCCTCCATACTCTATATCTGAAACATCCGTCTCTACTATTTTTGGTCGAGCAGGGTCTGCTAAGTGAAGGCAATAGATTTCTAGGACTAAGGTTTTAATTTTTTGAACTGTTTTAGTGTGCTCATTTGTCCATGATGTTGGAGTTTTCTTGAGCCTATCATGCAAGGGTTTGGCTAGGAGGTTTATGTTATGACAAAATTTTATGACATAATTTAAACTTCCTAAAAATCTTTGCAATTGTTTTTCATTAAGAATCTTATCGGAGAACTTATTTGCAAACTCTAGAGATCTCTTGTTATACCCGTAATTTTTAAAATTTAATTTCATTACTTTTCGGGGGCATTTTAGTAAATAAATACTTCGGTGTTTAATTCAGCATCTAGTAAAATATTTTCAAAATAATTGATTACTATAAGTAATATTTAAATTTTTTATTATCATAAATAATTTAATTATATCAATTTTCAGTAAAATTAAGGTATAGTATTGTAATTTTGATTAAATAAGTCAAGTTCTAATTAAATTTGTATATTACTAAAATTAAAGGGAGGACTTAAATTATGTTGAATATTATCTATTTAGCATCGAGATTATTTAAATAAGCTTTATATTTATGCTAACTTATTTGGCTGTAACTAAGTATTATGTGTATGCATATATATATTATGTTGTGTGTGTGTGTTTTAAAATAAATAGGATAATTGTTGTAAGGGTACTATAGCATAGTTGTTTTATATGGAAAGGTAATATGAGCAATTTTTTAAAAAATTGGTAAATTTATTTTTAGTCCCCAGCAAGTAGACCTGTTCATGGGCCCTGCACCACCCGCCAGCCAAGACGGCTTGGAAAAAAATTTTATGTACAAGCCCGGTCCGGCCCGAACTCACGAAAAACCCATACTCCTCGGGCCGGGTTTGGGATTTATATAGAAATCCAAGCCCGGCCCGACCCGATGTCTAGTTTAGTTAGAAAAAAATATGTCATATTCAACACTCGAACCTATGACCTTTTGCTTATAATTAAGTGCCTTACACCACTTAGCTAGTTATTATTTCTATTTATAGTTTTGTTGTTATTAATAATATATAAACAAAAAAAAAACCCTAAATGTAACTAAAATTTGGGACATCTATATTGTTGTTCTTTTATTTCAGTTTTTGGAGTTTTATTTAGATGGTTAAAAAAATTAATTGATGTTTGTATCTTCATTATCATGATTATTGGGTTTAAATTTTGAATATTTGTGTTGAAATTGGGTTTAAATTTTGAATATTTATGTTGAAATTGGGTTTAAATTTTAAATATTTGTGTTCAATTGTCGGCCGAGCCCGCCCAGACCCTGCCCGAGCCCGACCAAACCCGGCCAATGAATAGAGGTTTAATAGTTGGCTGGGCTTTTTAAAAAATTTCAGGCTCGGGCTTGGGTAGAGAGATATTAAAAAATCTTCGGGCTTGGGCAGGCTCGGGTTTGTTAAAAAAAAAGTCAGGCCCGGCTCATGAACAGGTCTACTAGCAAGAGACCTAAAAAATAATCCCATCCTCTCCTTCTCACCATTAACGCCACCACCTCCCTCTCCCCTGCACCCTCCATTTCTACTCACTACACTTGCTGCCCCTCCATCCCTTGCCTACTATGAACCACCCTCGACATCGCCAGCCTGTTTTCACTGTCCTCACCGCCTGTAGCCGATGAAGGAGAGGTGCTTGAGAGGAGGAAGCTTCCTTCCTTGTTGCCACCACTAAATCAGCCCTATGTTGTTGTTTCCTTGCCAATCCGACACCGGATTCTAACTCCCTACCATCAAAACTCCTTGGACAGCCTTCCCCTGCCATTTCTCTTGTCGGAGCAAAAATCCTTCCTCCACGATCTGGCATTTTCCGGTAAGAGCTAGACTGTAGATTTAGTATTTTTGGTTTTAGCATGTCTCAAGCTTCAAATAAACACTTCCGGATTTGAATTCTGATGCTGTTGATTGTACCGACTTTTGGACTTTGGTGTTTTCCGGACTCACAGAATTTTTGATTTTCGGCTCGGTCTAATTTTCTTTGGACCTCAAAAACTATTTTAGAATCTTAGAAAATATTCTTACTATTAATTGTCAATTATAAATAGTTTAATTTAATTAGATTTAATTAATTTATAACTTAGTTATAAATATTATAAATTAATTAGTATGATTAATTATTGTTCTGATTTATGATAAATGTGGTTGTGTATAATTAGTTTAAAGCAAATTGCTTGTGGGTTGGTTGAGAATTAAATGTTTATGCCGGACAAATAAATAATTTTATGGTTTGAATTGCGTTGCGAAGTCGGGAAAAAATAATGCAGTTCTAGTGGCCCGACTCCCGTTAAATAATTGCAGAATATTTAAAGTGTTTCTAGCAGGTTCTAGACCCGTTATATGAGGGGTAAACGTCCATATTTTAGGAGAGGTTTTGCCGAATTTTCGATAGAATTTTTGAGTCAAAATTTCTAGGCAGTCTAATCTAGGAGTCTAGGCCTAGGAAAAATTAAAAATATCTTATTAATTGAATTATTTCATGGATAAATAATCTGCCCGTCTAACCAGCTCCACCTGAGACGTAGGAATAGACTGCGGAGCACGACATAACTATGAGCTAAAGTCATATTTCCTTTATCCCGTGCCATGTCAAATTTTTATATAGCAGCTTCGATTAATAATTATTTCGTATAGTATTTATCATTATATATATATATATATATATATATATATATATGATTTATAGATTTAAATGATTTATTTATTATTTTATCTAATTGATTGATTTGTAACTTTTAGATTAGTTATTTATTGTTCATCTAAATAATCGTTTATGGAATTAATTATTTTTTTACTATTTATTTAAATAATTATATTTACGACTGCAAATTATGTGTTGTTCAATGTTATTTAATAAGCTATTGAATAATAGTTAAGTTGCTTGCTATTTATATACCATTTATTCGCAATATCGATACTGTGATTGCATATTGACTCGGAATGAGGCTGCGACAAAACATGCCACCTGATGGGTTACATCAAGACCGTGTACACACCGGTATTAATCAGAGACAGGTAGTAAAAGAATATTTTTGAGATTTGCCCTAGTCGAGTCAACTCTGTAGGCTATGAGGATTTGATTGACGGAGTAAAGGTCCCTGGTCGAGCATCGCTCTCTGGGCCCCGAGTTTATTGGAAATCAAGTGACCAGACTAGATTGAAGGACCCTGATTGAGCTTCGCTCTCTAGGCGCCAGTCCTGTTGGAGTAAGAAAGTCGGAAGGCCGCTAGTATTAGGGTTAGGATTATGCTGAGGTACTCGTCCCATAGCGTTTAAATTATATTTTTCTGAATCATGGCATGACACGCGTATGAATATGATATAATAATTTATTCTAATTAAATAATTATTTTATTGAGATGGTTGTATTTATTTTTGGATTATATGATTTTAACTCACTGTCGAGACTGAAAGTCTCAAATTTAATTATTTTTTAGGTGTATGTTAGGTTTCTCGCAGTTCTTCTCCTTTGGCAGCCCGACTTCCTTCATCTTCAGGTTTAATATAACTAATTTTATTTGTAAGTTTGATCATTAGAATTCTAGATTCTCCATAGTAGTGATTCTAAAACTTATTATTTTGTTTTGGCATGTTAAACCAACTAAGGAGGTAATGCCTAATTATGCTAACAGACTGATTTAAATATGTAGTATTTGGGTGGTTGAAAATTAGTTATGAAATAGTGTTATAATAGATAAAATTATACTTTGATTGAATTAGTGATTGGTCAGGTTGGCTACGGGTTTCGGTAGCCTTATGCCTACCCTTTCCCTAGCGTCGGTCTCGAGCCCACAGATCGGGTCGTGACAAAGTTGGTATCAGAGACTAGGTTTAGATTTCCTTTTACCTAGGTTAGCATTTTAGTACTGCGGAGCTAGGATCAAGTTTATCTTTGTTTATTTTTATTGATTCTAGTCTCAGCGTTTGCTGTTAGAGAGTTTGTTGTTTCTTTATTGACTTATGAGCTTATCTTTGATATTGTATTGAGGATAAGCACAGTTGCGACAACAAGGATAGATATTTATGGTGAGTTCTATATTCAGTGGTGGTGCATTTTTTTTTTTTGCGTGATGTTAGAAATCACAGTAGACCCATTGCCATTTCTACAAGTGATTAGCACAGACTAGCCTTAGATGCTTTAATTATTGTTTCGGTAGTAGGCAATACAGTTTAGGGTTGGTGTAGAGTGTAGTTGCGGTCATGCCATAAATTTTCTTGTCATTACATCAGGTATCGTCTAAGTAAGTAAAGCTGAACTTAGTACTTAGAATGTCGAGCAGAGGTCAGAGCATTTAAGGTTGAGTTTTATGGTTGTAAGAAGAATAAGCATAGTAGTTAGTGTGTATCTTTCAGGCATTTAGAATCTAGAGAAGCTTAAGCGAGTCCTACTTATTTTTATAAGTAGAATAGAAGTGTTTTAAAATACATTATTGCGTCCAGTACCGTAAAGAAACTTATTATGGCATTTCATTATTAGACATGCACATTAAATGCCGAGTCTAGTATACCGTAAGTACCATAACTCATTTTCAGGACATGCATCATTTATCATACCTTTTGTGTTAGCGCATTGTTCCTCAGAATCATGCATTACAACCCTTTGGTGATAAGGGGTATCATCACCCTGGTGCGCGATATTGTAGAATTTTATAAAAAGAAAATGACTAGAGATTTTACAATTTTATAAAGGTGTTTTCAGATAATAATAATTTTTATTAATAATGATTATAAGTAAATAAATAAGTAATTCTTTCAAAGTAAATTGTGTTAGCTTGAGGTTCTCTGGATGACGAGCTTAGTTGCTATGAGAATGGATCTATGGCTCAACATACGCCACTTTGGATTGTAGAGAAACATAGGAGACTTCCTAGATTCCAGTCGAGGTGGAGTTCTATTTCGGGATGACATGATTTCAATATCCATATGATCTTGTATCAGCTATCACAACCAGATGGATGATAAGATGTAGATGTTAGGGATATCCAATATGTGTAATGGACACGTCATTAGGGAAGAGTGTAGTGGAGAATGTTCATGTTGTCATGGTATCTTATTGTCTTCCTAAAGGAACTTTCAATATTATCACCGACCGGGAGATTAAGTTCTGCGTTGATACTATACTTAGTATAACCCCTTTTCCCTGCCACCTTATAGGATGTTAAAGGAGCTTAAGGAGCAATTACTAGATTCTTTTGGATAAGTGTCTCATCAGACCTAGTAAATCTCATTGGGGCACTCAAGTGATGTGTATGAAGAAGAATGATGATTGCTTACTCCTTTCTATTGATTTTATGCAGTTGAATAAAATGACTATTGGCAACAAGTGTTTGTTTCCCCTTACAAATGATTTGTACGATTAGCTTCAAGGTGCAACATGTTTCCTCTAAGATTGATTTTAGATCTGGGTATCAACAGTTAAAGATGCATGATGGGGACGTGCCCCAAGGCAATGTTCAGATTCACTATAGTCGTTATGAGTCCTTCATGATGCCATTTGGACTCACTAATGGGCCTCCAGCCTTTATAGAGCAAGGTGTTTAAGCCATTCCTGGACTGCTTTATAATTGTGTTTATTGATGTTATGTTAATGCATTTCAGAAGTGAAGATAAGCATGCTCGAGATTTGAGTTCAATTTTGCCGACTTTCGGAGAGCATCAGTTGTACGCTAAGTTCTCCAAGTACGAGTTTTGGTTAGAAAGCATTGCTTTTCTAGGTCACGTTGTGTCTAAAGAGGGTATTCAAGTGGACCCCAAGAAAGTGGAGGCAGTGACTGACTGCACAGACTGACCAGGGTGATAGAGGTTCATAGCTTTCTGGGTTTGGCAGGATACTACTATCGATTTGTGTAAGACTTCTTAAGGATCGCAGTGCCTTTAACTAAGCTGACTCAGAAGAACGTCAAATTCCAGTGGACTAACGCGTGTGAAAGAAGTTTTCAAAGGCTAAAAGACTGTTGACTTTAGGTCCCATGTTGACCTTACCCTTTGGGACTAGTGGATTTATGGTGTATTGTGATGCTTCCAGAGTGGGTTTGGGTTGTGTTTTGATGCAGCATGGTAAGATAGTGGCTTATGCATCCAGGCAATTGAAGAGGTATGAACATAATAACCCTACTTATGATTTGGAGATGGCAGCAGTAATTTTTGCCCTAAAAATCTAGAGGCACTATCTCTATAGGAAGACATGCGAGATATATACAGACCATAAGAGTTTGAAGTATATTGTATAGCGGAAAGAATTGAATCTGAGGCAGAGAAGATGGTTGAAACTTTTGAAAGATTACGATTGTAATATTCTCTACCATCCAGGTAAGCTGAATGTCGTGGTAGATGCCTTGAGCAGGAAGTCAGCAGGTAGTCTTGCTCATATTAATACAAAGAAGAGACCTCTGACCAAAGAGTTGCACGAATTGAGCAACCAAGGGTTGTAGATGGAGGTATTAGAGTCGGGAGTATTGTTGGCACATTTCAGGGTTAGGTATGTGCTTATTGACAGAATCAAGTTAACTCAGAGTCGGGACCCATAGTTAAGGAAAATCTTAGAAGGAGTGCAGTAGGGTCGAGCTAATAATTTTGTTATAGACGATGATGATACTCTCAGGGTGGGCACTAGGCTGTGTGTTCCCGATATAACAACAATTACCATGCAAGCATCGAGATGGCCCCTTATGAGACATTGTACAGTCGAAAGTGCAGATCTCCTGTGTGTTAGGAAGAAGTTGGCGAATGAAAGTTAGCAGGACTGGAGTTAGTTCAGATCACGTCAAAAAAGATTTCTATTATCCACGAGCAGCCGAAGACAACTTTCAATACGCAGAAGAGTTACGCGGACCCGAAGCAAAAGCACGTGCAGTTAAGTATTAAGGAGTATGTGTTCTTAAAGGTGTCCCTATGCATGGTGTGATGCAGTCTGGCAAGGAAGGCAAGTTGGCCCCTCGTTATGTGGGATCCTTTGAGATTATTGATAGGATTAGAGATGTAGCATACAAGTTGGACTTGCCACCGAACTTCTCGCATGTACATCCGGGATTTCATATATCCATATTGACAAAGTTCATTTCGGATCCTTCGCACGTATTGCAGTCTTAATATATGGAAGTAAGTGAAGACTTGACTTACGAGGAGCAGCCGGTTATGATTGTAGATACTCAAGTTTGCCAACTGTGCTCTAAGGTTATATCGATAATTAAGGTGTTGTGGCGGAAACATTTGTTAACAGCGTGTACCTTGGAAACCGAGCAGGAGATGAGGAACCTTTACCCTCATTTATTTCAATCTTGAGGTAAGCCTTGCTTCTTTCAAAACTTGAGGATGAATTTTTCTTAAAGGTGGTAGAATGTAATACCCGTAATTTTTAAATTTTAATTTCATTACTTTTCGGGGGCATTTTAGTAAATAAATACTTTGATGTTTAATTCAGCATCTAATAAAATATTTTTAAAATAATAATTATTGATTACTACAAGTAATTTTTAAATTTCATATTATAATAAATATATCGGTTTTCAGTGAAATTAAGGTATAGTTTTATGATTTTGATTAAATAAGTCAAGTTCTAATTAAATTAACTTGAATATGCGTGTATATTATTAAAATTAAAGGGAGGACTTAAAATATGTTGAATATTGTCTATTTAGCATCGAGATTATTTAAATAAGCTTTATATTTTTGCTAACTTATTTGGCTATATATATATATATATATATATATATATATATATATATATGTGGGGCTAACAGATCTACTACTTTAATTCCCGCCCCAACAGAGATAATTTTGTATCTAATCGTATAAAGGCAGTGCAGATCTATGAATAGGGATGTTGCGCGAGTATCTACAGGACCTAAATCATCAACAGTTCTTCAAGCACGTTGAAAGTCGTCCCTAGAGTCGCTCACCGACCGGAACACCGAGAGGACCTCCTGTGTCAATCACTTCCATTCCTCTTATTAGACCGTCTGTAGCACTCATAGCTACAAACTCCGAACTCGATTATTTCCTAATAATTGTTGTACTTCACAAGTTATTGTGAAATTTCAGTTAAGTTATGCTATAACTATAAAAAAATGAAGACTCTTGGATTTTTTCGTTCTGTTAAGAAAATGTTCATTCTTCAAATTTCATTTCAAAATACTTTAATTGGTACACGCAAAAATAGGTCAATTCCGCTACCTTTTGCTCAATCTCTCGTGGAGTCAAATTCTCATCAAGATGAGTCAAAGGAATGGACCCTCGGCCTCCGGTTTTCATATACGGGACACGCCGAGCAAAAATACCCTCTTTCACTTCTATTCTAATAGATCAATATCCTTCATAAGGAATCGGGAGGAAGATGCGACGATTTTTCTAGGGAATCCCCAAATGAAAAATACACATTATTCCTTCTTTTCTATCGAATCGATCATAACCACTACCTACATTCCACAAAATTGTGCACCACAAATAAGAACTAATAAATAGACCGGCGATCCCATAGAAAGACATCACGATCCCTTGTGGAAAAAAAATTATTTGCTGAGACGGAAATAAAGATATCAAATTTCTGCCAAGATAACTGGAAATTCCAACCAATAAAAATCCCAATGAACTTAAAAAAAGTATAAAGGCCCAGCATAAATTACTTGTTTTGCGAGACCCCGCTATAAGTTCTATCCATATACGTTATGATCGCCAACTCATACTAGATCCAGTTGTTTTTTATTTGAAGTGGGAGACTAGCCCAAATGAGTTTGACTTTTTTTTTTTTTTTTTGTTTCCGAAGTAACTTTCATCAACTCAGATTATTCTAGTGTGAATCTTTAGGAGGAATTCATCAAATTCGTTAGATTAGAAAAAAGAGAGCTCAGCCCCCCCATAGGATCCCCTATCTGCACATATATAAAAATATCAACTTTGCTTTGCATTTCTTTCAGGCATCCGCCACAGTTTTGATTTATTTTCAAATAGTCCATTTACTTATATATCATATATCATATTTACCTCTGCATAAGAACCCTTTCATTTTTATTTACGTTTGAAGGGAGCTGCTCCTATGTTATATCATATTATACTAAACTAAAGAGATATCCGTATTATATATGTATTATATTATGATCCAAGTCTAAGTCTTGAAAAAAAAAAGAAATGAAATCTACCCCCGTTAGACCTAATTGGATCTAAAAAATCTTATTTTTTTGAACATGAAGAGATAAGGAAGCCATCGCAATTGCCGGAAATACTAAGCCTACTAAAGGCACAAAAATGGAGGGTAAGCTGTTGAGAATTGTCATAGAATGGGCACCTCGATTTAATATTTGTACCTGTTATTTAATTTTTTTATTATATATTATATTATATATATATATATATATTTTAAAATAATAATAATTGATTACTATAAGTAATATTTTTAATTTCGTATTATCATAAAAAATTTAATTATATCGATTTCCAGTGAAATTAAGGTATAGTTTTGTGATTTTGATTAAATAAGTCAAGTTCTAATTAAATTAACTTGAATATACGTGTATATTACTAAAATTGAAGAGAGGACTTAAATTATGTTGAATATTGTTTATTTAGCATCAATATTATTTAAAAGCTTTATATTTATGCTAACTTATTTGGCTATAACTAACTGTTAAGTATATATATATGTGGGTGTGTTTGTGTGTGTTTGTTAATATAAATAGGATAACTGTTGTAAGGGTATTGTAGCATGGTTGTTTTATAATAAGAATAGACGAGGAAGAAAGAAGAGAAAATATTATAAGCACTTTTTGAAAAATTGCAAAATTTATTTTTAGTCTCTAGCAAGAGACCCAAAAAGAAAAAAGTCCCATCCTCTCCTTCTCACCACTGACGCCATCGCCTCCTTTCCCCCGCACTCTCTGTTTCTGGTCATTAACCTCGCCGCCCTTCCGTCCCTTGCCTACCGTGAACCATCCTCGATGTCGCTAGCCTGTTTCCGCCATCCTCACCGCCTGGAGCCGACGAAGGAGAGGTGCTTGAGAGGAGGAAGCTTCCTTCCTCACTGCCACCACCAAATCAGCCCCACATCGTTGTTTCCTTGCCAATCTGACACCAGATTCTAACTCTCCACCATCAAAAACCCCCTGGACAGCTCTCCCCCGCTGTATCTCTCGCCGAAGCAGAAATCCTTCCTCCGCAATCAGGCATTTTCTGGCAAGAGCTAGACTGTAAATATGGTGTTTTTGGTTTTAGCACGTCTCAAGTTTTGAATAGATACTTTCGGATTTGAATCCTGATGTCGTTGAGGGTACTGACTTTCGGACTCTACTGTTTTCTAGACACACAGAATTTCAGATTTTCGGTTTAATATAATTTTATTTGGACTTTAAAATTATTTTAAAATTTTAGAAAATATTATTACTATTAATCTGTCAATTATGAATAATTTAACTTAATTAGATTTAATTAATTTATAACGTAGTTATAAATATTATAAATTAATTAGTATGATTAATTATTTTTCTGATTTGTGATCAATGTGGTTCTGTATAATTAGTTTAAATACTAAGAAATTGTTTGTGGGTTGGTTGAGAATTAAATATTTATGTCGGACAGATAAATAATTTTGTAGGTTGAGCTTCATTGCGGAGTTGGAACAAAAATGCAGTTTTGGTGGCCCGACTCCTGATAAATAATTGCCGAATATTTAAAATATTTCTAGCAGGTTCTGGACCTATTATACGAGGGTAAATATCCATATTTTAGGAGGTTCTGCCGAATTTTCGATAGAATTTTTGAATTTCTTAAGCAGTCTAATCTAGGAGTCTAGGCCTAGGAAAAATTAAAGATATCTTATTAATTGAGTTATTTTCGTGGATAGATAATTCGTCCGTCCAGCCAGCTTCATCCGAGGTGTAGGTGCAGACTGTGAGTAAAATCATATATCCTCTATACATGCACTATGCTAAATTCTTATATTAGCAGTTCAATTAATAATTATTTCATATAGTATTATCATATATATATATATTGCTGAAAATTTTTATTCTATATTTAATAAAATAATTTATCGATTTAAATAATTTATTTATTATTTATCCAATTAATTGATTTATAACTTTTAGATGAGTTATTTATTGTTCATCTAAATAATTGTTTATGGATTTAATTATTTATTTACTATTTATTTAAATAATTATATTTATAACTGCAAATTATGTGTTGTTCAATGTTATTTAATAAGCTATTGAATAATAGTTAAGTTGCTTGCTATTTATATATCCTTTTTTTGCAATATCGATACTATGATTGCATATTGACTCGGGATGAGGCTGCAGCAGAACATGCCACCTAATCGGTTGCATCAGGACTGTGTGCACACCAGTATTAATTAGAGACAAGTAGTAAAGAATATTTTTAAAACTTGTCTTGGTCGAGTTCAAATCTCTAGGCTATGAGGATTTGATTGCCGCAGTAAAGGTCCCTAGTCAAGCGTTGCTCTCTGGGCCTCCACTTTATTGGGAATCAAGTAACTAGGCTGATTTAAGGATTCTAGTTGAGGTTCGCTCTCTAGGCCCCAGTCGTGGAGTAAAGGAGCCGAAAGGCTGCTAATATTGGGGTTAGGGTTATGATGAGGTACTTGTCCCATAGCGTTTAAATTGTATTTTTTTGAATCATAGCATGACACATGTTTTAATATGATATAATATTTTATTTTGATTAAATAAATATTTTATTGAGAGAGTTGTCTTTATTCTTGGATTATATGATTTTAACTCAGACTGACAGTCTCAAATTTAATTATTTTTTAGGTGTATGTTTGATTTTCTACAGTTCTTCTCCTTTGGCAGCCCGACCTTACCTCCAGTCTGGTCACTTAGGTATCCAAATAAGTCGATGCCCAGAGAGCAATACTCGACCAGGGACCTTTACTCCGACAAACACACTTTACTAAGCCTAGAGAGCGATGCTCGACCAGGACAAGTCCTAATCTTTTCTTTTTAAATTTACCTATTTATCCTTTTCCATCACTCTCGGATTTATACCAGAACACTCATCAAACTCTTATGTTCTACTGCCGTCCCATCCCGAGTCATCATACAATGATAAAATCAATTATAAAGAAAGAACATACATGAATAGTAATTAAAAAGCATAATACATATCAATAATAATTAAATTAATAATTAGACTTGCAATAAAATAATCACGATAGCAAATAAAAAATTTATGCATGACACGTGCATAACCGATATATGACTTTAACTCACAGCTTTGGCGATTTTCTAGCTCTGCTCCGATGCCTCGGGTGGAGCGAGCCGAACTAACAGATCATCTAATCACAGAAAATAATTAATCAATAATGCTGAAACAAATGACCATTAACCCTAGGTCTAGATTCCTAGTACCGCCCGCTCATTTAATCATGACTGCAATTCTACCAAAATTCACAGAATCTCCCCTAAAACACGGACGTTTATCCCCCGTAAAACGGGTCCAGGACCTGCCAGAAAACACTTTGAATAATCAATAATTCATTTTAACGGAAGTCGGGTCCCAAGACTTCACTAATTTCCTGACTCTGCCACACATCACAAAACACAACCTAAGGCAGGCAGTCCGACAACAAATATTCTAACACACAATATTTTCTAATATTCAACACAATTCAATAAACATATAACTTTATCAAGAAATTCTAAAATCAACGGGTCAAAGAATTACCGAGACGCTTGATCACTCGATCGACTCGCCTCTAGCCGCAGGAGTCCGATCGACGATCCGAACACACCATCAGACTCAAAATGACGCGTTGATGACAATCCCTACTTTCGATTTTCCGATCCGACCCCCGATCATCCGGAGAGATTTACAAACGATCTCGACCGTCGATTTGCAAACGGAGTCTTATCGCCATGAAACCGGTGCCATTGTGAAGCTTGAGCTGAGGGGAGTCCGGATATGTCCTTCGATCATCCATCCCCCGTCGGAGCTCGCCAGAAAATCCGAAAAACACCGGATCTTCCGTCTTCGGCCACCATTGGCGTCACCGCTGCTGCCAAAAGAGAGCCCTCGCCGAGGGGAGCCGATCGCCACTGAGATCAGCCGACAAGGCCGCCGGAAAAGCGCCCGGAAGTCGTTGCCTCTTCCTCGCGCTTTCCGCCGCCACGCTCAATTTTTATTTAGCCTTTCAATTAAGCCCCTAACTATTTAATTTGGGCCAAATTAGAATTATTGAAAATACACAATTACATATATACCCCTAGCCGACATATTTATTTACAAAAATACCAAACATACAAATTTTCATTAAACCCCCATAATAATAAAATTATACTTTTAGTCCTCATCCCAAAATAAATTTCCAATTTAGTCCTAACACACAATTAATTTAATTAATTAAATTGCTAAATATTTTCCGATTAAAAATTTACTCCATTAACTAATTAAAATACCCTTTTTTTTCCAATAATTCTTTTATAAAAATATCCTTTATAATTTTTTTCATGACTCTCAAATATAGAATTTAATTAAATATGTTCATTTGAGGGAAAATTTTGAATAACCAAAAATATAATCTATTTCTCAAATAATTTACTTAATTAATTTCTTAAAATTTCAAACTAATAGGATATAGAAAATAACTCCTTTATTTATCTAGCATTAAAATTCTACTTAATTTATTCCAATTTAAACCAAAAAATAAAATTTAAATAAAAATTTATTTATTAATCATTATTAATATTATCTTTATTGAAGAAAAATTTCGGGTATTACATAAGTGTTCTGGCAAGGTTAGAAACTAAAAGTTCAACACGCTTGATTTCTGGGATCGTTTTGAGTTATATATATAATGTGTGTGTTTTTTTTATTTCCTTTTAATTTTACCAAAAATTAATTATATTTACAGATATTATGGGCTAATTAAATAAAAAAATAAACTTTAGGGCTAATTGTGAAATTGCTTGTAAATTTTGAGAATTAAACTGCTATTTAATCTGGTTTTTTAAATTTTAAAATTGCTTCGTTGTATTTTAAAAGTGTTCAAATATATTCTAAAAATATTCTAACTACAGCATACTGTGTCGATAAAAATAAAACAAAATATTTTGACATATGTAAATATGTGTTGGCCAATTGTCAAACATATTTTTATATTAAAAGATGTCTAACACGAATACTTATACCTTTCAAAATCATTTGTACTTCTTAAATTATAAGTGAGGCCTCAAGTAGCATAACTTGAAATAAAATCAATGATGCAGTCCATAACCTAATTCTCTAACCATTTTATTTAGACCAACAAAACTAATTAATAAATAATATATAGCCTAAATTAGATATGATTATAATTCGAAGTGTATCAGAATTATCAATGCCTTGAAATAAAATCAATGCATTACTCCG
The DNA here is from genome assembly GCF_019578655.1 of Ricinus communis. Taxonomy (NCBI): domain Eukaryota; kingdom Viridiplantae; phylum Streptophyta; class Magnoliopsida; order Malpighiales; family Euphorbiaceae; genus Ricinus; species Ricinus communis. The sequence continues at coordinate 24,059,626 of NC_063257.1, read as the reverse complement.
TAACATAATACATAAAACTTTAAAATTTAGCGCTTTATCATCTTCCATGGACTTTTTTATTTTATTTAAAAACAGTACAACCTCTTATAAAATAAGGAATTATTGTTTTCATGTAATTGTTTAAGAATTGTTTTATTAATGTATTTAGAGATAATTGTAGAAATACTGAATTTATTATTTGATAATTAAACATTTATTTTTTTAAGAGTTAGGATTTAATGCATTAAAGTGAATTATTTTCTGGATACAAAAGAAGATAGGGACACCAACAAAACTA